>NW_010973294.1:1443415-1485980 GCF_000737465.1 Haliaeetus leucocephalus | reverse complement strand
GGGGGGGGGCGGGAAGGAGCATTACCAGGACTATGGGGTTAAATGGATCCAATGAGGAAAAAGTTTAGGGAGATATTATTGTTAAAAACCCTCACACTTTTAGAAGTTACTATCTTCATATTAGAAATTTGGACTAGTAACAAACTGTTGCACAGAGAAAGTGTTGCTCAATACCATCTGACATTTTTACAGTAGTCTTGATTCTCCCATTGTTATTCTCCTGTTGCAGTGAAAGGTTCAAATTATATTGTTGCCTCCAGATTTTATACTTGCTTATGAATACTGCAAATAAAAATTTTCATTTTCACTGACACTTGTGTTTGTTCCTCTGTTCATATAAACTCAAAGACCTTTTGCCAACGTTGTACGTTCTTTAGTGGAATCTTTTTTTTTTTCCTTGCCCCTGTTGTACCTTCCTGACTGAATGTTGAGTTAGATCCGTAGAGTGGAGAAAAACAGGGAGTGGGTGGGAAACTCCTTTTCTGAAAGGTGTGTAAGATCTTAAGCATTTACAAGACTAAGCTTTTCTTCATTTGGGAAAACTTAATTATCTTTTTATTTATTCACTGGAGCATTTTTGTGTACTTCCTTTACTGGTCACCAACAGGGCTCAGAAGATTAAAAAATTAAAATTTTACATTTCTATGACTTTTTTTAGCTGATTAAAAGTACTTAATATTCTTCAGATCATTAATAAAAAAACGACAAAACCAAACACAACCTCCTGCCTCCCCCCCAAACCAAGCAGCCAGGCAAAGCAAAGCTAAGCGTTATGCTTTTCTGCATTTGGAAGAAAACCTAGAGCCTACTGACCTCATCTTCACTTCAAGTTCACTTCTTACTGATACGGATGAGAAATGACACTGCTGAATACTTCTGAAGATTAGACCATGTGTTAGTACCAAAGTTGGAGCTGGATGAAGAGATACTTTTAATGTGTTAAGTATTCTCTAAGAAATCTTCAAGCTTTTTTTTTTTTTTTTTGAGTGTTTCTTCTACCTTGCATGCTTCATCACAGCTCTTAAGGAAAGGAGCAAGTCCTTCCCCCTTGCAACTAGTAGTGTAGCTGCAAAAGCACATAGTGGAGATACGATACTCAAATAATACCTACCCACTGGACTAAGACCAAACTTGAAGCATCTCTTTCAGTTTCTACCACAGAGTTCTCTATTTTTGTATCAATAACTAAAGATTGACTAAAGCAAGAAGCCAGGACAGGGATCTCCAACATCTCGTAGACAGTAGGATCTCACTTTCTCACTGTCTTTAGCTGGAACATTTTCATTTTACTCTTAAAGCATGTGAGACAGGCACCATGGCCCAGGGGGTATCACACTTAACAGGCATGTGGGTACATCACGCTCACATTCCTACCCCAGTGAATAGTTCGTTAGTTATACAAGGTGGAACAGGTCATCCCACCTACAATGACCAATAACCTGATCGTTAAACGCATGCCCCTGGGCCTTCAAAACTAGTTGAACATTTTGCAGCCTGTGTTAGGCAAATTTTCATGTTCAGGAGCAGTAATTTTAATGTTGATCATAATGGCTGTATGGGGTATTTTGTCTCTAACCCTGCTGTGGACATGGCTGGGAAAAAAACCTTAACAAAACTGAATTCCTGTTTTTGCAGAGAGTTTCATTTTCATCAGATTGGCTTCTTCCTGGAAAAGTGTCTTCCTGAAAATCTTTCTGAAAGCAAGCACTGGATACTTATTGGCATGAATCCTGCAGGAATTTAAATGGTCCTGTGAAGTAGGCTGGGTTTTATACCAGTCTCCCGAGGCAAAGGAGAGAGAGTTACATCTCCCGTGGAGTTTGTGGATAACTTAGTAATAATAGCTGAATTTTTGACTGCGGAGCACTCTCTGAAGGTTTAGCAGGTAGTGAGATGTGACCCCAGCCGGTGACTCTAACTGTAATTGCTTTATGTTGACCTTGTGCTGCCCCACAGGTTTTTGGGGGCCTCCATCTGTTACTCTCCACATTGCAGGTGGATTGTCATCTCCTTGGGGCAGTGATTGCCTTTTCACAATATGTATGCTTTGTTTTATACCAAAGGGCTAAGCAAGTCCCGATAGTGGCTTTTACATGCATCTGCAAAATAAATAATGGAGCCCCAACAGTATTTTCTGCCGGGACTATTTGCTGGTGATATGAGAAACCTTGTTACAGAAATGCCGCGGGAGCTATTCTGTTTTGCCTCTGCCTGTGCATCTTTCCTCTCTCCAGTTTGTTAGGAGCATGCCACTTGTCTCAGATGTGCAGAGCGATTCAGTGACTTGCTGGTATTTGTACAATGAGCCAGGGAGAAAACATGAGAAGTAAAAAGTAGGTTTCTCTGTTCCCTAGGCATAGCCTTTACAATACATATCTCTCCTCATCACTTCTCTCCTTTTTCCTCCATTAGGTACTCTTTCCCTCATGCGGCTTAGCTCAGCTGACCTTTTTTCTCTCTTGTTGCATGGGGATATGGCATCTATTAAAACTGAAAAGGAGGCACAGAAATATCTGAACTCCTTCTGTTTTGACATGGTGTTTCTGGTCATGGGATTTTTAGAAGTGAATAGACTGTTCTTTTTCCGTACAAAAGGTATAGTAATTTCCTACTTTCAAGTATGACTCATGTAGGTAGAGTCAGGATGGCTTACTATTCAGAGAGGTTTCTGATTCTCTGTTTACAATTTTATTATTTCTTTTCTTCCTTCTTCATGTTTTGCTTTAGATTTTTCTTAAAACCCTAACTTTATTTTGTTGTTTCTCCAGGTTTCACTGTCATGTAAAAATAATAAGAATAGTCATCCCTCTGTACCTTAGTTGCTGTTTGGGCTTTCAGGTGCATTTGGTGAAGAAATCAACACAGTCTGTAGTTGTTTAACATACCCGTAACTGAACAAAATGGTCAAAAAAGGCAATCCTACACTTTACAGATATGCTCTTCAGTAGACATGCTCATGACTAAAACGCAACTCTGCTCTAAAATTTACTTCAGTCAGGGCAGAGGCCAAATTCTCTTCTGATTTGTTACAGCCTCTTTCCCCCAAAACTCCATCTCAGAACAGGCACAGGATTTCACATTGCTCAAATGCTAAAAGGGAGAGCTTGTAAGGCTGTGCACAACAGTATCATGTGGGAAATTTCACCTAAATTTTAAATTCAGAATTTTAATTAAAAACATGTTTAAGTTCTCTTAGTTTGCTCCTTCTTTTCCAGACTAGCTAAACATGACTTTGCTGTCATGCTAGCAGCTGGCTTCAAGATGCTTTGTCCATAGCAATTTGTTATGATAAGTCAAATACATTATTGAATATTTGACCTGAAATCTTCTATGTTGTCAGTCTTTGCCATGCATTGCTTGCAATGTTTGTATCATAGGAGGGTTTTTCAGCATTCAGTCAGCATGATAGACAAGGATAAAAAGTGGTATAGTACAGAGCTGTATCAAGTGAAAATCTGTTTCTGCAAGGATTTGGTATTTTATTTTTCTAACCATGTGCAAAGTCAGATACTGTGGTGACAGTACAGTCAAGATGTCTAACCCTGTAGTATTCTGGGACAAGGTTCTTCTTGGCAACAGTGTACAACTTCCCTTTAAATAGCAGGAATTGCCAAATGGTGACAAGTAGACTTAGAGAAGAACGTGGAGAAGTGCGAGCATGCATTTTAAAGTTTTTTATGCAAGAGACGATGTGTTTATAATCAAAACTGCGAAGCAATGCTCATTTGTTATGTGAA
Source organism: Haliaeetus leucocephalus (assembly GCF_000737465.1). NCBI lineage: Eukaryota > Metazoa > Chordata > Aves > Accipitriformes > Accipitridae > Haliaeetus > Haliaeetus leucocephalus. The sequence goes on along the minus strand of NW_010973294.1, from coordinate 1,482,243 downwards.
GACAGGTTTATTTTTGTTCTATCATTATGAGTGATAGCTGTAAATTGGATTCAGTCTGATATCTTGATTTTTCTTTTTACATGAAAAGGAAAATTAAATTTTTAATACGATTTGCACAATGAGTAATAAAGTGACGTGGGAAGCAGAGACCAAAGAACTGTCATATGAAAGGAAATTTTATTTAGTCAGGTTAGGATCTAATTTTGAATCTAATCAATATTGACAAAATCCCTGAGGACAGGCAAAAAGCTAGAGTAAAAAAGAAATTTCTTTTACACCAAAATCTCTTTTAACCAGGAGACAGTTGGAATAACGCCCAGTTGTATATACACATGATCAAAACCTATCAGTTCTGCATTTGTTCAAGGTACGATGTATGTGTTCAAAGTCAAACCAGATTTATTTTAACATTGTAAACATTTGGGCATAAATGTATAATCATGAACAAGGCCATTGGTGCTAGAGACTGTACCATGCAGGGAGTGACTGGAGGTCACAGCTACCTTGTCTGGGCATATTCTGCCTGCAGGTGACATATAGCAGAACGAGTATCCATGGCAGTAATGGGGACCTGCACATAGGGAGCATAACAGCTACTTAAACTGTGGAAAATACTTTTCCTGACTTCATGATCCATTCGGTGTGTTGAGTGGGTGGGGAAGCTAGAAGGGAGAACGCTGAATTTCATGTTTCTGCCCCTTGAACATCCAAGCCTCCTGTAGCAAGAAGTACTCCCTCCCCCTGGCCCCAGTGCCTCCTACCTCTTTCCCTTCACCTTCATGAGAATGAGTTTTGCAAGCGTTTGGCCAAAAGTGGAGGAGAGGCAGGTTACCCTTGTGGTAACCTGGGCTGTGTTCAAGGCACAGGGCCAGCCTTCTGCCTGCCCTGGCTGTGCCCGAGGTGCCCCACATCCTACTTTGCCACAGTGGACACCCAGTTTCTGCTCTGTGCAGCCGAGCACCTGCCTTTTGCTTTTTACTCTGTAAACTCTTTGAGACTGGCCTTGCCTTCTAATGAGTTTGTATGTGAATTCTCTGTATGAGCTTGTGGATATCGCACAATACGCTGTGACCTCAGCAGTAGCCTCTGGATGCTAATGTAAGGAGCTAATTATCATGATGATTGAGTCTTTCTTAAATGTCACTGTATGTGTTTGCTTTGTACAAGCAGACAAATGAAATCCTTAACCTGAGCTATTCAAAATCTAAATGAAGACACAGAGAGGCAGGATGTACTGTGCAGACTAAGGAAGGATTTGTCTCAGAATTTAGTACGTGCTATGTGTTTGCTTCTTCAGGGCACCGTGGAAAAATTACTCTTCAGGAGAGATGGGGTATGAAAAGACCAGTAAATCAGGATGACGTGTAAGGTACAAGAGGAACTGACAAAGCAGGAGAAAATCTTGTTGAGGCTTATTTCATTGGCAGGGTTTATTAGTGAAGGGGAGGTAGAGGATGAAATATGATGGGCTCTGATATTCATCCTGTAATTTAGTGTGTGCATGTGCACTACTGTGTTTTCTTCTTCCCCACATTATGCATAATTCAGATATTCCATTCCATTCTGATAAGGTTTCAGATTTATAACAGTTTTAATTTCTAATCTACTCCTGGTGCCTATTATGTCTATATATTATGTCCATATATTATGCCTATTATGAAAAGCCCTTTCTCTCAAAGCCTGCGTATATGCTGTTCATGGTCTGTACGCCAAACATCTGTTGATATGCTTAGGAGATAGGGTTTGCAGCTCCTGAATAAAAGCGTCTGGAACATTCTGACAATGCATGGAAGTTCAGCACTCAGACTGATTTCAGGGTATGACCCTGAAAGCTTTAAATGACCTAGTAAGTATTTACTGCAAAACCATCAGGTAATGGGTGGAAATTGGCTGAATGGCCTGTTTCACCATTTGCTAGTATAACTAGCTCTATTTAGTATTGGGAGCAAGAGTAAAACAATATTCTACTATTGATACTCAGATTTTCAAACATTACCGTACAATTTTGATTCCTCCTCTCTCCACAGTCCTATCCTTTGGAGCAACAGAGTCTCATTTTTCTTATTTCTTTGAGCAGTAGAGACTCTCTCCTATGGCTTTATTGAAGGGACCATCTGAATGGCATCTATGTTCATAAAGTTAAGAGGGAATCCTAGGTGTGTAATGGGAACTAGGGAGGTTGTTGAAAGACCTTTGGATGGATGCGCATTTTTTTAAGTACATGTGTTGCAACCCTCTCTGAAAGACTAGCTTCAAATATTGATAGAAAAATAATAATTTTTCATTATCTCATGGGATAATGATTAGAATTTGTTCTGTACCTCATTTAAAAGGATAAGAAAATAGACTTTTTAACATAACCATTGTAAATGAAATTATGTATGAAGTTCAAAAACTCAAATATATCATTACTCTGACAGACTCAGGAATCCTAATGGAATTCAATACAACTATATGCAGTTTCAGGCATTTAAAATACTGAATGTAAAACTACAAAGACATAAAGGAATAATTTGTATAAGCTGCCAGTCAGAGTAGAAATACATGTTGTACAAATTTTTCCATTTGTCATAACTGAAGGAAAAAGAAGAGACGTCAAAACACACTTTTGGAAATATGGTTTATTTTAAGGGCAAGATAAATGAGTTATGACTCATGAGGTCTGTAATGAGAAAGAGAATCTTTCACCTCAGAGTCCTTCATTTAAATCCCAGTCCAGGTTTCTGTAGACGCTATCACCTGAAGTCTGCTGGGAATCTTTTTATCCTGATGATAAAAACCAGCATGAAGTACTTAAAACAGGAAGATAAGCAAGTGGATAGATGTAGAGACTTTGTTACTTTCTGATGTCCTGCAGTAAGCTAAAACTCTTTTGAGTATCACAGTGCTACCTCTCTGATACATATTCTGCTTGTCCAGCCTTTTTTATGTCTAGATTTCTACATCATAATCTTTATCACGGTCACTGTGAGACCAGAGGTCATCCATGAGAGAAAGTATGTATCCAGTAATTATTGCAGGTCATTTAGAGCCAAATGCTTTGTTGTACAGACTTGCTTCTTTTCCTTTCTCAGGCACGGTATAAGGCAGATTGTCACAAGCAAAAATCATGTTTCTTTTCTGCCATCTAAGGTTTGAATTCATGGGTTTGAAGCTTCCCAAAAGTCCAGCTGAATGAAAGAAGGCCAAAGCTCTGTTCATTTAGTCTACAACTAAAACTTGCAGTTTGCTAAGAATGTCTCTGTCCTCATGATCTGCTTCTTTAGTCAACTTGCTGTATTCTGATTTCTTAGACTGGAAACATTAACAAATGGGGAAGGCATAAAATATTTAAAGCCTATAAGGCACTGCAAACATCAAAATGATCTGTTCCTCATGTGTGGCATTACACTAAGTCTTTTAGGGCAGCATTTGCAGCTTGTTAGCTATAGCCAGAATTGCTGTTTTGTTATAATTCACTGAAGTCTGTCACGGAAGTAAAAATAAACTTTGGAATATACTTTACAATCCTAGTCTTCTTTCTCACTTACTTTTGAGTAATGCATGTTGGATTCCAAAAGAGAGGGTAAGGGATTTACTGCATTGCCTAATAAGTGACTGAAAATGATTGAACTGGAAGTAAACCTTGGAAAAGCTCTAAATCCCTCCACTCATTTGGCTCTTGCTGTTTCTGTATCTTGCTGAGTTTGTTTGTATGAGCTGAAATATTTTTATTTAACTGAAGAGGAGAGTAAGTAAGTCAACCTAAGGTTATAAAACTTCCGTTTGGGCCTGAAGGAAACTCATTAATGTCCACAGCATGTGGTCCTCTCACACTAGGACTGCCACCTGTCATCAGCTTAGCCTGAAAGCTTTGACTAAAAGAAATGTGTGGGAGGGTACGTATATAAATTGCAGAATAAAAAGAGTATCGCTGTCCCTAGGGAGGAAGTGGAGAATATTGAATCAAAATGTCTTTTAAGCTTCCCCCGCCCACTGTCCAGTTAAAGCATATTTAGAATTTTGTGGCTTTTTATTTTCCTTATCTGCAGTCTCTCCCTGTGCTATATCTTTGGGCTAAGTTGACTGGAGTTCAGAAAGCAGAAAAATGTAGTGGCTTAAAGTGTGTAAGAACCTAATAATGAAAAATGAAGAAGAATTAAACAGAACTGTAATAAGCCCCACCAACCTGGGGAAGTCCCTTATTAATAAATCAGAAGAGCAAGGGATTCAATAAATGAATCAAAATATGTGACCTGTGTCGTTACTAATAACACTCTGCTTAAAGGAAGGGGTTTTGTAATAGAAAGTATTGTTAATAAAGAAGGCTCTTTGCGACCATTGGGATTTTTTTTCTTAATAACAGCGATGCCAGTTGGCACCGGATTTCCTAGGTAATTTTCTACATTTCTAATGAAGTAACATACTGAAGCTACTGTAGGGACATGCACATTCAGGTTTTTGTTGCTGTTGTTTTTTTCAATTACCTTCTTCGATGCAAAAGGTCAAACGATAAGTATTTGACTTGGCCAAATCTCCTGTGGGTTCACAGTGAAAGTTCCAGCTTGTTTCTTACCAGAAGTGGGTTCCAGGGAGGCTCTTAGCACAGCTGTAGCTGTCAGATTGCACACGTGGAGGTGCAGCGCACAAAGAGGATGTTGTGGCTGTCTTGGCATAGGAGTTTGCATGGGTGAGGTTTCCTCTACCCGTTTCACAGAGGGTTCAGCTGCTAGGTCAGGCTCTCAAGTGGTGTAAATCTGTATTGCTCCAGTCATATTGTGGAGGTAGAATGACAGGTGCCAGCTGAGGTTTTTGCATCCTTAACACCCATATGTACATCAGCAGAGGGTTGATAGACCTCCAGGCTCCAGCTGTCATGTCCAGCCCATTATTGCTGAGAGCTTGGTGGTGCTACAGAAGTTCTCATCGATGTCTCAGAGCTTCAGCCTTAGCATTTCTCTGCTGTACTGCAAGGTATTTTGCCTCCTTTCGGTCCCACAAAGAAACTTGCTTTCTCACTGTTACAGGTGTAACCTGATGTGTTCTCATGACCTTTAGCATAGGTCATAACTAGGACTATCCAAAACTTCCACAGAAGCTTTGGTGTAACGGTGGGTTGCTGACCTGCCAAACCTGAGGTTGGACTGTATGTCCTGGCTGCACTGAGTTATTCCACTATCGGCAGACTTTTCGACCAAGAGTACTAGAATTTGATGTGAAATTAAAGTAAGATTGAAAATCTTTTATTTCTTGTTAAAATTAGTACTTAGTCCTATATGATGGTGGACCAGGGATGGCTCTTCCTAGTGTCCTGACCCTTTCTACTGTTAAAGAGCATACTGTCTTCTGATTTTGTTGCTACCTGAGGAGCAAGCATGAGAACTGAACGGAAGGCAGCCACAGTCAGTCCTTTTGCTTCTTAAAAAGCCTGTTCTCAGAATTTCTAGTTCACTGGAAAATTTTTGGGGGAAAAAAAGGTTCCATTTGGATTGAAAACAAATTCTGAACAAACATAAATGTTTTGTGAAAAAGCAATCCTGCATTTTAGCCAGCTTTGTTCTGAGTAGATCCCCCTCGTTCATGATGTAATCGCTTGTATCTCACATTTTTTGTACATTGCAGGTAAAAGCCAAACCCTCAGTTCAGTTAATTGACTTCAGTGATATGCCAGAAGGTAGAAATCAAAGCATATTGTGTCTACTTGAGAACTTCTTTTTAAATCATTCATTCACTCTACTGAACACTGCAGTTCAAGCAGAAAAGGAGGAGAAAGCTGCTGTTTTCTTCTGCATTCTTTTTATTTTTTTTTTTGAGAGTATGAACTGGATGTTAATCTCTGGCACAGAAACATCTGAATATTTAAAGAGAAGAAAAGGTTGCTTAGACACTTTTCTGATGAAGCTTTTTTGCTTTTATTTTTCTGTCCTGTTTAATTGCATTTCTTTTTGCGAGGAAATTTTCCTTTGAGCTTCTTTCAGATGGCGTAGAAGAAGAATGAGCATGACAGTTTATTAACTTTACAACATTTCTTGGCCTCGTTTTCAAATATGGAGAGGAGACATTTTTTGATCATGTAATTTAACTGCCATTATCTTTAGACTTATCTGAGTATGAGGCACAATATGCCTAGTTACGTGCCTTCATATTTCAACATCATATAATTAACAGCCCCCTATGTGATAATTATTTAGGAACAGATTCTTCCATGTTAGTCAGATTGAGTTGTATATTACTGAAAAGTAGCCCCATTCAGGGGAATATCTTACCCTATTGCAACAAATAAGATGTTATTTAGTATAAGAACTCAACCCAAAATAATTGTGGAGTGAATCATTAGGACAGAATCATAGTGTTATTATGTCAATAGCTTGTTAGGAAGATTTTTTTGCCAGCACATCATGACTTACAGTTATTCCTCCTGGAAAATAACTAAAGAAAATTTGCTATTCATTGAAACAGTTTGGATCCTGCAACATTTGGGACAATACAGTTCTGTAACTGAACTTAAGGCATCGATTGAATAATCTTATTCAGATTCATAAAGATGAAACCTATATATACCCAAAGGTGGAGTGCAAAGACTTCTTTCATCTGGTTAAGTAAAATACTTACATAGGTGTATTCTTTTTCATAAAAATCATGTTCTCTTTCTCACTAACAAGTCTTTGCTCCTCATTCTACCTGTAATTAATACAACAGTTGCAGGAAGAATTTATCACCAATTCTGCTTTTCACCAAGGAATCACAGTTTATTTACTTAAGGCAAAGAAATATTTAAAACCTAGCAGATTACCTTATATTTCAAATTGCTTTGTCTCAGTATTAGCATCAAAATTTGCCCTTTGCTCATCTAATAGCAAGTCCATAGTACATAACATAGTATCTCGTTATTTCTGTATGTTAGACAAATGTCCAGAAACCACCTGAGTAACTGCAGTATTTTCACTATTGATCATATAGTGATTTTCTGTCCCCTTTGTGTGGGTTGTATCTCTATGAGAGCTTCAGAAATAAAAATAAACAGCATCTATTTAAATCCATTTATGGCCAGTGCAGTTGTAAAAAGGTTTAGAAAATTGTATGTGTGTCTGTCTGTGCACTTGAATTTGTCTATTACAATTAATCTTTACTTTTCTGTCCATTAAAAGTTGCCAGGATAAATTCACATTTTCATCTTTTCTGTTCATTGGTGCCATTTTTATACGTCATTCACTAAATTTAGATTTCAGGCAGGAAAAAGGAAAAACAGAAAAATGAGGGTACTAATGTCAAGGAGTTGGTGGATATAGTGTTTATAAGGTGTGCCAGTGTGCAGAGATGTAGATATCCTGCTGTATACTTGGATGTCTCTGTCCTCAAGTGTCTGTTAAGGTCTCCTCATATGATTTTTCATCAGCCATGGTCACCTTGTAGCAGTGGACAAAAGCACATTTCACACAGCACCTTGATCTGAGAAAACTGCTGACACAGATATATTACTGATTTGGTTTTCCTTTTCTGTATTTTTGTCTTGTCTAAATGTTCTTTAAAAGTTTGATGCAGATTCAGACTTACTCTGTGAATCGCTTTTTCTCTGTCCAATCCTTAGTGAACAATGGGTTTCTTGGAGAATTACATCAGTCACCAGTATTGGGTTGACAACATGAGGGTCAGCATCTCTATTGATAAAAGGAAGGCAAGTGTTGATGCAAGAGCTTTATCACATTTTATATCATGTTATTATGACTTATTTCAACTTCTTTAAAGGGAATCTGAACATATTAATAGTGACAAGTTACATTTTTAGTAATTAAAAGAGTTTGTTGAAAAAAGCTTGAAAACACTCCAAAAATGTGTATTAGGGAATATCTTTGTGTGCGCATGTGTGAACAAGTATCTTTGCAATTTCCCACTTTCATAATTGCTTGCTGAAAAGGAATGCTCTCATGCGAGAGGTCAGAACTTCCTTTCTTCACATTACTTAATTGCAAAATAAGAAAAGGTCCTCTAAATATCTTATTTTCAGGTTTTTTTATTTTTTTCTTCTTTCCTTATTAATAATTTTTCAATTTCACCCAATGCTCACCAAGTCTGTTAGCCCAGTCATGTTAAAGCGTTCTTTACTCTGTAAGTAGTAATTTTTACTGCTCCCATAGTAAGAAAGTATACTTACTGTGAAGGGTGATGAAAGAAGGTGGTGCTACAAAAACACAAAAGAAGTTTCCACAGGTTTTAAAGTGGGATGAGGGTGTCTCTGAAGGTTGTAGGCTGAATCTACATCTTGGAAGTGTCAGAAAAAATCTTCCTAGTAGTTGAGTAGTTGTGTGAAGAGTGGTCAGAACGAGAAATGATTTAACAGTCCCTCTGTAATAAGAAGTCTGTTTGTGTTGCTCTTTACTGAAAAAACAAGAACTACACAACTGCTTGAAAGCACACTAGAATGACTGAACAAGAAGAGGCAATATAGCCATAGTCCTTGATATCTATTGCTGCATCTTGTCATTGATGGTATAAAGTGATCAGACTGCTTTGTTGACTATTTCTACTTTTTAAAAGAAATTAATGTTTTTTAAAATTCCAAAATAGAAAACTCTGTGATGCTTTCTGCATATTAAAATTTATTGTTGTGCAGTGCTTTGCTGCTGAAGGATACTTACTCCATTTTTGTGGGATTTTTTTGTGAAAGAACTTGTTACTCATTGTGAGCAAAGGTGGTAGGTAAGGATATAATAGCAGAGAGAGAAATGCAGATGAAAACTTTGCTCCCAAGTATTTTTCCCAATAATTTAATATAAATCATACAATATTAAAGACACAAGATGTTCTCCGGAGCTGGAGTGTAGTTATCAGTATGTAGGGAGAAGGCATGAAAATGGGGGTGGAATATTATGGGGCGTTAATGAAGAGAAGGGTAAGCAGCAGTGAAGAGTCATAAGGAAAGCTGATGTAACGAAGAGAGATGTTACTTAAAGCCATGGATGAGAACTTTAAGCACGGTGTAGATGAGAGAAGAAGCTAAAGGATATTCAGAAAGTGGGATGGCTTGTTGGTTATGAATATAAACAGGTAATTCAGAAGAAAACTAGATTACCTATAAATCATGGAATCATACAATAACTGATGTTGGAAGGGACCTCTGCAGATCATCTAGTCCACCCCCCTCCACCCTATGCTCAAAGCAGGATCAACTAGAGCAGATTGCTCAGGACACTGTCCAGTCAGTTTTTTAATATCTCCAAAGATGGAGACTCCACAACTTCTCTGGGCAGCCTGTTCCCGTGTTTGACCACCCTCACAGTAAGAAAGTGTTCTGAGTTCAGATAGAATGTCTTATTTTTAAATTTGTTTCCATTGCATATTGTCCTCCCACTGGGCACCACTGAGAAGAGTTTGGCTCCATCTTCTTTGCTCCCCTATTTACTTGCTGGCAACGCCCTGCCTAATGCAGCCCAGGAGGCTGTTGGCCTTCTTTGCCACAAGGGCACATAACTGGCTCATGTTCAACTTGATGTCCATAAGGAACTCCAGGCCTTTTTCACTAAACTGCTTTCCAGCTCTGAGCAGTTGTCCTCCAGCCTACACTGGTGCATGGGGTTATTCCTCCCCAACTAAGTTGAGGTGGTGTTGAGTATTTTAGCCTTTTCTGTATCCTTTGTCACCAGGTCCCCTGCCCCATTCAGCAGCAGGCCCGGATTTGCCCTAGTGTTCCGTTTGCTGCTGATGGACCTGTAAAAGCCCTCCTTCTTCCCCTTCATGTCCCTTACCACATTCAACTGCAGATGGGCTTTGGCTTCCCTAACCCCATAACTGCATGCTCTGACAGTGTCTCTATATTCCTCTTGGGTCACTTGACCCCTCTTCCACTTCTTGTATGCTTCCTTTTTATGTTTGAGTTTAGTCAGGACCTAGTTGTTCATCTGTGCAGGCCTCCTACTGCCTTGGCTTCTTGCACATGGGGATGGACCAATCTTGGTCTGGCAATCTTTGAAAAACAACCAGCTGTCCTAGACCCCTCTTAGCTCCAGGATCATCACCCATGGGATTCTTCCAAGCCCATCCCTGAACAGGCCAAAGTCTGTTCTCCTGAAGCTGAGTGTTGTTATCCTACTATTTACTTTGTTCTTAGCGCTCACAATCCTGAACTTCACCATCCCATGGTCACTGCAGCAAAGACTGCCCCCAGCTTTCACGTGTCTGGCCTGTTCTTCCTTGTTTGCAAGTGTGAGGTCCAGCAGAGTATTTCTCCTCTTCTGCTTCTTGATCGTCTGTGTCAAGAAGTTGCCATCAATGCACTCCAGAAACCTCCTGGATTGCTTGTGCCCCTCTGTGTTGTCCCTTCAGCAGATATAGCGGTAGCTCAAGAATCATTACTTTTTACTGTTAAATATGGTGACAGTTCCTCCGATGTGGCTGCTGTGTTGGATATTGGATAAGCATGTAGCATGGAGGTGATTTGTGTCTCAAAGGATAAGGGAAAAGTTTGTGGATGTAGAGACAAAACTTAGGATAGCTCTTAAGCTGAACGCTTAATGAAACAATGCTGAAGCCATAAGCAAAGTATTGCCTACTGAATTCAGAGAAACAGGTCTTTGTATAATCTTTGTGGGTAAGCAGGATCAGATTAAACACACCAGACACCCCCCCCCCCCATTAAAGTCTCCTCAAAATGCAAACATTTTACAGAGCTCTGGAATTTGGCTAGCATCCAAAGGTTAAAAAAAAAAAAAAGTTGTGATTGCCCTTTGCTATATTCTTTGTGGTTTTTCTTCAAAGCAGCTAATTGATATTTTGATTTTCTTCTGCTAAACAATACACTGGATAAATAATACATTGGACAAAATTCATCTCTGATGTAATTCCATTAGAATAGGTTGACTATAGTGAAGTAATATAAGGAGTGCATTTAGCTGATAAAATTTACATACTCTTACAAGGACTTGATGTTTTTCAAGCTGTGTAATTGGAAACCAAACAATTACTACAATAGGTCAACAAATGTCTATTCCATGAAGTGCACATCACATTGTTAGAGAAATTATAGGTGATTTTCAATGCCGCTGCACAGTGCTTTGTGAGATTAAGCAAGGTCACGGAATATGAAAACCTGGAAAGCTTGTGATGCCTTCCTTATCTCTACAGATGTACTTTCATCATGAATTTTAGCACTGTAAATTTAAATGTTGGGGGGTTTTTTCTTGCTAGTTCTGTTTTCAAAGTGTTTGAGAGAATCTCTTCTTGTTGCAAGGTTGGTTGCCACTGAAGCAAAATATTCGGCTGTCTTAGTGAAAGAAGAATTTTACAAGATAATGCTTTTCAATCTCCTAACTGTACATTTCAGTCCCTCATAGATTAGTAATCTTATCCTACTCCAGACTGTATGAAAAGACTAAATAGGAGACACTTCTACTGGGCCTAGAAGATTTTTCTTCTTTCAGTCTGTCCCCTCAAAAATTGGATAAGTTCACTCATGACAAAACTCAGTATGTATCAGTAGACTGCCACCAGGGCTGCATATATCCACATATTTTCATTCTTAGGGCACTTCCTCAGAATACACAAGTCTTTCTTTTATGCTTTTGTAGACTTATTCTTGAAAAGTCAAGGAGGAAGTAATGATAAACTCAAATAGGAAGAATCAAGAAATAAATGGCAAGAAAAAAGGGATGTGTTAGAATAGGTCATACTATTTATCATATTTGTACAGAAAAAATGAACAGGCATCTAAGAAACAAAAGGAAAGATAATGACTTAATTGACTTCTATGTGCCATTATTCAATTGTCATTTCAGGCCTCTTGTTTCTGACTGGGGAACGCAAAGCAGTAAATTGAACTCAAGGTTTGAAACTAAAGCAAGAAGATCTGTCTCGAGTGCGGCCCAGATGATGAGAAAGGCAGCTGTTCAAAAAACCTACCAAATCAGCTCTTATTTTCTTTAAAAGAACATAAAAGATCTCCTTTACTTTTAATGTCTTGACTTCCCAGCATAGTCTGAATTTTGTTCTGAAGAAACAAGCATAGCATGATTTTTTAATAGGATAAACTATAGTTGGGAAGGTCTTAAGTTGAAATGGGGCTAACTGTGATGCACAAAGATCTCAAGTTGTGTGTTTTGGTCATGCAGGAAGTAAACAGCAGGTTTTTTACTTGTAACATAAAAAGCTGTAGCCTAGAGATCAAAGGATGGCTAAGGAGTAAAGAGCTATAAGGAACATGTTATCAGTGTGAAAGGAAAAGAGAGGTGTTTAGTAACAAAACTAGTTATTATGTAACAGGATGTGATGATTTATTAATAAGTTGTATACACTTTTTTGTAATAGTCCAAACAAACCAGAAAAATATTTTTCAAAAACCCCACATAAATACATATATATATTCCTATCAGTAACATGATTCCTAGTCCAACCTGCAGAATATTTCCAAGTTTATTCTTGCCGAATCACTTCCTCGCTTGAGAAGCTAAATCTAACTGGTACAAAGTTGATGCTCTTATTTCCTAGAGACACATACCAGCCAGACTGGTAAGCAGGAGATTTATGGTAAATAAGAATCTCCCCAAAAGATAAGGAACTACTTTGTATATTGAGCGTGCTGCAAGGAGTCCTGATCAAGGACAGTTGAGCTGAAATTCATCTGACTCTAATAATTTATATGGATTTTGTATCACAATGGAAAGTAAAGATTGTTGGTCTAGCACTGCTATAACATGTTGTGTTTAAACACTCAACATAGAATTTAAATGTTTGATACATTACATAGGAACTGGAGTGCAAAGTATATGCCCAGCTAGAGCATACTGTTATCAAGCCCATCTGTTCCTGGCAAGAGCTAGTACATAAGAATGCTTCTCATCTAATTTAATATACAGATGGATTTGCACTTGCCTTTCATAACGTGTAACCATTTTTAAGTGTGTCGTGGTTTAACGCCAGCCAGCAGCTAAGCACCATGCAGCCACTCACTCACTCCCCCCCCACCCAGTGGGATGGGGGAGAAAATGGGGAAAAGAAGTAAAACTCGTGGGTTTAGATAAGAATGGTTTAATAGAACAGAAAAGAAGAAACTACTAATGATAATGATAACACTAATAAAATGACAATAGTAATAATAAAAGGATTGGAATATACAAGTGATGCACAGTGTGATTGCTCACCACCCGCCGATTGATGCCCAGTTATTCCCTGAGCGGTGATCCCCCGCCCCCACTTCCCCCAGTTTATATATACTGGATGTGACGTCCCATGGTATGGAATACCCCGTTGGCCACTTTGGGTCAGCTGCCCTGGCTGTGTCCTGTGCCAACTTCTTGTGCCCCTCCAGCCTTCTTGTTGGCTGGGCATGAGAAGCTGAAAAATCCTTGGCTTCAGACTAAACATTACTTAGCAACAACTGAAAACATCAGTATGTTCTCAAACTGGTCTCGAAACATAGCACTGTTACCAGCTACTAGGAAGACAATTAACTCTATCCCAGCTGAAACCAGGACAAAGTGGGCAGCTAGGAAAAAAAAAATTGCTATACTCTTTCATTTAGAAGAAATTGCAGTGGTCCCAGATACTTATCTGATGTAAATTTTTACGTGTATAAAAATATATAAGTCCCATTTTCCTGAACCATAGAAGACATCAGTGTCTACTTTAGGCTAGAGTTAGGCTGATCCCCTAGATCTAACATCCCCAATACCTGTTGCCTGAGGCTCTTCAGATAAAAACTGATCTTTGCTTTCTGGTCTGTGAGCTCCTCAGTGGGCCATTCTACCAAGCACTGAGTGAGGAATTAACATGGACAAAGACTTTCTTAGGAATTTTTGCGCTGTAACTGTTCTCATTTGTCACTCACACTGTTTTGACCACAGATGTGAGGAGGAGAGGCCCAACAGTCACGAGGTTATGCAGAGCCTACTACTAATATCTTCCCTAGACTACTTGACATCTAGAGAGAGTCTGGAGTTGCATGGCAAGTGTTGGTGGACATGGCGGTCCCCCGATCTGGCTGGCCCTCTTTTCCTTCTTCCATTGGTTCCTCCTACATCTGCCTGCCTACTAGTTGCCACTCAAGAGCATGGGGTGCTCCTGCCATATCTCCAGAGCCTCCTGTTCCCTTGCTCTGCAATCTGAAGCCTCTTCATTAGGAACTGTTGTCAGGCCTGTTAAAGACTGATCCTGTCCGTGAACACCTCCTGAGTTGACCTTCTCTCCCTCCTCTCTTCTAAACACTGCCTCAGGCTGATACTACAGCATGTTTTCTAGGATGGCATCCTAGAAAAACAATGCCTCTTGCCTGAGGCAATGTAGGGCTGAGGTACCAGAGGCTGGGAGTAGAAACTGGAAGAGAGCAAGGCTTTTGTGCGTCATCTCTGTGGAGGAAAGAAAAGCAAGTCTGTGACTCCAGGACTGTCTGCAAGGTTACAATGAATGTCTACTGCCTACAGATATCCACCCTTCAGCCCCCTGGTTCTCTAGGGCACAATTTTCTGTGTAGTGCTGAGATTTACCCATTCCTTCTCTAATTTTTGAGAGGGACTGGTGAAGGTGAGCTCTGAGCAGGATGGCCTACCTCAAACCTGATAAGTTTATGCCATGGCCAGCAATGTGCCATGGGAGTCTTTCTTCTGTTATCTGCTAGCCTTGGCAGCTGGAAAAGGCAGGACAGATAGCGGTGCTCTCAGGTGCTCAAATGGAAGGAAGGCCTGAGGTAGTGAAAGTGAAGAAAAGTAAGAAAGAGTTTCCATTATTATGTCATGCTTTGTTTTTTGAGAGCATGTTAGTGCTTCAAATGTCCCCAAATATGGTGGATGAGGCTTTTAAGCTCAGTGAGGGCATTCTACCACTGTTTAATATGAACTTGTTCCACACCAAGATACTCCCCATCCAGCTTGGAGAATGGGCTGATGTGTTGCCAGGACTCTAAAATTAAACACTATGGCTTTTGGTAGTCAGCTACTTGAAACTCTGCCTGATTCACAGTCTTGCCTGCATCTTCATTGTGCCTTGGGTTATAGTGTGGCATGCCAGGGACTTCACAGTGACATGTTAGCAAACAGGACAGAGCTTCCTTCCTTTTCTGTTTCTCTCCCTTCCTGGGGGCCTGAAAGTTCCTGGAGCAGAAGTACATCTCTTCTGCACGCCAGACTGAGGCTAGGTGGCTTTCATGTTTGCCGAAATATGAAGGGGGGGTATGGTCCCAAGTTCCACCTCAGCTGCCAGCCACCTTCTATGCCAAATAGATAGATCTGTCTCCCAGCTTGTACACGTCCTAAATTTCCATTGGGCATGCAGCCCACAGTCCTGGGGAAACCGCAGTGCTTTTGATCTTTGTGGGCCTTTCTGCACACAGGGCCACACATAGGAAAGCACAAAGCACATCAGGGAGTTGCAGATTGACAGTTTCAGAGCCTTTTGCCAGTATATTGGTGTCACTATTCACTGGAAGACTTTGTCACAGTGGAGCCTGCTTCTTGGTTTGGATTCTTGTGATTCTCTACAGTGCACCTGCCAATCAGTTTCATCCTAAAAGAATCCAGTCTACACACACCAGAACCCTTCCAAGAGCTGAACAAATACATAATAGGTGGGAATGGTCAGGGGATTCACTTAATTTTGCTACTGCTCTGAAATAAAGAATGTTAATACAGATGTACCTATAGATGATGCACCTTTTCACCATGGGAATGCGATTGTTCTTATGATTTTCATTAAGATTTAACCATGTAAGTCTTCTTTAATCAAGTCTACCCATAGTTATCTGCTCCTTCTCTGGATCAGTGGTGGAGAACTATTCTTTCTTTTGAGTCCATCAGGTATTTGATCCAACTGTTTTTGCTGCTATAAGATATTTGACTAAAGGGAAGGGCAATACTGAGAGCACACAAACTAGGAGCAAGAACAGTGGAGTGCCCTGGATAAGGAGTAATTTGAGTCCCTAATGTAAGAGTGGAGGCTGAGGTAGAATGTCAAGCAAAATCCAGTTCCCGTAGGGCCAGTATTTGTGGGCAATGTGGTTTTTAGCTCATAATTGTATTCTTCTTTGCAAACTTCTTGGGAAACTTACTCATTCTTATATTTTTTAGTGGTCTAAGAAGAGAAAGGGAGAATATTTTCCCATTAGCCAATTGGATGTCTTCTTTTTTGGTACTGTAAAAGACACAGTGAAAGCTTACTTAAACTAAACAAGAAAAAATGTGGATGTAGGATAACACTGATGGCTACCAAACAGAAGTCTACATAATTCAGTTATTGCTTTTATCAAATTTACTTCCAACAGCAACAGCAGGATTTGCTTCTGAGCGGTGCCAACAGTTGCTCAAATTCTGATAAGTTCATTGCCATGAGCACTATATCTCAAACACTGGGATTCACAACACTGAAAAGGTCTTTCTTACCCGTATTCCACTGTGCAAGATGAATCTTGCATTAAGCATTCCACATTTTGCATACAAAGACCCTTACATTTTACTTAATCAGGAAATCGATTCAAAATTTGTTCTTTACACATGGCTGATTACCTCAATAGATTGCAAGGTATTAAATGTGTAAACTAGTCTATAAAACAGCTCCAGCCAATTAATCCTAATTTCACAACTCCAAAGCGGAGTTTTGAAAGTACCTGAAATACTTTGTTAGCGACCTTTCTAATGTGTGTACCCTACCTGTCAAGACCATTTATTACTACTGCTATTTAATTCCTCTTTTATTCAAATTAAATACCTTCCAGCCATTCAAAAACTGAATTATGTTGCTGCTTCTTGCAATTGTCATACTAGTTAATTAGCTCTTGGCATGCCTGAGTGTCTGAAGAAATTGGGAAAATGATTTGTAATTGTTCACTGAAGTACAAAGAGGCACTTAAAATAAATAAAGCCACATAACTGCAGAAGAATAGATGTGTATTTCAACCTAATTTAGGTGAAAGTTTTTATTTTATCAGCAAAAATTAGAAAAGCTCATTTATTTTATATGCAAGCTGTGTGTTCACCACCTCTGCCTGTACCTGAGCTTAGCAAGGTTATAAAACATAATGAAAATGGTGAAAAAGAAAAAATGGGATTTTATAGAAGCAAACTGCGAAATAAAATTTTAAAGAGTTCCTCCTGTCCAACCTCTGACATTGAATTAATTCTTGCTAGTTTATATTTTAAGTGTGATAAACTGGAGATATTTGAATATTATAGCAGCTGGTACCTCAAGATCTGTGAAACCCTGAGCTCCCAGCTCTGGGTCCTAGGACCTCTTAAGGTAATTTTGGGAGTCTTCATTGGCACAAAGCAGCACTAAAGCCAACCCAGGTATCCAGAAGAGAATTTCCCCATAGCCTTCCTTCTGGTAGCTGTGGGACTTGAGAAGGGTAGCAGACAATGCTTTTTCTTTCCTCAGTCTTGTTCCTCACACTTGTGAGTGTGAAGGGGAGATCCAACAAGCTCTCAGTGAATTCCCCCGAGTGATTTTGTCTTACCTGTTGCACATGGGATGACAAGGCTTTCGTTACTACTTTAAACAGTGTCATGTTTTCAATGGCCAAGCCTTATTGTAAACCAGCACACAACCAAAGTTAATTTAGTCAAAGAAGAGGATTACACTGATCCAGACATAGGTCAGTTCAGCGTGATCATTCTCCTTTACAGGAAATCCCAAAGCACCTCGGTTTGGAAAGGTGGTTTAGTCCAGCAGCTTGTTAGACATCTCATTTTTCCTTCCATGTGCAGGATGCACGGTGTGCACACGGGGAAGCGTAGTGTGTATACGCCAAGAGAGAAATGGAGCCTGGGAAGTAGGAACTTATGAAGTCCTGTTGCCTGGTAGCTTGTTGTTTAGCAAATATTCAGTCTCCCAAGGAGTCACGTATGTACAAATAAGGGTGCCAAGTGCCTTGTTAATGCAGAATTTAATGTACTGCAACAGTGGTGTCAGATAATTAGCTTGACAGACCAATAGATTTTCCAATAGAACTGATTGTATAGACCTTTTTTATATTATTATTATTATTATTATTATTATTATTTAGATCAGACATTGTAGCCTTTTGATGAAATTAAAATGAATCTGGAAATAAAGACTCAGAGTCTGTAGGCATGCTTGTAATTTTGGTCACCTTGTGTAAGAATTATCTCTGGCTCACTTCCCCTCATTGCTTCCCTGCGCACTGTAATTCAGATTTCTTTGAGAAAAATAAGCTGCTAGTGGTACATTAATGCTCATAATTTGATCAAGAAAGGCAGTGCAGTGTGGAAAATGAATTTTCACAAAGAGTAGCCATTTCAAATAACTTTGCATTATTTACAGTTGAAATTTTTCAAGTAACAAAACATCTCTTCTGACACTAATTTTAGTCACTCCTACTCAATTTACGACTCTTTTCTGAACAAAATTACTGTATAAAATATAGCAAACATACTTTTGATTCACACTCTGTCTATGCTTCAAAGCGTAAGGCAATCTAATTAAAATGTTTGTTGTAGTTGTTGAGGATCCATGGTGCTGTAGCTGGACTTGAGTGCCGCAGTCGAGATGATAGCCGTGAAGCTGTGGCCTCCGGAGAGGTGGGCTGGTGTCTGCTGCCTTCCCTTATGGGGTACATCTCAGGACCAAGCTCATCCTGGTCACATCACAGATGAAAGCCAGTTATAATAAAAAAACCCAACAAACCATAAACCAAGTATTCAGCCTGTAACGGAGTAGAGAGAGGATAAATGAGCACAAGTGATGTTTATTCCCTGTTATCTCATTAGCAGTTTGACTTTATCTACATGGCACAGGAAGAATGTTTTGCAATAGGCAAAGAGTGAGTTGCTTTCCTAGAGTCACATTTGTATTGCTTGTGTTGAGACCCCGTTGCTCGGCTGGAGGTGCGGGGTAGGTGTGGGTGCAGGTGAGCTGTAGGTACGGTGCCTTAGCAAGTGGTTGTGTGACAGTGAGCTGGGGAGCTCCAGCCAGTTCAGGTGGTTAGTTCTGCATAAAATAGTTATCAGTTACCTCGAGTTTTAACTGGGTATTTAGATAAACAAAATCTATTCTGTGGAACTTTTCGACCAGGTAGGTTTAAGGTACAAATGGAGTGTGGCAAGGAACTATAGAAAGAAATGTGGGCACATCACCACGTGGGCAGTGAAAATGCAGAGGTGTCTTCAGGGCCCCTCTTGGAGCTGCTGGGAGGAGTTGGGGCAGCACAGTAAAATGTCCCCTTAGTAGATCTGGCTTAAAGAAAAATAACCAGCAGATGCATTCATTTGAATTACATCTCCCAGGACAGCTTTAGCTCTGTTTTTCTTCCTAGTATTACTTCTGGCGTGAAGCGGGTTTTGAAAGCATGCCTGTACCTTTGTGGTGACCTGCAGAGCAGCGCGGGAAGGTGGGCGACTGCCCACGAGGGAGCGTGAGCCTCCTTCCATGGGCAGGCTTTCTCTGCAGGTGGCGGGGACATTGCCTCGCTACATAAAGCAGAAAGTCTCTCTCAAACTTAGTCCTCTCCTTGCTTTGTCTCCTCATTTTTCTTTTTCCTATCTTTCTCCAAGATTGCACGTCATGTACTTTTTTCCCTGCTGCAGTCTAACGGGGTCGCAGACAGTTTAAAATGGATTGCCGCACCAATACAGAGGAATATGAGAGACAAGGGAGAACACTCTGATGGAAGGATGAAATGACATGTGGTTTGGCTACCAGTGCAGAGACAGCTTTGATTGAAGTGAAGCACAGGAAAGGCGTAAGAGCAATCACAGGGAACTATTACAGATCTCTGAGGGCAGAATGAAAAGGCAGACTAGGAAATGTTTATGCAGATGGAGGCAGCGGCTTTGTGGAAAGGCTAGAACACTAAGCACAGGGGATATGTTCAGCACTCCTTTGAGTCAAAATTGTAGTGTTCCCTGTAGGATTTTAGTGGGAACAATTTCAGAAAGGATTTTCGTGGACTGCATGAAAGCTTTAAGATGCTAGTGGTACAGATGAGTTAGATGATGTGTTATTGCTCCATTAATAGAGAAAGAAATTTGTTAGCAAGGGTGATAAGCCAGGCAAAAACCAACACAAATGGATTTTCTGCTGGGTACAACTGGAGCAGTATCAGGGTATAACCCTGGCAGCTGCTTTTGCTAGATACAGCTGCTTCATTAGTCTGCCCCATATGCAAATCCTTACATATTTGCAGTGCCTTTGGCAGGCTGGGGGAAGCTGGAGTCCAAAGCGTCCTCCTTTAGGTGAGCCCACAACTCCTCTGGAGCAGCTGGACACTCATGTAACTCCATCTGTACAATTTACTTCTGCTCAGAGTCTGCCCCATTTACTACAAAATATCTGGTGAGCAATTTCTGAAGCAGTTAATATTGCAAGGGACAGTAGTTAGTGACCGCAGCAAGTCCATGAAGAAAAGAAAAGAAATAAATGTTAAAAGGTCTGAGGCACCAGTGTGTTCAGAAGGAATGTTTGTGAAAGAAATAAAGATGGATAGGAAATCAGGCTTGCTGAAACTTCTGCATATGTTTTCAATAATCCAGAATGAACTGTTATATTTGGCAGAGCGCCATGGAAATCAGAGGGTATAATCTTATAACTAGGAAATTAGGAACTATAAAATGCTTTAACTACACACGAGGGAATAAACATATGTAATAAATTACTGTTCAAACAAGGAGAACTAGCAAGACAGCTCTTAGGCAAAGGGTGAGAATGAGAATAAAAGTGGAAACTAACTGAATCTTTCTATTTCCTGCAGAATTTTCCAAACCACGCTTTCTTGGATATTTAGAAAACTTTTGAAAACAAGAAAATATTTGTCAATGGCTTGGATAGCTTAAAAAAAATCACTCTCCTGATCTCTTTCCCTGCAGTTCCTATTGGGCCAATGCAAAGGATTTTGAATTTACAGAGATGTATAGATAGAGCGTATATTTACCATCTCACCATATTTAACTGAGGTGAGACATAACATCACTTCAGTGCAGATGCTAGGGTTACATGGCTGTCTTTTAAGGCAGAGGATGCCGTCTCCTAGGAAAGTCTTATTTCTTGTACAAGCGTGGATAGTAAGTAAATACTTTCAGGAAATTAGTTTGAAATGCATACTTTAGTCTGATGGATAATAGAAGTTGAGGGAATCTTGTGTGATGCCAATATTTTGGGGTTTCATGTTTCAGGTACTTCCCTGATCAACTCCTTTTGTCACTTTTGTGGTGGAAAGCAGAAGAAAAGCTGAGTTCTGGCAAGTCAGACTCAAGTGTGTCATCGGGTTAATTCCACAGAAATATCCACTTATTTGCAGAGAACAAGATAAAAGCAATGTGTAAAATGGGAAACTGAGATGTCTGGGGATGTCTGTTAATGCTAGCCCTGGATGAATTAAGCTGGAGTACAGGCTTTAGGTCTCTGCCTTCCATCTTTCATCCATACTCTTCAGTTAGCTGTTTCTATCTGTGTGACAGAGGTCAAACAGATAAAAATCTGCCATTCCGGGGGAGAAACCCATCAGAATAATATTATCGACCACAATTTGACTAAGGCAGTATGAAATTCTCAAGTCAAAACAGAACATTATTTTAAAATTAAAATTGGCAGAATGACCTAGGATGATTACAATATTGTGATTGTCTTTATCTATTTCTAGTGGGAGGCATTCCTAAAATTTGTGTTAGCTTTTATACTAAGCCTCAAGTAAGATTTGGAATGAGATGGTAAAGATACTGGATGCAAACTTTTCTGAAACAAGGCTATTTCCATCTCATCTGGATAATTGGAGGCAGGGAAAATAATCTTCATTACTTTTTTTTTTTTTTTGAGGGAGGTTTGCACTATTTCCACCTTTTTCATTTTACAGTTTCTGGTTTAGTGGCTTCTCTCAGTTCCCCAGTTCAAGCAGCACTTTCCCTTTCTGTGGTGCATGTGAGAGCTGAAGCAATGTTTTAGAATAAAAATATGTGTAAGTGCATTGCACTGATTTCAGGGTGTATCTTGGGGAACAAAGTTTCTTGTGAGATGTAGCCTGTGTGATCAAGTTTTATATCTAAATAAAGGCAAAGAAGAAGAAAATTTGAGTTCATTTTAACTCTTCATGTGCTGTTAAGCATCTGATTAAATGCTTGCCTAAATCAGGGTTATAACATCCAAATATGTTGGACATCCTTCTATCTAATATATGGTTGTAGCTTAAATAGATATATTTACTAGATATAATCATTTTTTTTAAGTAGAGGCTAAGTTCTGTAAAAGCATATGATAATCATTATCACAAATATAAATACCCATTTCAGTGATAAACAAGATGCACTTCTTAAATATTGTCCAATACTGGGAATTCCAAAAGTGTCTTAAAATTATGAAATTAATCATGAAGCTGCTGTTAAGCTGTCTTGATGTTGCACCTTGGAAGCCTGTCCTCTGGTTTTGATGCCATGCTGTGTGTTACACCCAGCAGCTTCAACTAAGCATTTTGTAGTGTTTAATTACCTACTTCAAATTATACAGAGAGTAGGAGAGAGGAAATAAGACAATAAATCAGTCAGAGATGATTGGTGTCCTACAGAAGAGAACTTTACTGTGGGGGCTTTAACAGGATGGAGTAAGCAGTTAAAGAATGACTTACCGGCTAGAAAAGCAGACTCCATTTTTTTTGACTAATGGCCCATGGTCCGCCTTCATAATTTCTCACCATCTTGGTCATAGTCATGTGAAATTGAGAAGTTCATGAATGGTGGTGTTAATACAGACTGCAAACTCACGAAGAACTATTTAGTCTGGTGTCATGAGCTGGGACCATGGTCTGGTCTTTTCTATTTCGTGTTAGTAATTCAGGCTACAAGCTGAAGAACTGGTTTTATTTAAATTGAAAATAAAATTGAAAGTGCACTGAAGACCTAAGTTTGGAGCACAAGATGATTGTAGAACTTTTTACTGAGGTGTTTACTTTTATAGTAATAATAATATAGCAGGGAATCATATCTATTCATGGTTTTATCTAAATGTATGCATCATTAGACTGTCAAAAACTACCTAAACATGAATAGTCCATACTATTTTAACAATATAACATTTCTTTAAAGCTGTGAAAATATACCTTAACAAAATTTATCCCAATGGTTGATTTTTTTCTGCATGTTTTTTTATAACTTTTTATATAACAACTTATATTATTTATAGTATTTTTATGTTTTTTACTAGACTAAAAAGAAAATCTATCGAAGTACCCAGTTTAGCAGAACATATTTTGCATTTGCACATGCATCTTTTTGCTTTAGAAGGTTATTCTATGCAACTTCTATCCAGACTTCAAAAGGTATGCTGTGTGACCTCTCTGATCAATTACAGTATAACTCAATCAGTGAATAACGGCTAGGAAGTATTCGCACATATCTGTTTCGATCCATTTAGACATTAAAAAATGACATAAACACTGAATACTGTACACATTTAAAAGAATGGAAATCTCCTGGCATAGGTGCCTTAGACAAAAGACAGGTTAAGCTTCTCCAGTAATGTAATCACTATGAATTATTTGCTCCATCCTGCTCATTGTACAATGTTTCTGATGGAATTCTCTGTTGCATAAAACATCCTCCCTCTTTCTTTATATATTGTGGCAGTTAGCTTAGATGTCTTGGGAGAAATAAAAATTGATATTTGTTTATATTCTGACTTCTAAACAGGCAGAAAGAAGCTGCCTAAACCAGATATGCTGTCTTTGATGAATTGAAATGTAAGTAGAAGTACAGAAAATGCTGGTTTAGCTTAGCTCAATTCAGTGGCTCGTACTGTTGTACTCCAGTGGCAACGACAGGGGAATGGTGTGTCAGAATCCTGCTTGAAAGGTTTATGTATAAAAAAATTATGATTTAAAAAACTTGAGACCTCCCCAAAGAGACAAGGAATATTCTACAGATACAACAGTTGAAAATGGGGCAAGACAGGAACTTGAAAAAACTGCAGAAAATGAAGGATGAGATAGTGAAATTTTGCTATAAAAGAGGGGAGGCAGAACATGCCTGCTGGGTTATAATATTCCAGCCAAAGCTCAGACCTCCCCTTATGGTCAGAAGTATAATCGCTACCATATGTCAGAAGAGTTTCAGCAAAAAACGGTCACAGAAATGCAAATGCATAGTAGAGGCATCACATAGCACCAAGAGAGGAAATCAAAATAGATGTTCATAGTCCCAAGGCATGAACACTGTCTTGAAACTTTTGATCGATTGTGTTCTGTGGTGCTCATCACAGCTCAGCTTCAGAAGGAGCCAAACGTGTCTATTCTGATTGAATTCATGAATTACATTTGAGCTGAGAAAGAGGGAGAAAAATCAGACTTTATAGGGCAATCGGCAGAACAAAATCTAATATCCTTCACTACAGTTTTAAACCAGTGCCTAGTCCAAGAAATAATTCTTAGCTACTGTGCATTGATAAAATTAAGCAGTAGTTCAAGCAGAAAATACCAGCTCATCTTGATTGCAGGAAGTGGTGACAAAGGCATGGATCAGCCTAATCAGCACCTACAGCCCTGAAATATTTTTTCCCTGGACATTTATTTAACCCCTTACTCCTAGGCAGAAATGACTCGGAGATCCCAGGGCTGCAGCAGTGGAATGTGCTATTCTGTTCACAGCGTCTGTCTCCTGTAGTAACCTGGCAGCTGCTCCCCTAGTTCTCCACACCACCCTCCCTACAGCTTCCCTCTTTATTCCTCCCCATCTCTGGCAGCCAACACAGTGCGCTCACGCTGTGCACATCTGGCGTGGAGCAGCATCCCCTCCCCTCATCCGGCTGGCACAGCTGCTGCTTCTAAATGGGAGCTGGCCAGGCAACTGCTCCTAATGATTCCCCTGACAGCTCTTTTCCACTTACTGATCCAGCTTTCCTATTCACCACCTGCTTGATTTCCCTTCCCCAAACACCCTGGCTGCTCAAACCCACACTCTGAATCCTCTGCTCCCAGCAGCCTGCACACTAAAGCCGTGCTAATGCTGTTCTCCCTGGGCTGATTCCCTGCACCTCCAGCTCACCGGTTCCTGCTATTATCATCCTTGGATTTAAAATAGCAAAACAATGAATGGAAGATTAGTTCTCTTGCTCCCTGTTTTGCCATGTTCTGACTCAGATGATATGTCTGCAGGTTAATACCAGAAATAGGACAAAGCAATGCTGAGGTTCTGAGTTACAAAATAAAGCTTGGAAATTGGGGTCTTGAGCTGACTATTGGGCAACCACTATCTCTCTTATCCTGTGAAAAAGATCATTCTAGTAGTTGTGCCCCTGTGTTGCGGTGGGGGCCATCCCGTAGGTGCAGTCAGTCTTCTTACGGTTCGTTTGTGTAGCAACGACTTTGGGCAGTAAAACTATGAAACACTGAATCAACCACCTTACCACTTTCTGAGACTTAAATCTGATGCAGACTTTGTTTTGGAAATGCATCTCCATTTACTGTTTTACCACAGAGCATGGCTAGTCAGGAATTTTATGATAATTGCTCTCCTGTTTGGTAGGAACTGCTTTCCTTTCTGTTTTCTGTTTGGGGAGGAAGCATATTGTATTCCATAACTGAGCTTTTTTTTTCTCAAAACCAGAGAAACCCAAGACCCCAGAAATACCTGGAGCCTGGAAAATTCAGCCAGGATATGGGGATGCCCATGTTCAGTGCTAAGTTCTGAGTCGGGCTAGGGAATCAAACATCAGTATCTCATATTCTACATAAGTCCATCACTCCAGACTAAAAACTTAGGCCTACCCTCTGTATCTTATCTTTTGCACTTTGAAGTATTAAAGAAAAGAATTACTGTGCCACACCACAAATGTGATTGATTTCATCTGTGTTAGGACAGTTCCCTTGGATGCAGGACAGCAAGATCTAATTCTTGAATCTGAATCAGGTCAAATCTAAATATGTCTTCAGCTCCCATATCCCAGGCTAACTCCCTGGTTGCTAGATGACCACTAGCACAGCATTTGCTATCCCTGGGTTTTTCCAAAATGCTGGGATGAGCACAGGTCCTTTTAGTAGAGATAAGGAACATTTTTGAAATCTAAGAAAAAAAAAAGTTTGGAAAAATATTTCCCTCCTAACACTACTGCATATGTTTCTCCTGCCTGTGCTTTTAGGGTATGCATTCCAAGCCTTGAATGGTCAATAACATTTTATATGCATTGGTGAACTGAAATGATTAAAAGTCATTTATATATCCAGAATATAACAGACTGTAACTTTATAACCTTTTAAAGGCATATGAGGCAGTGCAGTAGGAACTCCAGCACTGTTGAAGGGGTCAGTCCCTGGTTCAGAAGCCATTACAGAGGATGAAGTGGGGACACAGGCATTCTGGCAGGAGAGAGTAAAAAGAATAGGGACTACTCTGTGGAAAAATACAAAGAGCAGGAGGACCAGGATGATTTTCTTCAAAGCAGCCTTTGTTGATGCCATCAAACGTGACTCAAATGAGTAGACCTAATTCTAACATCTCCTGCTTTTCAGTTCCACTGACTTCCTGTCATTTTTGTGAAATTAGTTTCTTAGCAGGGAATGTTTCAATTTTCTTTCCCTCATTCCCACCAGTCTAATGATTCTTTACCATCTTAATAAGTACAATGAATGTGCTCCATTAATGGACAGGGGCATTAGAGAATAATGTCATTTCTGAAAACTCTTAATACATTTCACAATTAAGAAGGCATTGATTCAAGGTCTTTTTCAAATAGGAAAAACCTAAGCCATTTCCCTACCGACATTTACCGCCCCATGACGAGTGGGTATGCCAGTAAGAAAGTTTCTTTGGTTTTTTTCACGTGTTGATTCATTTGGTTGAATCAGCTTTGCCGGATCCCAGAACCTGGCTGAGATACTCTTCTGCAAATAGCAAAGGGCTATTTGTGTCAGGATTTTATTCCAAATTTCGAATTCCAACTCTCAGAAATAGAGAAAAAATGTAAATGCAAATGATTGTGGTTTCAGATATGTGAAACTTAAATCTAGTACTATCAAGTTTTTGAAGCAGTAATTATTCTGTGTCACAAACTTGTGATGTACTCTTTGTTCCATAGTTCCTCTTCCATTTTATTCTAATAAGTGTTTGCTTCCAGTGCTCAACTCTGCTTAAGGTATGAATCTGAAAACATCCATTCAGCCAAGCATTGCCCCTTTGACAGCGAAGGGCATGTTTATCCAGTCAAGTGCAGACAGTCATGGCATAGTGAACTGGTGAAACATGAATTAGATGTAGTGTTAAATTCATGTAGACACATCAGCATGTGATTTTGCATTGCTTTGGAAGACCTTGCTTTCAGGTCTTTCAGGACTTCATGCTCAGGTAACTCAACTCAAAGCATGAATGGAGGTGTCCGCATGTAACTGTGAAGACACATTCAAATTGCTTTGCTGAAGTGACAACATGTAATAGTCCCACTGAAGCCAATCTGCATGGACTTGTGTGCAATGCAAATAAGGATTTTCATATGTGTGTGTCCTGGTTTCAGCTGGGATAGAGTTAATTGTCTTCCTAGTAGCTGGTATGGTGCTATGTTTTGAGTTCAGTATGCGAAGAATGTTGATAACACACTGATGTTTTCAGCTGTTGCTCAGTAGGGTTTAGACTAAAGTCAAGGATTTTTCAGTTCTCATGCCCAGACAGTGAGAAAGCTGGGGGGGCACAAGAAGTTGGCACAGGACACAGCCAGGGCACCTGACCCAAAGTGGCCAACGGTGTATTCCATACCGTGGGACGTCCCATCTAGTTTAGGAACTGGGAAGTGTGGGGGGGAATCGCCCCTCGGGGACTGGCTGGGTGTCGGTCGGCGAGTGGTGAGCAATTGCACTGCCCATCATTTGTACATTCCAATCCTTTTATTATTGCTGTTGTCATTTTATTAGTGTTATCATTATCATTATTAGTTTCTTCTTTTCTGTTCTATTAAACCGTTCTTATCTCAACCCACGGGTTTTACTTCTTTTCCCGATTTTCTCACCCATCCCACTGGGTGGGGGGGGAGTGAGTGAGCGGCTGCGTGGTGCTTAGTTGCTGGCTGGGGTTAAACCACCACAGTGTGGTATTGGAGTCTAAAGTTTCAGGTTCCTTTTTTAGGATCTAATTCATTCTTACTGGAATGCAGAACTACTGGTTAACTATGTATTATGCTTCTTTCTTTTTCATTGAAAGCAAACTTTGTGTCTACATTAGGATTAGCATTAGTGCTTCTGAAGGGAATATCCTGATTATCTCCTATTGACTGCACTTTGCTTTCTGTCGTGGAGCACTCTCAGAATACATGAACTAGGTTTCCTTCAAATGAAAATAAACCAGGAGCATTTGCTCCATGAGACCAGACTAGTTCAAAGTAAGACCCTCCATGTGGTATAGGCTGGATGTTTTGCTCAATAGACCTGCTTCTACTACACAGCATTGTTTGCTGTATTGCTTCTATTGCACACACAACCTTATTTGTGCTAGTAATGAGTTTGAATGGACAAGATGATAATTTTTTTTTTTAAGTATTCCTCATTACAAGGAAAAGAAATCACTTATTTCCAATCTCAACCAATACTGCTGCATGGGATTTTTAGACTATTTGATATATCCAAGTAGCATTGCTTTGTTATTTTACTTGTGTCCCTGCCAGCTGCAGCATATGTTTATTCTTGGACAATATTGCATGGGCTGGAAACTTATCAGGTACCTAAGGGCTGTCTTTGACTTAAGTAAAATTGTCATCGTTCATACCCTTTAATGTGGTCATTCATTGTATGCATGAGCTATAATCACAGCAGGCTAAATCCTCTTTTATAAAATTATACAAAATATAATTCCTGCAAATTTTATACATTCTGTACAGTCATGGGCTAATGCAGAGCACTTGTTCTCCAAGGTATGGTGTAGTGATAGTAGTCTTCATGAAGGACCATCTTTCCCTCTCTCTTACTACGGCTAGTACTACAGCATAGGTTAACAGTTTAATTAATCTCTCATTATTTCTTGTCATGGTTGAGGCATCTTGAGAGGACTGATAGCATCAGGAAGATAGATAACTTCTTATGATTTATGTGACGAGAAAGACCAACATTTATTAATGTGGAACATCACTCACAGCAGCAGACCATTTCACTCTGTGAACAGTTAAAATAAAACCCAGCCATCTGGAATACTCTTGGCCAACCTCCTTTAAACCCATTAGCAAGACAAGGCCAGTGCTGGTGGTTTTCCCCATTCCCTTTCCATATGTTTTAGGTTGATGATATGCAGTGGGCTAGAATACATTGTGTATATCTGCACTTCATTTGTTCTGTGATTGTGTAAAATGAGAAGGTAACAAGACATTCCTGTTTTTCTTTTTCATGGTTAGTAGGGATTAAATTCGTTATTTACTAAGACTTCTAGAGAGTTAAATTAATGACTCATTACACATGAAAACGGGAGCTTTCTTGCCAAAAGCTAACAACAATAACTGCTTCATCTGAGTATGGGTGTCTCTCAGAAGATTTTTAAGTTCTGAAGAACGGTCTTATGAAAGCAGTAAAAAATATATTCTCTAAACAGAAAAGCATTGGGTTTAGGTGGCTAATTAATATAGTTTAGGAAAAAATGGACATTTCTCAAAGGAATAGATTTGCAAAGAATTGATTGATTTAATAAAGGAAGTTTTATTTTCCTGTATCAGAATTTGTTGTGGCTTCTGCTTAGATCTGTCCTACTATTTTTTGGTAGTGCCACTCTCAGGTTTTAGTATTCTGCCCATGGCTTTGTCTTTGGGAGTGGGGTCCTTCTGAGTGTCTAGAAACATCTAGACATTATTGCCATTATCCTGGCAGTATTACTGTTGGGTAATTAGGAAAGTGTTGTGATCCCCATGTAAAATGTCTAATGTTGAGATACAGTGTGGTGAAATGATATGCTCAACATTACAGAAGGACATAGTACCAAGAGCTCAGAAAAAAACAGAGGGTTTTTTGAGTTCAGGTTTAAAATGTCATCAGTAGGACCAATACTTTTTCCCTCTTGGCTGATATCTCTGGTTTCTGGATTCTTTCTGCTTCCCTCTCTATCTCCTGTTATGTAATTTCTGGTCTATAATGCCTCCTTTTAAACTCCCATCATTGATTTTTCCTTTGATTTCCTACTGATTTCATCTACTGAGAGGGAGAGAAATAAAGAAAAGTATATCTTGACTTTTTCAACTTGTTATACCCTATCCCAGCCATGCTTGTTCCTAAGATTTTGGATCTTTTTGCACAGGTACAATTTCAGAAAAAAATTGCAATATGAAATATTCATTCATGTGAACATGTGCAAAGGTCCTTTAACAGATGTGAAAGCCTCTTCCAGATGAACAGTTTATTCTGCAATACACCATGTGGCACCGCATACTGTTGAAACAGATGTGCTATCAACATAGTTTAGTGCTCCAATGATTTATTATCTGGGGTTCTCCCACAGAAAGTCGCTTCCTATCAAAATGTAATATAAGAGCAGAAGTGTTCAAAATCCTCCTCTACAATGCCTGTTAAGTTCAATGACAAACCTGCTTAAAGGATGAAGCAGATACCCTGTCAAGATATCATTGGTAAGCTTAATTTTTACAGATTGTAAGTATGTAAATGAACATACTCCCAGGAAGTCCCAAGAAGTGCTCAGCCCCTGTTAGAGAACCATCAAAGCACAGTGTTTTTATGATTTGAGCACTTATGGTGTGATAGTGAGATCTCTTATGTCCCACTAAAATGTGAGTTGAATGAATTTGCCTCAGGTTATTCAAGGGTCCTGTAAAATAGCTCAGACCTTCTAGCTAAGTGGTTTCATCCTCTTTACACCTCATTTTCAAACCTTCCTCTGCCTGTATATGAAAAGACATTGATTCTCTGAATGCTGTAAATAAATACTGTGTTCCATAAACTTTGACATTAATGTATTCCCCTCTCTTTACCTAGCTAGGCTTTTGTTCTCAGAGTGCAGTATGCTGATACTTTGTGATCTGGTTGCCTGCTGACCACACAGAAAAGAAGGAATATTTTGATTTCCTTGAGTCTGTCCTTTCTGGTTGTCACAGCAAAGTACCGGATTTGCAGTGATATTCTTGGATTCACTCTTTTCGGAGTGAATCCAACCTCTGTTTCAAAGTTTAATACAGCAAATCCCATTGTGCTGTTCTGGGACTGAAAAAGGAAAATCTTCCTGTGTCAGAAATCATTGTTTCGTGATGTGTTTCTAAGTACCTCCTGCAAGGTGTAGACCTTCGATTGGAGTGTCTTGGTTTTTATCATAAACATTAATGTCAGAGGTGTGGTCTTGAAAATTTGTTTAATTTGTGTGTCTTCCAACTGATAACATGTGGTGTACATGTAGTTCATTTGCTATGTGTGTGGGAAGCTATTTTATATGGTAACTTTTTTGTGCTTGTTATAAATAAAGTTCATCATTTTCTGTACTGTAGTGAAGACCATTGGGGTAAGTCACCATGACACCTCATCTTTGGGATCAGCCTTTGTTGAATTCCCATACATGAGAAATATCCTGTGAAATCCAATAATTCATGCAGGAGATCTCAAATCCCAAATGAATCTCAAGAGTTGGATGTAACTTTCACTGAGGAGTTTGCACTCGCTTATGCAAAGATGGCACATCACATTGCTACACTGACAAGTAAACCCCGGACCAACCAGAGTCAATTGAAGCTCCCTGGTGTCCAAGTTTTATGTTCGCAGTATACAAGCCTACACAATTAACCTGTGGACAAGTACATGCCCTTTGGCTATGTTGATAAATATTTATTTGGTCTCACTAGGCCTAGTTGGTCCCTGGTGGAGTTAGTCAAAGTGCTTTCCCTTCTACTAGACAGGTATGTAGCAATCCATTTCCTTTTCCTCTTTCCTCATGCTGATACAGGCTTTATTTTTGGGGGGGGGGAGATGCACTGAATCCTTTGTCTCTGTTTATGTGTATTAATATATTCAGCATTAGCTCAGTTTTCTAGACATTTTTCTATGTTCACTGTTTCCGTGAAGTTACATGAAGTCACTGGTTCCACTGAAGTTACATTCTCCTTCAGTAGGAACAACAAAGCTGAAATTGCTTTTATTCTGATTTTTATGAGCGAGGACTTCTGGAAGACACGGGGACAGGACTGTGACTTCTTTGTCCTTCCTGGTGCTAAAGTGCTGCTGCTTTTCCCACAGATAGTTCAAATGTGTCAGCAGATAAAAAGCCTTTTCTTGGTGAGATCTGTGAGACAGCAGACATCTGACTTGAGGCAGCCCATTGCAAATGCCAGCAAGGGAGCAACAAGCCTGTAGAAAAGACATGCACACAAAAAGGAAATGTGAGAGAGAGAAAGAGCACATTAAGTGACATTTGGAGAGATACTGACTGGTGACTGTTGGTGACTGTTACTGCCAGGGTTATGTTAAATGGTGTAAACATTGCAAGAAAGATTCTTTTAATATCTAAACCAATTTTTCATAGATGCCAGGTCTGATATTCATGACTTTGGGGGATTGGCAGTATTAAGAGTATGAGTATAAATTGGCATTACAGAGAAGTATCTGCTTGTTCATCTTCTGTGGATGATTTTTTGTAGATTATAGAATCATAGAATGCTTTGGGTTGGAAGGGACCTTAAGGATCATCTGGTTCCAACCCCCCTGCCATGGGCAAGGACAAGTTCCACTAGACCAGGTTGCTCAAGATACAGATTATGAACAAAGTTGGACTGCTTGTATTAAAATTTAAGAAAACTCACAGCAGGATCAGAGATGCTTTGACCCCTATTCTCTCTATATAGTTTTATAAAGCACCCTTACTTTTTTTTTTATTTCATTCAGATTCCTATAAAAAGCCTGCTCTGCTCTTACTTTTCTGCCCTTGACATCATTAAGAACTTCTCAAAGGGTGTTCCTGTGATGAACGGTGATTTTTCCTTCTTTCTCCAAGTGAAACTGCCAGTTCTGAAAGCAAACTCTGTTTGGAGTCTTCCATTGCTCTTGATATAAAGACCTGTCCTCCTTTAAACCTGCCCTTACACATCTCCATTCTGGCCAGTAAGAAAGATCCTGCTCCTTTGCTGGTTTCACTGAGAATATATGTAGTACCAACTTCCGTGCAACATTTTGACCCAACCCTTATGAATCGCTTAGGTCAGCCACCTGTTCCCAAACAACCTTTTCGACACTAGTTGTCTAAAGAGAAGAGAAAGCATGGAAGAAAGACTGGTTCCTTCTCTCTGCTAACTTGAACTGCACTAAGTATGACCAGTCCCGCCTGATTTTTCTGATATTCTCCCAGTCAAACACATTTGGCAGCTTCGCACTTAGGGCTATCTTCACACCTGTTGCAGTCTACTGTGATATCTGCCCTCATGAGGCTTGGACATTTATACTGGTGTTTAAGGATGCCAGACCTTGGCTCCCAGCTGTGGTCAATGGAGGGAAGTAGTCACAACAGCTTAGATTAGGCAACCCCCAAAAGAATTTGTATGTGTATGTCTTTTGATCAGCTAATTTTGATCTGTAATACAAGGATACTGTCTGACATAAGCAAACTTATGCTTATCAGCAAGTCTGATATGTGTGTGTAATGTATTCTGATGATTTATATAGAATTGCCTTAGACTATTTTCTGTGCTGTTGTGTAACACTTTGTGGAATAAGCATATGGCAGAATTTTGTCTTTTGAGGATTTTATGGAAAACATCAACCAGACTAAACATTACAATTTTGTGGTAAAGTCCTGAATGTGGCTCTTAATAACAGTTCTGTCAGCTCTAAAGAAAGCACCTTACACTTACTAGTAAATATGCATTTAATAAACAAAAAACAAATAATTGCAAACAGTATTTAGAATATGCTAAATCACTTTAAACAAAGGCTATTAGTAAGTCAAATGTGCCTTCTATTCCAATTTGTTGCTGTTGCCACATTCTGTTTCATTTAAATATGCATATTTTGGTATGCTAGTATTCACATAAACACATTATCCTCTAATCATCTTTCAGAGATAATTATTCAGTACCTATTTTGATTATAATATACAGCATGAATCACTTAATGGTTTTAGAGCTGAATATAATACAGGCACCTTAGTCTCTTTTCAGATTTTCCAACTTTCTTTCAGTAAAACTAAGCATTTTGAAAGTGGAATTTTAGTTCATTCATTGACCTGTGCTGTTGACTTTCTTCTAGTGAAATAGAAGCCAACAGAGATATTGAAGTGAACAAATAAAATATCCGTATCTTCTCTATGTTTTGCACATCGTAAGAGTCACTTTTCCCTATTATCAGAGTTAAACATGGATGGTGAAATCCCTGTATTAGTACACCATGATGAACTTTCACCTTATTATACCAAATCACTGCTTAATGGAACTAATTTAAAAGGCTAACTGTTAGTTAAATGTTTTTTCTCAACACCTTTTAGCCTGTGGGAGGGAAAATGTTCCACTTCCATAGGGATACCATAATGTCACCTATATATTAGATCAACTGAGGCATTCCCTAATACATAATATCTGAAAAAACACCCACCTCAATTCAAAGAGGTCCAGAGAGTGGAAGCCATCTCTCAAAGGGCCTGAGCCTGTTGGTGCTTTAGCTCACAGACCTAGCTGTGACCCGTGTTACTGCCATCCTTCCCTCCACACCCGTGTTCGGTGCTGGTTGTCTCAGTTCAGAGACAGCAGTGTTTTGGGTATGGTCAAGAAAAGAACTGAATTTTGTAACCACAACCTCCTGCAAGGTGAGCCGGCTGAGCTGCCTTGCCTTTCTCCACACAGCTGCTGAGACACACAAGTTGGATCTTTCCCTTTCTCCAGGCTTTGCAAGGAGGTTTATGAGCTCTGGAAGGAGGAGCTGGGTTTTTTTGCAGGTTTGTCTTCCAGCTACTTGACTCTAGTGTAGGCTTTGATGGAACCTCTGGCTGGTGTTTTATGAAATGAGACTCCTTGTTGTAGCCTTTTCCTGCTTAAGAAGATGTCTCTTTTACCTTATTTTCTTGAAATACTATCTCTGAGACCTCTGGTCCTGTCTCAAATTTCAACATGCAGTTGAAATAGGCCATGCAAGGGAAGGGGGAGCAGAGATGGGGGACAGACACAGAAACATGCTTGCACATAAGGTGGTTACACACATTTCCTTAGTAAATCACATTAAAAATTAGATGCTGAAGTATAAAGTGTAGGGTTTATCTAAGCAAAGTGTTACAGATATGCTAGTCTTATGACACTGTCTGTTTGTGATATCTTCTAGTGTAGACACCTAGTTAATTTTTTAAGATTTAAAAATACTTTTAATTTTATTTGGAACAGCTTTTTTAGCTCTGATTCACCAATGTGCATATATATATATATATTTTTTTTTTTTTTTATCTGTGTTCTTGGAATAGACTTGAACATAGCATATAGCTTGCTTTGCATGCGAGAGAGACATGCTTGGCAAGACAAAGCAGGTCATGTGAATAGCAAGAATGGCTGCTGGTCTTCTCCAACAGAATGATTCCTAATAATTTTCTGCCTATATGTGTGCATTGGATGTTTACCTTACTAGAATAGTAATAGCAATTCTTAACTCAGAGTACCTTACTCAAGTGTTTAAGCTGGTTTCAGAAATAATTTTCTTGTCAGACTCATCACTGTAAACCTCTCTGATATGTCTGTACTGCCATACATTGATTTCTATAAAGTGTGTCCCATTCATGGTGAAAGTAACCCAAATGGAGAGGCCTTAGCAATAAGCCTCGCTTAAGATGCTAAAGTGGAACTGAAGTGCCATGCAGGTGCTCCCACAATTCCTCTGCATGGAAATTCAGTCAGCGGCGAGGCCGGCAGAGGCAACGGTAAGCGGGCGGCTGAGCACTAGACGGAGGCAGACGGGGAGGTTCCAGTGGCAGGGGAGCCCCGGGGAAGAGCGGAGGGACCCGGCTGGAGCCAGCGGCTCTCACGAGAGAGGCTGACGCGGCGTGGGCCTTGCCAGGGGCAACCACGGGAAATTTGAACGGCCCTGAGGGGAGCCGGCCACCAGGAACGCGGCGCCCAGGGCATGGCGCGGCAGTTTGCGCAGGCAGGGCGCAGCCCCCCTCTTCCTCTTCCCAGCTGGAGAAGGCCACTCAAGCGGCAAAGGGAGACCGAGGTGTGGTTGCCACTCGGGGGAAAGCCATTGTCTGGAAACATGTGGCAACGCAGACAGAGCTCCCATGTAAGCATGCGGCTGTCCAGATCTCTGGCTGCAGGGAGTGCCTGAGTCTATCACTGATGCCGGAGGGCAGCGGGGACACCTCTTGTGTGAGGTGTGACCAGGTGAATGATCTGCTCAGCCTGGTGGTAGAGCTGAAGGAGGAAGTGGAAAGGTTGAGGAGTATCAGGGAGTGTGAGAGGGAGAGAGATTGGTGGGCCCACACCTACCATCCCTGAGGCAGAGGCAGCAGATGGAGGCTCTGCGAGAAGAGGAGGTTCCCCTGCCCTCCTGCCACCAGGCAGGAGGGGACCTCAGAGATGGAGGGGAATGGATACAGGTGCCTGCTCAGGGAGGCAGGCGAGTCCCCTCCCGGTATCCCTCACCTTCCCAGTTTCCCCTACACAACAGGTATGGGGCTCTGGAACTTGAGGACCAGGCCAGTGAAGATCAGGGTGTAGATGAAGCCCTATCTAGGGAGGTGCCTAGGCTCAGTTGGGCAGCCCCACACATTCTCACATCCTCTGAAAAAAGAAAAAGGAGGGTAATTGTTGTAGGTGACTCCCTTCTGAGGGGGACAGAGGACCCAATATGCAGACCTGACCCATCCCACAGGGAAGTCTGCTGCCTCCCTGGGACCCGGGTAAAAGACATTACCAGGAAACTCCCTGGTCTGGTTCGGACCTCTGATTATTACCCATTGCTGGTTGTGCAGGTTGGCAGTGATGAGATTGCAGAGAGAAATCCAAAGGCAATCAAAAGGGACTTCAGGGCACTGGGACAATTAGTGGAAGGATCGGGAGCACAGGTAGTGTTTTCCTCAATCCCTTCAGTGGCAGGGAAATACACTGAAAGGAACAGGAAAACACACCTGGTTAATATGTGGCTCAGAGGCTGGGGCCGTCGGGGGGATTTTGGGGTTTTTGATCATGGGGAGGGTTACATGGCACTGGACTTGCTAGTGACAGATGGTATCCAGCTATCTCAAAGGGGTCAAAGAATCCTCGCTCGTGAGATGGTGGAGCTCATAGAGAGGGCTTTAAACTAGGTTTGAAGGGGTAAGGGATAAAACTAAGTGCACCAGAGATGAGCCTGGGGGAAGCATGCTGATGTTGGGGGTGGATTCGATAGGCCAGCTCAAATGCATCTATGCCAATGCACGCAGCATGGGCAATAAACAGGAGAAGCTGAAAGCCATTGTGCAGCAGGATAGATATGACTTAGTCGCCATCATGGAAACATGGTGGGATGACTTCCATGACTGGAGTGCTTCAGTGGATGGCTATAAGCTCTTCAGAAGGGATAGGCAAGGTAGAAGAGGTGGTGGGGTGGCTCTCTGTGTTAGGGAATGTTTTGACTGTACAGAGCTACACGATTCTGATGACGAGGTGGAGTGCTTATGGGAGAGGATGAGAGGGAAGGCCGATAAGGCAGATATTGTGCTGGGAGTCTGTTATAGACCACCCGACCAGGTTGAAGAGACGGATGAATCATTCTACAAGCAGCTGGCAGTAGTCTCAGAATCGTGTGCCCTTGTCCTTGTGGGGGACTTTAACTTTCCAGACATCTGCTGGAAATACAACACAGCAGTGAGTAAACAATCTAGGAGGTTCCTGGAGTGTGTGGAAGATAACTTCCTGACACAGCTGGTAGGTGAGCCAGCCAGGGGAGGAGCGTTGCTAGATCTATTGTTTACGAACAGGGAAGGACTGGTGGGAGGTGTGATGGTCGAAGGCCATCTTGGGCTTAGTGACCGTGAAATGATAGAATTCTCAATGTTTGGTGATTCAAGGAAGGTGGTCAGCAAAACCACCACTATGGACTTCCGGAGGGCAAACTTTGGGTTCTTCAAGGCACTGGTTGAGAGAGTCCCTTGGGAGATGGTCCTGAAGGGCAAAGGGGTCCAGGAGGTATGGGCATTCTTTAAGAAGGAAATCTTAATGGCTCAGGACCAGGCTATTCCCATGTGCTGCAAGTCAAACCACTGAGGAAAACGACCGGCCTGGCTGAATGGGGAGCTTTTGCTAGGAGTCAAGAAAAAAAGGAGAGTTTATCATCTCTGGAGGAAAGGGCGGGCAACTTGGGAGAAGTACAGGGATCTTGTTAGATCATACAGAGAGAAAATTAGAAAGGCAAAAGCTCAGCTAGAACTAAATCTGGCCACTATTGTAAGGGACAACAAAAAAATGTTTTTACAAATATGTTAACAGTAAAAGAATCCCAAGGAGAATATCTATCCTTTAATGGATACAGAAGGGAACATTGCCACCAGAGATGAGGAAAAGGCCGAGGTACTTAATGCCTTCTTTGCCTCAGTCTTTAACAGTGAGACCAGTTATCCTCAGGGTACTCTGCCCCCTGAGCTGGAAGGTGAGGACGGAGAGCAGATTATACCCCCCTTAATCCAGGAGGAAATAGTTAGTGACCTACTACACCGTCTGGACACTCACAAATCTATGGGACCCGATGGGATCCATCCAAGAGTACTGAGGGAACTGGCGGAGGTCCTTGCCAAGCCACTCTCTATCCTCTATCAGCATTCCTGGTCAACAGGGGAGGTCCCAGAGGACTGGAGGCTTGCCAATGTGACTCCCATTTATGAGAAGGATCGGAGGGAGGATCTGGGGAACTACGGGCCTGTCAGCCTGACCTCAGTACCGGGGAAGATTATGGAACAGTTTGTCTTGAGAGCACTCACATGGCAAGTCCAGGATAAGAAGGGGATCAGGCCCAGTCAGCATGGGTTCACGAAAGGCAGGTCCTG
>NW_010973294.1:1212044-1443405 GCF_000737465.1 Haliaeetus leucocephalus | reverse complement strand
TGGTTTAGTGGGCACGGTTGATGGTTGGACTCGATGATCGTGAAGGTCTTTTCCAACCTAAGTGATTCTATGAAATGCAATTCAGCTACAATTGAAATAGTAATGCAGCTTCTTAAGCAAGTAGCTGCCTACTTTGTATCTGGTCCCATCTGATTACACTGACATTTTGACATCTGCAAGTTTTCAGCATGTATCTTTGAAAAGCAAACCCTTTTTTTTTAAGACTGTGCTATCATGGCTGTGAAAAATGCTTGTTTCACAGGACACATACAATATATGGTGATGACACTTTCATCAGGTTAGCATTTCTTTCTAATCATACCATATGATTATCATGCCAAAAGAATATATGTCAATGCCAGAAAAATGAAAGGAGCAAAGGAAGAAAAGCGTGCTAGCACACTTTTACAGTCAGCCAGAATTATGGATTTTACAATATTCTTTGATATTTTTTTCTTGTGATGTTAATGATTCATTCTCTATTTTTCAATTGCTATTAAAAAGTTGAATATAAGTAAAGATTGATC
Source organism: Haliaeetus leucocephalus (assembly GCF_000737465.1). NCBI lineage: Eukaryota > Metazoa > Chordata > Aves > Accipitriformes > Accipitridae > Haliaeetus > Haliaeetus leucocephalus. Next base: position 1,442,878 of record NW_010973294.1, on the reverse strand, counting down.
CAGATAGAGAATCTGTCTCCTTCAGCCTGAAAAAAAAAAAGAGGTCTATTAGATTTGTATTTTGAATGGAATCATTTAGCACATGTTTTCCTGTAGCTTGTCAGTAGAATTAGTCAAATTATGGTGTTGCAGCAGACTTTAGCTAAAATGTTAGTTGTTAAGTGCTTTTATAGTAATGCTTTGTTCCATATATATGGAAGGTGCACTTTGAATTAAACTGTTAATGTAACAGGAAAAGATAGTTCATTACAGTAGTAAGAGTCTTTTTTTTAAAAAAAAAAAAAAGCATAGAGGCAATGACCTCTTGTATCAAATTATTATTAAAAAGAAGAAAAAAATGTTTAACAGCATTGTCTATAAAACTGTGCTAAGAATGGTGTTTCCATTGGTCAATGAATTATAGTTATACAGATACACAGTAAAAGATAATCATAGTAGAATGAAGTTCATTCCTCTGATGAAGGTTAACACAAAGCTTATATGTCTCTTCAGTACTTACTCAAGCCTCATTTTGAAGGGTTAAATTGGAATTTAATGATGCAGAAACTGCTCCCTCTGGCTCTTTGCAGAGGAATGGATTTCAACTCCCTTAAGAATATCTCAGAACAACCACGGGTGATTATTTAATCTGGGGAAGGGCACAGGCCACAAATGAAGCATGATCAAATAGTCCATAAATATGATATATAAGTGGTATATTGAATGAGACTCCAACAAGTCAATCTACAAAAACTGTACGATTTGAAAATAGCTGAAACCAAACATTATGTATTGATTAAGCACGGTTTAAAACACAAAGATAGAAACTTCTGATGATTTTCTAAGCTCTAGTCCAAGGCAGAATAAAAGATTTAAGTTGTTAAATATGGGACTGGTTCCTTGACTTCACTCATTGACATCATTGAGCCTTCACAGTGTCATTAGTGAGAGGAACAACCTCAGGTCCTAATCTTATCATTATAAATGAGAAATCTCATCTAAATCAAAGGAATCTCTTCACTTTCTGTCTATTGTATGTTGTCTAGAGAGCAAGAACTCAAGTTTCAGAGTTGCCAGTAGGAATTTATTGTTAGTGTGCTAAGGCACTTGAGGGATGCTTGAATATGTCCCCAGGCATTAAATCATTAAGGAACACCTCTGAAACACCAACCCTATATTTTTATGATCATCTTCAGGCGCTTCTGCTGTCCAGCTGTGGGCAGCAGGGTCATGACAAGCGTTTTGAACTTTCGTATAGGTGTGTATCTGCTCATACCTTGCTTCTATTCAAGAGTATGAAGAACTGAGTTTACAAGAAAATTTTGACTTTGTTATCTAACCAAGGTTCTTGATCTAGCACACAGCAAACGTAAGATGTTTTAAGATCATAAAGTAGTGCTGCTCTGCAGATTCCTTCAGTAAATAACTATTGCCCAATGGCTTTTATGGGAGACAATCCAGTCAATCCTGTACTTGTATAATAGACAGTGGTCTCACATATGAATGATTTGCTTTGCGGCAATTTTGTTGACCTTAGATTGAAACAAACATTTTGAACGTCCCCCTGGCTTGAAACAGTTATTTATTATTTACAATGTAGATGTTTTAGGACATTATTCAGATAGAATTTCCTTGACTTGGGGCTTAACATTCAAGACAGCCTACAAGATAACAACCCGGAGAAACTGGAAGGAGACTGAATTTGGTTTGAATCCTGATGAGCTGCAACGGAAAGTCTCTTGGCAAAGCCTGTCCTGAGGAGCTGCACTGTCAAAACAATTTCAAAGTAATGCCCATAGAATTTAAAGCAAATCAGACATGTTGATAATAAAATAAACAGAAAATGAACAAAAATGTGTGGTTTTAACTCAGGTGTGCTTCATGCAAGATTCATTGTGAGCCTCAGAAGAGGGAAAAGATGATTTTCTGACAGACTAGAAACCTGTGCAGGCAGTCTAATTTCACTCAATAAGTTAAACTCAGGGAAGCAGCCTTAGTAATGAAGTTTTATATGATTCAAAGAATGAGACAATAAGGTCTTTTCTCAGATTGCCTCCTGACAGGATGAAATAATTACAAAAATACACTTGATCTCTGAACAGATGAGGAATATAGTTTGAGCTATGAGGAACAAGAGAAGGAATGCTGGAGAGAGATGATTTCTGAGTCTTTCCTTCCCCCTCTAACCTTTTTGCACTCCACATATTTTCTTTTAGAGCTTCTAATGTCCTAAATCAAACTTAATTAAAAGACCAGACTATTTCAGAAATTTTTTTAGTGTTGATTGCTCTCAACCCCCAAAATATATAAAATAGAATTTATTTATATTTTTTGTGGAAAAAAACAACCTATGAGCAAATCCTCTTTTATAGGGTATTATCGTAATGCAATTGATTTAACAGAGCTGTGATATTTACACCAGGCAAGGATCTGTCTCCTGGGATTTAATTCTTCTCTCATTTACATTGTTTTAAGCATGCCTAACTACTTAACATTCAAGGGGTTACTACTGTTTTGACACAGTGCTAGACTAAAATCAGGGTGACCTTTTTCTTGCTACAGTAGAAGGGAGTTTCCCAATACCACTTCTGAATAACCATAGGACAGGGAAGACTTACTTTTCAGCTTCTCCAAGGTTAAATATATGGTCTGTCTTTGAAGTAAAACGTAAGCAGCGTGTGACATTTTGGTGAGACACAAACGAGCCTGATGATACCTCTGGGTTCACTTTGAATGCCCTGTAAGACTGGCCATATATACATCCCAGACCACCTGTTCTCATTTATTTTAGCTTGTTTCCTTGATTCCAATTTTGCTTACAACCCTTTTTGTCTAAAATTATGCAGTTTGCTAAAGTGTACGCTTATCTCACAGTATGAATTCTTCAATAATTTACATGAAATGCATTCTTGTCTGTTCTAGGTCTAAGTTAATTTACATGACATTATATTTATGCAAAGTCTGGACATTTCATGTTCTGTATCACTGGGCTACAGAAACAGACCTACTTTTTGAACAGAGAAAATAGTCTGGTTATGGTTATATTTTGCTGCTCTTTTATTAAAATTTGAAAATAAGAAAGTAGGAATTTAAAGGACAATGCCACAGAATAGGTAAAATATATCTTCTCATCTAATTTCCAAAGGAAAATCTACATTAGGTATATAAAAGAAGTCTTCATGTTAGCTGCATATACCATCTTTGCTACAATCTTCAGCTATTGACCTATTTATATAGAGACAGATATCTCTGTATATACAAACCCTTCTACCCTCAGTTTTTCACATATCACACCCATTTCAAAGAACAATATTAACACTTTCCAACTACAAATTTTGTTTGAGCTGCCTGTATTAAGCAGGTGCCATTAATTATTGAAGGCTGGTGGAAATTTTCTGATGTTGCTAAAACAAAAGTGAAAAAGAATCATAGAGTGTGTCCATTTGGAGAGATTCCCACTGAACTCTAGGAGGTTTCCATTGGAAAAATGAGATAACTGCTGCCTACTTATAGCTGTGCCTGCCTTCTCACCCTTACCCCTTTCTGTGTGTTAGTTGGTGAGGAATCTGGGACCCAGTAGAGCTTCCATCCTGGCAGGAAGAGGGGAATATTATGGTGTTTCAAAATTGAAAAAAAAAAAACCAAACAAACCCAAACAAAAAAAACCCCTAGAAGTTGTTCTTCAGAAATGTAATTTGACTTTCTGTTTTGCTCCATCTCCATTCCCGTGTATGGAAAACAAAGACTTGATCCATTCCTTCCCTTCTTAACTTCCCATAACAGTCAGACACATGTATCTCCTTTTATCTCTCACTGACACTTCAGAAACAACACTGCTCCTTCAGCTAATGTTTTTTTTAGTTTGAAGGAGAGGACCCTCTGTTTTCACCAACAAAGACTGCAGAATGTCTCTGAAAGCAGCTAAGGAGACAATGAGACAGGAAGGCTTGTTTGGTTTCAGACCTGACCGCTCTTGCACATTGGTATTACCTTGGATAAACTGTGGTTTTTAAGCACAAGCTTGAGCAAACAATGGTATGTAAATTGCATCAACCTACAAATAGCTCTGGGAGGCATTGTGCCTCGTACCACAATTCAGAATAATTGCTTACTAGCTTCCTCTTGCTCTTGGGGGATAATAACCAGCTGCTTACCTCTGTCTGTAGTAGAACTACTAAACATCAGCACAGAAACCCTAAAATAAATGTACACTTGCTCATCTGCTTCGTTTAGCTGTTAAAGCTTTCATATCACTCACTCCTTATTTGATACATGGCATGCAAGTCCTTACTTGCTTTCTACATTTTTGGACTCTTTATCTCCAATAACAATACAAAGATTTAATTTTTATCTCCTTGCACACATATGAAGTTCAAGCAAAACTGCAGCACATAATCGTCTGATTTCCCCCTCCCCCCCCAATTTCTGGAATGGAGATAGTAAAGCTTATTCACACTTCTGAAACACTTAAGAAGCACTGATTCTAAATTATATGTAGTATATAAAATGTATTTACACTGTGTTTATGTTATAATGCCATAATAGTGTAAAGCATCCTCTCCCATATGTAAGAATCAATCTCAGTATGAATAATGCTCAATGATTTTTCCAAGTGAAAGGGGTAGAACTCTGTAGTAGGCTATGGAAAGATAAGATGCTAAGAACTTGATGCAGTTAATAGCTTGTGTCGCTCTGTGCCATAAAATTGGATATATTATCCCTGAATCATTACAGGCAGATCTAAACCCCATTGTGATTTCACATGGAAATATACTAACTGAATTAGTAACTTGTTTTGAAATTTCCAGTGCCAGTTAAGAGGCATTTGCTTTTTGGACATATATACCCCCATTTGCCCCAGTTTTGAGTTAATTATTGATTGACTGAAAGCGTAATTCAGTGACAATACTGGCAAAATAGGGATAACTAATTTCTTGGAACTACATGACCCAATAGGAATCATTTAAGAACTAGGTCAAAAGCAAAAACACAATTAGCCTTCAACTTGAGTGGTTCTTTTGGTTTTCACTCCAAAACTTCGGGTTAACACCTGCAGCCTGAGGTAATTGCACCAGTGTAAAATCCCCTTGTAACATATGGCATTTCCATGGCTTGTCAAAATAGGCCATGAGGATTTTCAAGTTTTTTTGCTTTCCTTTTAAAGGCTTTCAACATAACAACTGTGATTATTTATACTCTTTTATTCTAAAGAGCATTTACCCCATTCTATAGGAAGCTGAGACTGCTCCACGCTTGCTCCCAAGCACATCTTGACATTTTGAAAATGAACAGGGGTCCCCAGAGGACATACAATGTGCTCAGATTGAACAGCTGTTCTAGTTAGCAGTATATACGGTCAGATTAAAACATATTAATTGCATATCAAGATTAACATAGACTTAAAGTTCTCTGAAATCAGAGCCCACAAGATACCAGTCCTTTTCCTTGTCACCTCCACCTTCACTGGTACCATTATAGGACACTGATGAATATGCCCATATTAATTTCTTCAACCAGCACCAGCGTTGTAATTCTACAAGTTTAAAACCCAGAGTTAGCTGTAATGGAGAGTGGTATGCTGAGCAATATGCCACAAATCCTCATAATGAACGTTAATAATATTAAAAGTTATTGATAAAAGTGTTCTTATGTGGGAATTATAGATGTGCCAAATTTAGCATGAACAACTATGGACAGGACAAAAGGGTTTTCAACAACCCACAACACTTTGGTAGTGACGACTGCTACAAAATGTGTATGTCAGTCTCCAAAGGGATCCTGGGCAGTGCCTAGTTTCCCTTTTCTTCATCTTCTTCATCATCTCATCATCACTCCCTGTACTTATTTCAACACATGAGAAATGCTGCCAAGAGTAATAGTATTGGCTTACTCCCATGGGGTGGGGAGTGGACTTGGCTCATTCTGCTTGATACTGTCATCTCAGCATGGTTTTGTTCTGAGGTCTCATCATGTCTCGGCAATTCTTCCAAGCTGACAAAACTTTCTTATTTGCATTATAGGACATTAGGAAAGAGAGGTTTCATCTGTGTATCTTTAACCATAGTTATCCAGTTTGAAATCCAGAATCCAGATGTGAATTTAGTGGCTGTACAGCTAGTTACTACTGGTGCCTGCTGGAATATAATTCCTTAGCGCTGATGGAGTTTATGTCTTTAAACAAAAGCAAGTATTCCACTTACTTAGATACATTCTGTCTTAAACTTTAAATAAATGGGGTTTTGCTGTAGCCTGATGGAAAATGAGCTGAATCTGGATGCAGACCTTTCCATAGGCTTAGTCCCTGGATTAGATGTTTTACCTTTGTTTCATCACTAGCTTTGATTTTTCTCATAATGTAGTGACAGGACCAATTTATTTACATATGGTATTTTTACAGATACTAGACCAAATACAAGGTCCTATAACTTTTTCATAATTCATTTCAGGTGAAGAATAATACGTCTGAAATGCAGACCTTTGACTGTAATGTGTTTCCTTCAACTCATTTGTTGTTGTCTTTCCAAACTGTGATTCAGATACTTGCTTAGTAAATATTGTCTGGCATTTTACTGCATTTCCATGGAAATAGCAGCAAAAAAGTGGAGCAGTAAAATTAAAAATATGGCTCTGAAACCTATAGTTGTACATCTTATAGTGTTAAATATGATTTTTTAACAGCAGCTATTTATTATTCACCCCATCTGCCCTTTTCTGTACACACATACTCAGCAGAGATTTTGTAGTAGTTGTAGTTCCCCTAGGGCTATATCATGAGGATGGCAATAAAATATAGACCATATACTTGCTAACATAAAGCAGTTTATAGCAATCGAAAGCCTGGTTCACGATTGATTATTGATTGGTATCCTGATGTAGCCTTTCCATTAATATGGAAATATAGGAAATTTCCTGAAAAGGAAAGAGGAAGCAATAGCTGCATATAAGGGGTGCTTTTTCCCCAGTACATCTTCTCTTTATTTTGCTTAGCTCAAGAGATGCAGCAGCTGATACTGAGGAAAGATCAAAGCAAAGTAGCTTTGTAATGTTCTACTAGATTGCTCTTGGGGCTATTTTATAAAATCGTAGAGCAGAATAGTTTTTAACAATTCTACAAGTATTGTCCTTTCTGTGAAAAGGACTAGAGAACTAAATTTATGATATGCTACAATGATCAAGACCCTGTACCTAGAAATGACTGAAAATTTTCATTTTCACATCCTTTTTTTAATAAGCGTACAACATATATAAAAAAAGAATAGCTATATAGTGGTCACATTATACAACTTACAGGGATTTTGGCTAAACCACAGAATGTACATCTTGGGCTTTGGGAAAGAATTTTTCTTCCATTTATTTTCCCTTGAAACTCAAGAAATGAAGATCCGTTACAAGAAACAACCCACTTCACTTCTTAGCTTTAGGTTAGCACAGAAAATACTAAATCTAATGTAACCAATGTTAGCATTTGAATGTGCATACTAGAAAGGAAAATGAAAGTACATCAGGAAAAGATCAATATATGTTCCAGTATGTAGCAATATATGTCTGAAGCTAGAGGTGTCAGAAAATTGCTAAAATTATCAAAAGAGTACAAGGAAGAAAACTGTGGCAATGGAAGTAAGGCATGGAAATAAATATTAATGTGTTTGGAGTAAAAAGGGTGTTAACAATGATGTGGGTCTCGAGCAGTGATAGAAAAGTCACTTAAAAATGTAGAAATTACAGAAGTGATAACTCAGCATTTCTTCCCCATCTTTGGTAAAAAAACTCCAAAGAAGTAAATGATAGAGGTGTTTGAAAAAATAATAATGATAAAACATGTTTTGAACCTGTGGTAATTCCGGAGGATGTCTAGCACTAAATATTGAAATGATAGAGATTTTGAAAAAAGCGTGTCCCTGTATCTTGCATTCAGACATTTCAAAAGAATTAGGCAAGGAATTCTCTTAGGATTTCATCTTGGTTTTCACCATATTTTGGAACACCAAAGAAGTTCCAGAAGAGAGCTAATGTTATGTAACAATTTAGAAGGAGTTATAAGAAGTAAATTATTTACTACTATATTCAATGCTTCGTAATGTGCTTAATTGGGCTCCTTATGAAACTTCAATCAAGAAATTAAAGTGTTATGAAAATTATGTGGCATATCTTAAATACACTAAAAATACCTTAACTCTAGTTCTCAAAATGTAACTATTTCCTCAGGGATTTCTGTTTAAGAATATTATGTTCAAAGCCTATATTCCTAATGCTTTATTGCAGTAGCTTTTAAAATGGTTTAATCACGTATCTTGGGAAAAGAACTCTAACTTATTATGTCTGGCATGCTTTTGGCCAAGATGGACTTTATCTTGTAACATGAGGCTGATTGCAGTGCTTTTGGTCAGTCAAAGAAAATATCTTTGAGGAAAAGTTTATGTGGTAGTTCTGAGTAATTGTCTTATGTCAAGTTATCATTGTGTCTGAAGAATCAGACCTTCCCATTTAAGTAAATATTTCCTCACATCAAAGTGGATAGTTAATTTCTTGGAAAAGAACTACTACATTAAGTTCTTTGAAAAGAACTACTACTACGATGTTAACGCTCTACCCTAGTTTAATCACTGAACAATAATCTTTTGCGTTAGAAGACAGTATAAAAACCTTGTTGATTTCAAAATATTCTTTTATTTCAAATGCAAGAGTTTAATTCTTAGTCAGGCATTGTTAGACTTTACCAAATATGAGTCAACCAGTTTTACAATGTTTCTGAAAGCAGGTAGATGTGCAAAGTAAACAAACACACAAAAAGAAAATACACTGAAGAAATAAAATTAGCAGATACCTAGAGAGCTGTATCTGATGTAAGAATTTAGTCTTTGCAATAACCATGTCATACAGGGCTGAAAATCCCTGCTGGCAGAGCTGTCTTCAGGCATAGGAAGTTGCTTGGAGTTGCAAGTAGCAATGGTCAGAAAGGGCTCCCTGAACAGCTGGTCTCCACCTCCTGCCCACACCTTTTCCTTATCCTGGTGCTGCGTCTGTCTCCAGGATTTAGGTTCTGTGGGACACCAGCTGCCATAGGTTGGTTTGTCCTAAGGCTTGGTGGTGACAGGAAGCCACAAGCCAGCTCTTCCCCCTGGAATAGGGACCTCACAGCCAGTGACTCGATTCAGTGCTGGTGTGGGGACAGTGTGTATTAGTCTGGGTGATGCTGTGGGTGCTGGTGCTACTGGGAGGACATCAGACGTAACCCTGCCCTCCTCACATGTGCACATGCTTCGCTGAACCTAGCAGTTCTCCTGGGGGAAGAGCTTTTGGGTTAAATTACTTCCCTATTATTACAGTATTGTTATTTTCTTACTCATACCATTTGCAGGGTTTCCATTGTTCAGAAAAGGGAACAATATTGAATCTAGATAGACTGTATGTATGATCAGGCCAGACTTTCAAGAAAGAGTTGTATACAATTGGTTATGTATCCAAACAGTTAGGGACACTGAATAAATTACACACACACACATATATATATATATATATATATATATGCATTTTTTATAGATATATGTTACAAACTAGCTCCCTGCATATTAGGATTTTTGCACGGACATACATGACTTGCCTTCGTGTCTGATGCCAGCCTTCTCAGACCATACACAGCTTCATGGGGAGAAGTGCAGGAGCCTGTTGTAAGCGTCTTCTTTGTTTTAACCACAAGACTATTCCTTAATCATAAAAGAAAGGTTTGGATACTTTGGGATATATCATAAGGGAACATGTAGAAATAGAAATCAAAGAACTGTATTCTGCTTCCAGCTCTCAATGACTTGATTGAATGACTTCAAGTGAAACATTTTCTGATAAATGATATATTCCTATTTCACTGGTTTCTATTCTCTGTAAGACCTCTTACAGACTTTGGATGGGGAATGCAAAATGATAACTTCTAATACCATGGAAAAAAAGGAAGTGAATACTGAAGGTGACTAAAAGTGTAGTGCAACAACATAATCTAGTTACATAAACTTTGCAAACACTAAAAAATCGCACTCATGATTTAGTGTTCCCAGTAGACAGACTCAGCATTTTTCATTGACTTTTGATTGAAATCTTGGCCCTGTGGTGTAATCCTGTGTTTGTGTAATGGGAATAAGTCCTCACTAAATACAAACTGAAAGATCTTTATTCCCAGAGAAATGCTTAAAATAAGACAGAAACATGGAATGTGAAGAGAAAAAGAAGATAGAAAGGTGATGGTTCCTTGTGTGTTCCTGAAGCCATGTAGCATCTCCAGGCTTTCAATACAAAGTGACAGCTTTAATTTACAGTTGAGCTTGGAGAGATTTTTATAGCTCTGAATTGAATTCTTTTATGTGGGAGATACAAAGAGCTTATCAGAACAGGCACATTTTTTAAACCACAAGGCACTTTAGTGTATATACTGTGAATTCAGAAGTAGGATCTTGAATTTACATTTAGAGAAAATATACCATAAGTTGGATCATTAGAGAGTCAAAATGGAGATAAGATTAAAAGTATACCTGAGGACATACATATCTTGTACATTACCCCTGTCCTATTATTCCTGCCCATTCTTCACTTTAAGAAATTAATTTGCCTTGGCTATGGAGAGAAATAGGAAGATGTGTATCTTAACTGGTTAAACAAGTATTCGTTGCAGAATAGGCAATACAGCTAATAGTTATCTGAATCTGTATGATGTTGTATTGGGTTTCTGTGGCAAGGTTTTGGTAGTGGGGGGGCTACAGGAGTGGCTTCTCTGAGACCCGCTGCTGGCCAAGGCTGAGCCCATCCATGACAGTGGTAGCACCTCTGTGATAACATGTTTAACAAGGGGGAAAAAACCTGCACAACAGCAGCTGGAGAGAGGAGTGAGAATATCTAAGAGAAACAACCCTGCAGACCCCCAGGTCAGTGCAGAAGGAGGGGGAGGAGATGCTCCAGGTGCCGGAGCAGAGATTCTCCTGCAGCCTGTGGTGAAGACCATGGTGAGGCAGGCTGTCCCCCTGCAGCCCATGGAGGTCCATGGTGGAGCAGATATCCACCTGCAGCCCAGGGAGGACCCCACGCCAGAGCAGGGGGATGCCCGAAGGAGGCTGTGACCCCGTGGGAAGCCCATGCTGGAGCAGGCTTCTGGCAGGGCCTGTGACCCCATGGAGAGAGGAGCCCACGCTGGAGAAGGTTTTCTGGCAGGACTTGCGATCCCGTGGGGGACCCACGCTGGAGCAGTCTGTGCCTGAAGGACTGCACCCTGTGGAAGGGACCCACGCTGGAGCAGTTCATGAAGAACTGCAGCCCGTGGGAAGGACTCACATTGGAGAAGTTCATGGAGGACTGTGTCCTGTGGGAGGGACCCCACGCTGGAGCAGGGGAAGAGTGTGATGAGTCCTGCCCCTGAGGAGGAAGGAGCAGCAGAGGCAACACGTGATGGTGATGAACTGACCGCAACCCCCATACCCCTTCCCCCTGAGCTGCTGCGGGGAGAGGAGGTAGAGAAAATTGGGAGTGAAGTTTTGTCTGGGAAGAAGGGAGGGGTGGGGGGAAGGTGTTTTTAAGATTTGGTTTTATTTCTCATTATCCTACTCTGATTTGATTGGTAACAAATTAAACTAATTTCCCCAGGTCGAGTCTGTTTTGCCCGTGATGGTAATTAGTTGAGTGATCTCTCCCTGTCCTTATCTCAACCCACGAGCTTTTTGTTATATTTTCTCTCCACTGTCCAGTTGAGGAGGGGAGTGATAGAGTAGCTTTGGTGGGCACCTGGTGTCCAGCCAGGGTCAAACCACCCCATACGTATATTATGTTAGAAACGTAGAATTCAAAAACAGGAAGCCTAGTAAAAGGCCCTGCAAGTGCCAATTGAACTAAAATGCAGGGTACATCCATACTGCCAAATAGACAGGGGAAGGAAGACCAGCAGCCTCCTCTGGGCTCTCTGTGGTGTGCCCATGGTGCAAAGGCATAACTGCTCTTGTTGTGTGCGGTCTTCTTCTTTTCCAAGAGTCTGAAGTAAGCTTGAAATAGAAGGTGAAAGCTGTATTGCAGCTCCTCAGAGTTGTGTTTTTACAGCATGAAAAAGAGATTATATGTATTTATTGTCTACCAGTGGTAGGGGAAAGATGGAGGTTGGGTACTAGAGTATGCAGAAGTGCTTGAAAATGAAAAGCCTCCTGGGGCCACTTGTGTGAGTGGTATTTTTAAGAGCGGGTCTGGAATTCAGCTACCATGAGCAAGTAATCCATGAGAAAGTTAATTACTTTTGAGAAAGTGAATCTGGATTTTGTCCTTACCCTTTTAGTATAGGGGAAGTAACCTATTTTCTGGATAAATATTTTTTGTGCTTCCAGGTCTTCAACCGGATATAAAAGGTATTTCAACTGGAGCAGCAGTTTTCTGACTTTTGTGGAATACATTATAATGAAGGAAATATGACGAGTTTAGGGTAGAGAATGAAGGTAGTGATGACAGCCTCTCACTGTATTTTGTAAGTAGTCATAAGACACAGATAAAGGTTGATATTTTATTCATCTCACTGAGTTGCAATAATCTTGGAAGTAGTAATAGATTGCAATAAATTATCCCAGGAATTCAAGAACATTCAAGAACATAAGAATGGCCTTACTAGATCAGAGCAAATACTTAGGTAATCCACTTTCCTATCTGTAACAGTGCTCAGATTTTTAGGGAAAGACTGCGAGAAACTTACAGGGACTTCTGGGGGATTTTGACAGTCAGAGACTTTATGAAAAGACAGTGTTAATACATTGTCAATTTACAGTCAAAAAGGATTATTTAACTAATTTTACCAAAGAATCGCAGTAAGAAATATTTTAACCCTTCTTACCACACTGTGCAACTGACTCTTGAGCATGAAACTGCTTCTTGTTCCCCACATTTCTCTTGTAAGGAATAAAGGATAGAGTGGTAGCAGTGTGCAAAGGGCACAAAAAACCAATATAAACTGTGTCTTTCCTGGGTCCTATGGCTTACTTTCATTCTTCAATGAAAGTAGAGGCAAGTCATTAAAATTCATCATTGCTATTTGTCTCCAAAGTAGCCCTAGAGCAGAACAGATAGACATCAACCCTTAATTAAGGCCAGGAATAAAAGGTCTGTAAGGTATAAATTAACAGTGGAAGTGTCCATGTTGTGGCATATTTCTGAATAATAATCTGTTTGTCACCTTGTTGAGCATTAAATAGCAAAACATAACTTATATGATATATTTGCTGTGCATTTTTGGAATCCAAACTTGTCGACAAACATAAAATCACCAACAGTTTAAGGTGTATATGGTTTACCTCAAACTCTAGGAATCCATCAGAAATATCGAGTATACAGGATGGTGGGATATACCCCAGGTGACTCAACAATGCAACAGTCATTGTCATTAAGAGTTTACAGAAGAGTGTGTTGGAGGCATACAGGAGATATGCTGGTCCTGAAAAAGTAAAAGGAAGACCTGCGGATTTAGTGGGCAGTGTGTCACAGAGGAGACATGTGAGTGTGCAAAGAAGGCATTACGGCAAGATAAACAAGAGACGTGGCAGCTTAGGTGGAAGCAGGAATAAACATGTTTGCAGCCTCTCCAACTTTGAAGTTACAAAGGACGTGAGACAACAGAGATATGGGGGGCATGCCTCACATGGAGTAATATGGTAGGTTTTCATTGTATCAGCTTCCTCCATATTACTCCCATCTGCTGAATCACTGGATTAAAGAGGCTTCTCTTCTGACAGTGGATTTTCAGGAGCTCCTGCAAGATAATGAATGTTTATCATTTCTTGCCATGGCATCAGATAAGGCAGGCTTGCCTTGTCTTTATGCCTATTCCAGCGGTGATAAGAACAGAGATTACAGCACGCCTTCCCTGGGGTCTGAAAACTCCCTGTCAAAGACTGATTGCTCAGTCCTGCTGAAAACTGGTGTCTCTCGCCAGGGAGATGAAGCTGGAATAAATAAGCCTACAGTGACTGAAACCCACTGGATATATAAGCATGTCACCGCCTAATGTGGTTACTGGTTTTCACAATGATACCTAGCATTATATTTTCTCGCCACAGTCTTCTCTTTCTGAACTTGCACAATAAAATTAAATGAGGCAGAAGGTCTGCAGCAGTATTTTTTCCTGGGTTTAAAGGCTTCCCTTCACATTTTGCACTAATCCAGCTATTTTTGGTAGATAAAATGTGAGTAAGAAAGGAAGCCAAGTAACATACTTATCCACTAGGCCTTTTCAAAGATTCTTTTCACTAACTTCTAAGAATGATTTTCACAGCAGTAAGATCGTCAGACAAATATTATAAGAAAGATGAAACATACCCATCTGATAGTCATAATTTTGCTCACTGCATTTTCTCACTGTTGATTTGTGCTCAGATAAGAGTTTGGAATCTTCTGATTAATTTCCTTTTTTTTGCTGAATGATGAAATCAAGTCATAATACTGGAATTTCAAGACCACAATCCTACTTCTACTGGGAAACAGATTATTGTGCCACGGTGACAGATATCTGCTGTCATATAAATAGTACAACATCTTGAAAGTCTTGAAGTATGTAGATTTTAGTAAAGTCCAGTTTGGTAGAGACATTCTCTCCAGCCTTACACTTGTTGTGCAGGTGAGAATATTTTCTAGCACTGCAAACTATGTGCAGGCAATTTGTGTCTTTTGCAGAAAACTAGGCAAAGTAAATGTTCTAATGCATGCTTAATGCCCTGTTCATAGAGGAGACAAGCGGCATTGCAGTGTTTCAACTGCGTGTGCTGTCATTAATATGAACTTCAATAGTTGCATAATAAGTATCTCTAGATGATATAATCCACAAGTCTCGCTGTGGTCCACAGTCCCAATAGTTCTGGTATAACAAATACTAGAGATTTCTGGTAGCAACTGCTTTTCCCAAGTGCAATTTTTTTCAACCATAGAGCCAGCAATACTGTCTTCCTCTACAGTTGCTTGAGGTACATTTACTTCTCAATCCTTATGTTTAATTCACCGATCAATTGATTGGTTGGTCTTACATTTTTCTTCACTGCAAGTATCTCTAATCAGATTCTGATTCATCTGACATTCATTTCACTTAAGTTAACATCATGATTTTGTGGAGGAAATTGCATAGTGCTGTGATGCTGCAGTCACATTATAAAGATCTTCCTTTAACTCATAGAGCTGAGGGTGAATTTTGGCAGTTCTACCCTTTTAGCACAGATACCATTCATTTATGTCATCCTGTAGCTCATACGTTCTGGAGTAACCCCATCAACTTCATTGGCATTACTGCTGAGGATGGGGGTTTCAGGTTCTGATGCTGGTATGACTGCCCTCAGTTTTGCCAGGGCCTTTGATCTAAACTTGTCTTAGCTTCTTATTTGTTACTGTCTCCTTTTGTCCTCCTTATGAAATGCTAACCTGCTTAAGTTTACAAATTTGATCCTGATTTAGTCCTATCAGCTCTGCCACAGCAATAAAAACAGCATGTTTTGAAGACAGAAACATGCCTTGGAGTTTCTTGTATTTGCACAAAGTTACCCCTTTTCCACAGATACTGTCATAGCACATCTGCTGAATTTGCTAGAAATCATATACTGAAAGGCACTGAAAAAGGAAACACTTTTACTGTGAGGGTGACCGAGCACTGGCACAGGTTGCCCAGAGAGGTTGTGGAGTCTCCGTCCTTGGAGATCTTCAGAAGTCATCTAGACGTGGTCCTGGGGAAACTGCTCTGGGTGGCCCTGCTTGAGCAGGGGGGTTGGAACAGGTGACCTCCAGATGTCCCTTCCAGCCTTAACCATTCCATGAAACATTTTTGCTCTACTAGCACTCAGCTAGGACTTATGCATTAACTTTAACATTGGTCTTCTGTAAAACCATCCAGTCTCTTTGTGTTTCCTGTGGGGCAGTTTATACAGTTTCAGATGATAGCCGGGAGGTATTTGCACAGCATCTGTTACAGTAAGAATTATGTCTGAAATGGATTGTGAGGTCTCTCTTACACAGCACGCTAGCTCTGGCATTTTTGTTATCCATAAACAGCCAATGCAATGCAAATAGTCTGTAGGATACATCACTGTGCTCCAGCTCAGAAAAGCGCAGCACAGAAGTGTGATATTTTATGACTAATTAAGGCTGTTGCATTCTTACCCCAGTTGTATAGCAACATTACTTACATAGCGTTAAAACAAACACCTCCTGACGATGCACTGACAAATGTTTAGGGAATTTTGCAAACCTTTGGGATCAGTACCCTGAAATCCAAAGGAGAAATCTTGTACCATGTTTATTGCATGACTTCAGACCAGTCTCTCTCTTCCATTTTGCCTGTGTAGTCTTGCTGAACATCTCTAGATAATTAGGGATAATTAATTACCTCCAGTCTTTGAACAGTGCTGGTGTATTTCACGACATTCTGGTAGCCCCCCTGCTTTCCTCAACTTGTTTGTTCTGTTCCAAGCCTTTTGAGAGACAATTGACAAGTTTGGGTATGTCTGTTTGCTGGCTGAGCTTAGGAATGGACAAAAGAGCTGCTGGAGAAGGTTTGACTGATGAGATAAATAGAGGGAACACTGCTGAGATAAATGAAGAACTCCACTGAATATCACTAGCTATCTTCATTTTGTAGTGTATACTGAAATACAAGCAGTGAGGCTAGTGGAGAGCAGCAGGAATTGTGAACGTAAAGGGAGATAATTGCTGCATCTGTGGTTTGAAGGGCCAAGGCTAGATAAACTTTTTTGAAACACTGCAGGCCAACTGCTAAATCAGTGTTGTTTGTCAATGAGAGGTCATTCAAGGGAGAAAAAGCAGAAATGGAGGATTAAATGGAGAAAACAAGATATGGAAGTAAGTCACTGAGAGATGAATTAAGGTCTGTTAACATCAGACTAGAAATATTAAGATTAAACAATTTGAACACTTATTTTATGAAAGAGTTCCAAATATATCACATATGAAGCAGTTTTGCACTTCTTTATGTATACCTTTGAGTTTCAGAAAGGCCCTGAAAGATATCATCCCTACTTCTAAATGCTTGTTTTTCATTCAGATCATAATTCATCCCTCTCTCTCTTATGAACTATGAATTACCAGTTAGTGCCAAGGAAAAGTTGAGACGTTTTTTATTTGATACCAAATGAAAATAAGCATTTCCACTGGAAAAGGAACAAATGAGAGTTCATCTGCACACTTAGGAGAACCCTGGCCATGCATGTTCAGGAAAGATGAATTCAAGGTGAAGCGGGTGAGTTATATTGCTGTTTGAAAGATGACTTTTTGGAATGGCATTCCAGAAAGGGTAGTGGGATCAAGCCAGTTTCGATACAACCTAAACAATTCTTAAAAGGAGTAATAGAGTGGAGTTGCTTTTGGTATCAGGGCACTGATGACCCAAAAGACACCTTTTAGTCCCCTGTAGCTCTATCACAATTAATCTTGCAGCATTTTCCAGAAGGAGTCACCAATGAGTGGCTTTGCGAAGAGTCCTCCACTCAGCACAAGATACCATCCTTATAGCAGGGCACTTTAGGACCTCATTCTGCATAATGTACACAGCGTTCCGTGCTTGACAACTTTCTAGTAAACCACATATGTAGTTATATATATATACTCTGAGAATTTAATTCTCCATTCAATGTGAGGATGCTACAAAATCACAGAAATTAATGGGAATTTGGGGGTTTATTTCTACAAGAGAATGGCCAGATCTTACAATAAATTTAAAAGAGCAGGATTTAAAGCCGGATATTGCTATTTTATCACCCACCTCTAATTATAGTTATTTTCTTCCATGTTTGAGAATAACCTCAGACTTCCCATTGTTTTTAATCAGAATGTTCTTATATGTCTAAATGAGCCGTAAATGCCCTTTTAGCCTACCTGTCTGTATGCTATTTACATTCCCCTCCCTATTTAGGGGAAACGGGGTCTGTTCATACGTCATTAAGCTTACTTCCTTGCCCTATGAATGTGTTGAAATGGCACACTCAGTACACTTTTGC
Organism: Haliaeetus leucocephalus; assembly: GCF_000737465.1. NCBI lineage: Eukaryota > Metazoa > Chordata > Aves > Accipitriformes > Accipitridae > Haliaeetus > Haliaeetus leucocephalus. The sequence continues at coordinate 1,424,903 of NW_010973294.1, read as the reverse complement.
AGCCAGATTGCATTGAACCCCGCTTTTTACATTCACTTTAAGTGCTCTTTAGCATTCTTATTTCTAAAGTAGCAAAGTAACAGGATTCACATGTCAGCCACTAACACTAATTTGGGCATTAACACAGTACCTTTCTCTTCCCAGTTGTCCCATAAACCTATAATTCATATTTCAGTGAATTTAGTACTCACTCTCCTCTTGTTATTTTCTTCACAGAAACACATAAGATGTATTGGATAGTGTGGGACCTGAGCATGACATAATGTTATGGGGTGGAGAATGTGCTGGTTTTGGCTGGGGTAGAGATAATTTTCTTCACAGTAGCTACTATAGGGCTATGTTTTGGATTTGTGCTGAAAACAGTGTTGATGATGCCAAGATGTTCTAGTTCCTGCTGAGCAGTGCTTACACAGCATCAAGGCCTTTTCTGTTTCTCACCCCACCCCACCAGCGAGGAGGCTGGGGGGGCACAAGGAGTTGGGAGGGGACACAGCTGGGACAGCTGACCCCAACTGACCAAAGGGGTGTTCCAGACTGCATGACTTCATGCTCAGCATGTAAAGGTGGTGTAAGAAGAAAAAGGGGGGGACATAAGGAGTGATGACGTTTGTCTTCCAAAGTCACCATTACCCATGACAGAGCCCTGCTTTCCTGGAGATGGCTGAACACCTGCCTGCCCATGGGAAGTGGTGAATGAATTCCTTGTTTTGCTTTGCTTGCATGTGCAGCTTTTGCTCTACCTATTAAACCATCTTTATCTCAACCCACAAGTTTTCTCGCTTTTACCCTTCCAATTCTCTCCCCATCACACTGTGAGGGGAGTGAGCGAGCAGCTGTGTGGGGCTTAGTTGCCGGCTGGGGTTAAACCATGACAGAGACAATGCAGAAAGCTTTGTAAAATATAGCCCCCTGTTGGAAGTTATTCATACAATAAACTTTGTTGATGAATTGCTTTAGATAACACGAGGTCAAAATAATTTGTCATGCTGCTATTCAGTCCTATCCTTTTCTTTCTCTTAGTGGGAGAGGTTAGAAAAAGAAAAGAAAACAGTTGCCCTACTTTTTGTTGACAGCAGCTGGCAAGAGGATGCTCATGGGATGCTGTACATATGTCCAGGCTGCATGATCAGATACTTGATATTAAAGTATGGTACTTGAAAGACGAAAAAAAGATTCAGTGCAAAGGGCATTCCATATAGAACCATTGGTGGCTCACATCCAGCCAGTTACTTGGATCCATAGGAATTAGGAGGTGCAAGCTGGTATATGCCAGTCCAGATCCTGCACTATGTTTTGAGAGTTTGCAGGTTTTCAGCACACAGCAGGCAGAACTGCTGGAAGCATTAGACATTCGTGATTATACAGAAGAATGAAGAAAGAGCAGCTTTGTATTTATTATTTTTTAATAATGGGCTTGGACATCTTCTCTAAACGTTGCTGCCTTAGGTTCAGTTGGTTCAGTTACTTCAGTTTACCTTCCTAACAGTGTAAAGTGACTTACTCAATTATAACGTCATGAACAGTCTCACTTGACTTGCCTCAAAGGAGTGAGCTGAGCTGCTTGTGGGGATGAGACAGAGCTCTGAAGGGAGAAAACAAAGGCAACAGTAAAGACGACTATGGAAGAGACTCAGGTCAATTTGATACTCACTAAATATCTTTTCCTCTCATCAAAGAAAATAGGCAGCAGCCTTTTCAGCATGTGGAAGTAGCGACTGCATCCTCTATCCTCACCACAACCCTTCTTCTTGGTGAAATAACTCATGAGGTGGAAGGATATTGTTGCTATGCTGTAAACAGGGAAGGACTTTTCTCTATTTTGTGTGGCAATATGAAATGATCCAGTATCAAAGAGTTTTTTCATCAAACCCATATGCAATGAAGAAGTCAAAGGATCCATGATTGTTTCTAGTATGCTTGAACTTGGCATTTGATAGCTAATGAATGAACTGCAATGCAGGGATTGATTTAGATGCATTGTCAGACTTCTGAGCTGGTGCTAAACTGCTTGTTTTCGCCTTGTGTATCTGGTGAATCTAGGCAGATGCAGTGTCTCATTCTTCTATTTTTGCATAGTTGGGGCTCAGGAGAGGCACTAGAGGGAAGATTTCTGGGGAAAAAAAGGAAAAGTTATTCAGGCAGGCATCTGAACTCCTCCCTGCTGTGGAAATAGGCTCTATGCTGTGGTTCAAATTAGGGATAGCAGGCAGCACATGATTTTTATAACCTTGCTGCCTTGGCTTAATACTTTGTTTTGCCTAAAGAGAGTTGGTGGTTTAAGATATACTGCCTCTTTGAAACCACAAACTAAACCTTAACAGAAGATGCACCATCCTGTGGGAAACCTTACGTTTCACAAGATCTGGCATGAGTCAATTTGTGCCATTTGATGTTTTATGCCAAAGCTCATGTCAAACCATTTGACTCAGTTAAACTCAGACCTTGAACAAACTGTCCGACTTGTCCAGCTCTTTGGGAACTCTGAAGACATGGGTCTTCCTTAGTCATGAAAGGAGAGATTCATCTGGTTTAATTTCTGTCTTCTTTTGGAGCCTACATTAAAATCCAGGGGTTTATATGGCATTAAAGAGTCCTTGAGGTATTTCATAAGAGTGGAGGGTTGTTCTTTGGCCAGAAGGAGCACACCATTCATCTACTAGGGGCTCTAAATACTGTTTTCTCTGTTTACCTTACAGGAATTTCAACTCATGCCTTGCAATTTGGGTGCCCATCTCAGCCTCTCTCTTTTCACACACTCACAGTCTGTCTGTTCATGCTGGGGATGGGTTGGGTACAGATCCTGCAGCAAGTGTTCCCAGCTTTTTCTTTTTCTCTCTTTTTTTTTTTTTTTTTTTTTTTTTGGCTGGATACCATACTCATCAGAATCTAGGAGGGATCTAGGGCTGTCAGCATCACTGTTATCAAGTGCTGGCATCACCAGTTACCTCCTTGCCTTACCTACCATGCCCTGGGAATTCAAAGCAGTAGTAAACACGTTCGTTTCTGACTATTGTTAATTAGTCAGGCAGTGCTTTACTCCACCATTTCCTAAGCAGTGATTATGGATGCCTGTAAAGGTACATAGACTTACTGGGTGTGTTCAAATGTGCAAATAAATGAAAAAACCTTACAATTATGAGATTTTAGGATTTTAAGATATAAAGGGATGGCAAAATAAATAGTGGTATGGCAAATAAAAGCTTTCTTTTGGATTAAACTCACTGCATACATAGCTTGATATAATTACAAAGACGACAAATTTTAATTTGCTTTTCCCTTTTCCCTAGCAACTTGTGACATGGACTTTATCATTCATAATAAGACAGAAATCTTTAAAGATCTTCAAGCTATAACCATTTCTTACACTGTCTTTTGCTGTATGTGTGCTGGCATTTAAATGAAACAACCAAGGGAGTCCTAAATGCCATTATAAGCACGTTCATTCCAGCTGTTTGCAGGATTGTATAGGTCAACCAGCCAAGGGGCTTGACTTTAGTGTTTTGGGATCAGTTACAGCTTCATTGGAGGGTTGAAATTCAATCTTAAATCACTGTGCTGTAACGAGTTCGCGCTATGGGGTTTTACTACAATAGCTGGCTTCTTCCCTATGATGGCTACTCGTAGACTGTAACTGCATTTTTACAGTGTCTGTTTGGTACAAATGTAGCAGTCAGCCTCGGGTATATCACACTGGCACCTGCAGTGTTCTGGGAAGTGGGACTATTTCATGCCACCTTTTCTATCACTGCAGTCAGGCGACCCTGCAGAATAAATATTAACAGGCTCTTCCTTCCATGCTGATGAGATTCTTAAATAATTTACTGTTGCCTTTTTGAGCCAGGTCCTGCAGCCTTCATGCAGTCACAGCTCCTTTTGACTTCTGCAGGAGTTTTGTCTGAGCCAAAACTGGGGGCTCAGGCTCAGTTTGGTGAAAGTATGCAACACCCTCATATCAAATCCATCACTCAAAAGCTTCCTGCACATCACTGGTGTAGCTGCAAGGCTTTTGTAGTACACATAATTAGGAAAACATATTTCCTTTAAGAATTACCTTTGTTTTGTTCTTGTCTGATAATGTTAAATAGTCCTATTAAAAAAACATATATACATATTTGTTAAGATATGGAGAAAATGAGCTAAGGAAAAGAACCTTTTCAGCATCTTATAATTACATTTATAGATTTCTAAGATCTGGCATTTACTATCTCTCCTTATTATACTATGGACCAAATTCTCTGGTGAGATCAGCTTCTTTGCCAGTCATTTTGTGGTGGCTGGTTCTGAGACATTAGTACAGTGTATTTGCTTTCAAAAATATTTGAACATATACTGCTCACTACTTACCTGTCTTTTTCCTTAAGCAGTTATTGAAGAACTGCTGGTAAAGTATTGATGAGTGACACTTTTTTTTCCTCAAAAAAATACTTTGAATTATTTTGCTAAAATATGGTGTCTTTTGCATTATGCGCTAACACTACCATCATCCTCGAATTAATTCATTCACTAAAGTGCTTACAAGAATGGTGGAAAGACCATTACCTAATTCTGAATATTTCCCATGTGAGCTGAATAGTTGAGTAAGACTAACATACACTGTTGAAAGGCAACACAGACTCTATAAAAAGGACTTTTTTTTTTTTTTATACCTGCCTTTCTTTGTTTCTGTGCTTTGGCTTTCACTAACCTTGGCTGCTACTCTTTTATTGAGCTCTTTCAGCATATATGTTTCTTTTGCATTGTATTTTATCCAGTCTTACAGCTACCCAAGTGACAGCCAATTACCTATCCATCTGACCAACACTGCAAAGGCGCTTTTGATATTAGATCATCAGGGTTTTTTTCTTCTTTGACAATTACTTGTCAGAAAGCCAGCAGTTTCTATTTTGCTCCGTGAAACTGAACTTCTATAAACATTAGTGATTTACTCAGAACCTCCCTTGAAATTCAATAACCTTCATGCCACATAATCTTATAAATGTATTTAGTGAACTGTTATAAGGGATTACCATCTGAAAATCACCAAAAAGCTAGTATTTCACCTAGACAAGTGAATTCAGATCATTAAAAATCTAATAGGAATCTCCTCTGTGGTCAGATGATTGCTTTAACTGTTACTGAAGGTATAAAGAAGTGATTTAAGTCAAATTTTAACATTTCATTGTGACACAGACTACACTCATCTTTGGTTATGAAGCCTCTGTTGAAAGGTGGTGAGTCACAGGTAAAGAGGCTGTAACCTTTAGCTGAGGAACAGTAACTTCCTAAATAGCGTTCTTCAGCCAAGAGTGATCATCTGACACCACCCTTCCACTTCAGATTTAAATGTCCTCCCCTCCGTTACAGACTTGGCATTTCTCTCATGTTAAATCTTATGTTCCTTCTTACTGAAGTCAAGCCTGTCTCTAAAATTCTGAAATTACAGCAGGAGTATAAAATTTGTATAAGAAGTGTTTTATGCTTCACCAATCAGTCTTTGACACAACTAATTTTTTTTTTTTTTTTTAACCTTCTTCTTGCTTCACCTGTTAGTTTTCTGTTAGAAATTCTGGATTTTAGCATTTGGTAAGTCAATCTTTTACTCTCCAATGCTGGGGTTTTAGCTAGACTAGTTTGGTAGGTTTTTTATGTCTTTTTCCCTTAAATTAGAAGGTGCGTATTCTCCAAAATAACGTAAAAGTATGATGTGAACATCGTGCATTTGCCCCAAGGTTTTGCAAAAATGTTTTCTCAGTGGAACATCTGTCAAGAAAAAGGAAATACATGCCTAAGAGCACTGGAATGTGAAGACAGGGTTTAAGTCAATGTGGCTAGTGATGACCTTGATCCAAGGTCTTCTATATTCCAGCCGAGTACCCAAGCTATAAGGTGGTGTAAGCGGCTCCCACTGCTCCTCTCCTGCCTCGACATTGCCCTCTTCCTTGTGCTGGTGTGTAGCTTTTTGGGGGTGCACAGCGATCTGGGCAAAAAAGGAAGGAAGGAAGGAGGGAAGGAAAGAAGGAAGGAGGGAGAGACAGATGGATGGGGTGGGGTGGGGTGGGGTGGGATGGGATCGAATGGGATGGAAGGATTGGAAGGATTGGTTGAGAGGGAAAGGTGAATGCACTGCTGAGCTCAGCAAAGGTGTCTTGGGGCTTTAAAACAGAGGGCACTTAAAGCTCCAGGTGGATTTTCCTGGAGGAGGCTTAGGAACAGGTTCAGTTTTTAACAGTTGCATCTACCAAACTGGACTGAACTGTCTGTAATTCAGCATGGCATGTTGGAAACTAGTGGTAATGGTAAAAGGAGCAACAGTCCTCAGCATTTCCTCATGTCCAGGAAACTCTTTCTGAAGCCACAGTTAAATTTATGGCCATACGATGAAGCAGAGAGTTTTGGAGAAAACATCTTTATTCTTAGGAGCAGTAGTTAGCATGGATGATAAGCTGTGCCCTGGCACTTCTCCTGTGATAATTATCAGCAGCACCAGCCAACTCTAAGTCTTACATGCATAATTCAAATGTTTCAGATAATTCCTGACTTGAACTTAGAATGTGAATGCTCTGGACTGTAATTTTTGGATTCACGATTTTTTGTATACTATTTTAATTTTTGAAAGCTGGGGAAACAGTGTCCATTTGGGAAGTCAATAATTTTTGTCTTTTTTTCCTAGTTTTTAAATTGTTTTTATTGCTAAAAAGATTTCAAAACTGTATAGTTTTACAGGTCTGCATTATTTAATTTTATGATTACTGTTATATTTCTTGAATACATGTTTGTTAGATAAAAAATGGATACTTTTGTGGTTATTATAGTTTCTAGGGATTGTCTTACATGACAAATTGAAGCAACTTTTTAATATCAAATGCAGAGTAGATTATACTTACCCAATTTTGTAAACACAGTAATTTATAAGGTATCAAATTTGCAGATATTTCTATATATCATTAACCTTTTATTTTTATATTAAGCTGGTTTTATATTTATATCAAGCCACTTCTAGGTCTTGTCTAAAATGATCTGTTACATTATGAAGCCTCTTCTTGATCCAGTAACTCCTTCTGTTATGGATGTAGATAAATTTGTTCATCTCAAACTAACGTGTCATTTATAAAAGCTTTTCCATTAAAATAGAAAAGTGGCTGTTATCCATGAGGTTTCTGACAGAAGAGAAAATTGAGTTTTTACACTCATTTTGAAAAGTTGACTCTGTAACTCTGCTGTGGTGTGTCATCACTCAGACAGCTTCTGATATGTATTTTCAAGTATAATAGGACCTGAGCATTTAGAGGAGGGGTTTACTCCGTAAGGAGCATCTGTTGAAGTCTGCTCTCAAAGATTTTTTTTTGATCTCTCTATTGACTAGGACCATCTTGGTGATTTCTTTCTGTAGATCCTATGCAGCATTGCTGATTGCTGCCTCACCCTTTATTTTGGTACTCCTTCACCATAAATAGCATATGGGGCATTAGGGCTACAGCTGCCCTATTTCTTCTGTTCAAGATGTTCCAAATGTGCTGCACATCAGGTTGATCCATCTAGGTGGAGAAGCTCAAAATTCAAACAGATTAGCTCACCTGAACTTTTTGCTGCTCTTAACACAGAAGGGCTTGGGCATGGCCAGAAGAGAAAGTTCGGTCTGTGTGACTTTAATGCAGCCCAGTCTTGCAGCTTAGTACCTTCTCCTTGCACTTTGCAGAAAGAGGGACATGGGGAATGTTTGATAGACTTAGAGAAACAAAGAGGTAAAAGAACAAGACAAATGTGGCACATCTTCATTAAGTGATCTGATACAGTCCCACTAGAGCATTTTGCTGCTAGTCCTAGTCTCCCGAGTTGTGCACTTTACATTACAAGATTGTCGGTGCTGATGATGACTAAATAACGAAGCGCTCCCTTGGCAGCAGTAATAAGAAATATTATGTTTCCTTGTCCAAGTGTTGTTATGATAAGAAAATGTTATTTCCTATCAACTTTGATAGATTTTTATAAGTTCTCATGAAAATTTGTCACACAACTGCACATAGGTTTCACTAAAAACAGAGCCCCAGTATTTAATTTGCCAAAACTGAAACCCTCCTCTTTTACTTGCAAGAAAGGTTTGGGTTTTCATTCTGCTTTTATGTTAATCATTAAAACACAGTGTTAAACAACAGTTTACAATGGACACTCCCAAACATTGTTGTCTTAGTTATCCCGAGTACTGGAGGTGCCAGCCTCTCCCAACATGTGCTTGTTAGGAAAGTGATATGACAGTAAACCCCCAGAGGACCTCAGTCACGTCGAGTAGACCCCGTTTCTCCAGCCTCGAGCACTTCTGCCCTACTAAGTTGCTATCTGTCTTCTAGCAATGGGAGAAGCTGAGCCAGCTAATTTTGGGAACCTCTGCCTTGCCTTCAGGGTTCAGGTTTTTTGACTGTTTTCAGAAGAATCTGAAAATGGTGATGAAAGCAGAAATTCTCTTGGGAAAATTTCTTGTTGAGAAAAACAGCCTCTGTATCATCAAAATGTTTTTGGTGAAACATTTCAGAGTACTCACATGCACATAACTCCAAGTGAAACTATCTGCCACAGTGTCTGCTCCTTTCCAACTGCATCACATGGCATAGATTAGTTTGGTGGCCACTTGTGGCTACTGAGATTTTGGATCTGTGCAAACACAGATAATACTGGCTTTTCATATCTGTGTAAAACCAGCTTGTAATTGTGCACAGCTACCCATTGCCCTCCCTTTATTCTGATGATGTCTGTGCAGTGAATACCTAAATCACAGACTGGGTTAGGGACTGCATTTATTCATTTTCACAGAGCTAAAAGTCTGTGGTGTTCACCTCTGCTTGGGGACTCTGTTGGGTGAAATACTAGACATAAGAACAGCAGCACTTACATGCTTTCTCTGTTCAGTAAATATTGCTCATGGTATAAAGAAAACAGAACTTAATATGTTTCCTCTGCCATTATCATGAATTATTAGGTTTTTAAATTCTATCTGTGCTGTCTGCAAGAAGGTTTTATAATTTAGAAGAGAGTAGCAATTTGAGCAGGATAGACATGCCTCCTATCTCTTTCTTTTCTTTAGATTTTTTTCCCCGGCTAATGTATTCTGTGGGCTTTAGGGATGAGACAAATTACTCTGTGTTGGCGACAAGAGCAAAATAAATGAGACTTAGCTGCACAGGAAAGTCCGACTGCATAGCCCGATAGTGAAAGCACTTGTTAGTCGGGAAGGAATGGTGCTGTATGTTTGGTGTCCTGCTCCCAGGACTCCTTCGGTGGTTTACATGCTGTCACTGTATATAAAAATAAAAAGCAAGCCCTGCAGGCAAGAAATACAAGCAACTCTCCCAATCCCAGATAAGTCCCATAAGCAGTAAGCTGTAGACTCATGCTTCTGCTTGTGCTCTCTTTTTGACTCACTAAATACAAATTTTTATTTTTTTCGTCTGTGACACAGCTTTAAGGAGAAGCTCTCCCCCTTGGTATCCTAATAGATAGGAGGTGCGAGGAGAGGAATGGATACCTCGGTAGGCAGCAGGAGGGGAAATTGAACCTTATTTCTCTGTGTTTGTAGTGGGTGCCTTTACCACAGTAATTCATAAAAAGACTAATTATTTTTTATATGTGTGTGTCAATCTACGGTGCATGTGCACATTTGTACAATCATCTTTGGGAAGATACTTGTGGCCACTCTGCTATTCTGTGGGAGCCCAGTCCTGCTAGATGTGCTCAGAGCTTGCTTGGCAGATATCAAGGAGGTACACATGAAGGCAAACTTTATATTTGAACCAGTTTAGGCATGAGCTGAGTACCAAGACTGTTAACACGGGTCTGTTGGCAAAGTGCAGTGGCTGTGTTTGTTGACGTTGCAATACTATTCTTTCAGGCATTTAAGGTGCTGATTGATGTGGCTTTGAAGATTGCTCCTAAGGACCAGTTTAACAAGGGACACATACTAAAAGCTTCATTCAGCCTGTGCTGTAGGCTTTTGTCTTTCAGACAGCTCTAGGTGTTACAACACTGCATAAAATGTCTAAGGGCAGCCATCTCTTGCAGCGATCCATCTGTGTGACATGAATTTCCTCAATACCCACTCTGGCCAAGTCCTGTGCTTGCTACACCAGCAAATTCACATGTGCCTGGGGAAGAAGCCAGGTAGTAGCATGCCACTGTGGGTGATAGTGAGCTGTTAGAGTCCACTGTTATATTAACCAGGCTCATTGTGACCAGTGGTCTTCGCAGACAGTTCACCCATGGCCAGAGACCGTTTTGAGTAGGTAGGTATGTAGTTTGCACACAGCTGCCCTGTTTCAGAGCCAAGGACACTTTACTGGAGGCAATCCTAAGCCAGCTGCCTTCAGTGCTGGGAGCATTATAGGACACACTCCATTTACTGGTGCAGATGAAGACCTAGGCTACAAGAGAGTTTCAATGAATGTCAGGGGAGAGGTGGCTGATAAGTGGATTCTAGTCTGATTTGGCAGCTCCATCCTCTGCTCACTTGGTAATGTTGGGGCTCTGGAAAGAAGACACATTGTCTCTGAAGAATGGTAGTCTGTGAATTATTTAGGTGCCTTGCTGACCCTGGAAGATCTCCACTTGTGTGGTGTGAATGAAACAGACTCTGGCTCTGGTCATGGATGTCAGAAATGTCTTCCTGTGTGACACAGGACAGGATTCTTGGTACGTTGTTGCTAATACCATAAACTGTGAGTTCTGCCTGTGCCAAAGAGTTTTTGAAACTCTCTACCATCTCTACCATGGGATTTGGGGCACCCTTGTACTATACTGTGTGAGGTATCCTGTGGTTTAGAGAAGCTACAGGCAGGGTTATTCCCAAATGTGAGGTCACCTGAATTGCCTGAGGGAGCACATTAGGGAGTGGTAGAAAAATCTAGTGACTCTGAGGTGTCCCTAGTGAAGTCCCAACTAGGCCATTATTGTGATTCTCGTGAGTCTACTACAAGGTGAAATGACATTGGGGTCACTGTTGTTGTGTGCCAGTTGGAACATCTACATACTTACAGGAAGGTGACAGCCACACTGTTAAGCACTGAAATTCCATCTGAGGTCCATGTAAATATGTCATTTTCTAGATTCGGTCATTAACTTTTCTAGTTCTTTTCCATATCTAGGGAAAAAAACCCAAATTATTGATCCAGATGGACAATGAATTAAAAGAAGAGAGGGCAGAGTGTGACAAAAGCAAGGTAGATGATAGCTAATGCCACACGAGCCAACAGCTTCACCTACGTGGGAGTGGTGTTCCCTCTGAGATTCTCCCTTACCTACAGCACAAAAAGGATAATTTCTGCTAAGACAGGAACATTTTACATGTCCAAGAGGATAATATCATTTTAACATTGTCTGCTGTGTGATAATTTTTCATTTATATATACTGGGCCAGATGTTTAGCTGACAAAAGTCAATGTAACTTCACTGACTGCAGAGGAGCTGCACCAAGCTGATGATTCAACCTTTGTTCATTTAATTGTTTAGATTTATATTTATTAACCCCAGCAGAGAATGTGGTTTTCATGACTGGTGTAAGGGATTATTTTTGTACAGAAAAGATGGATTCTACTCTTAGTGACACCTAGCTGCATCTTGTAGGTGAGGATTGAATCTGGCCATTATGTGTAAAATGAAATATTTTATGTGAAAAACCCACCTAAGATAATACTTTTGTTGGTATTTATAGGGCCATGCTTACTCCATCTGCTTCAGTTATAAATATTTTAAGTGCATAATTCAGTAAATTTTAGGGTTTGTAACAATGTAGTAAAATCAAGTAGATGTGTAATAAATTCTAGTAAGCACAGAAACTCAGTTGTTTCTCAGCAGGATTCTGTTTAGCTACTTGAAAATGTCTTGCTACAGCTGGAAAAATATTGAACCAAGTTTAAGCTTTAACAAGTGTGCTGCTGAGAAAGTTGATTTTAGTATCTTTAGAACAATAGACTGGATTGTCTATGAGTAGCAGATGTGTTTGCAGAAGAATTTTAATCTGGCTTTTTCTTTTTCTTCTTTTTCACTTAACGTTCAGAAATGCAGAATTACCTAAGAACCACATGCTGATGCAAGGATAAAGGTTGATACTTCTTAGCTTCCTCCATTTCCACACCCAACTAAATCCACCCTTGAAATGCCATGAGAACAGTGGGAAGAGAGCCATTAGGCTGCCACCATGTCTTTCTGATTTGCACTTGCCCAAAGTAACCTAGCAGCTTTTGGCAGAATGCAGATAGCTCATTTGGCTGTTGTTTTTGAAGCAGCTTACTCCAAGGTCTCCCAACATTTTCTACAGCCTTTCACTCCCTGAGCCTACCTCCATGCCTCAGGTAGTGAGGAGGTCCCAGCAGTCTTCCGTAATTCCGGCATTAGAGAACTCCCAGGAACATACCCAACAGCCACATCTGGGACTCTTCAGAGCCTGCTCTACCCCTTTCAGCGAAAATCTCTCTCCTTTAGGAACAGATTGAGGAACTTGCACTCAGGTGTAGTTGAGACTAAATCTAAGAAAACAAGGACATAAGGGAGGGAGGGAGCATGGTGATAACTAATCAGTAACAATAGCAAGGTTTGCATGGCTTTGCTCAATCTAGGTAAGCGTCTATTTAAGACAAATTTTGTATTTAAGTAAATATTGGCAAGCCTTAGAGTTTCCAGCACACAAGAATAAAATAAAGCTTATCTTCATTTGGTCTGTAGAGGTATTTTTGTATTATAAGAAGGTTTTACAAATATTTTCTGAAAGTTTTTCCAAGTGCTTTTTCATTAGAAGGTCCGCATGTTGACTAGTAGCTATCTTCAGATACCAGTGTACTGATAATGCTGTCAAAGGCTACACCCAGGAACCGTAGTTTCAGAATTTTGCAGTATTTTTCTCTGGTGAAGCCTGGTGCAAATAACAAAATATCAGGTGTTCTGTCTCACCCATAATTAAACAGTGGATGTTCTGTTTATGTGTTTTCTTACAGCTGGCAGCATTAGAGAGACAGATCTTTGACTTCCTTGGTTTCCAATGGGCTCCTATCCTTGGCAATTTCCTACAAATAATAGTTGTCATTTTGGGTTTGTTTGGAACCATCCAGTTTAGGCCTCGATATATAGTCGTGGTAAGTCTCATTTATTATCTATTATTTTTTTGCAATTGGTTTTAAAACCTGTCATATTACAAAGCAGAATTTTCGTGGTTTCAAAACACCAGATGGTATTTCTGTAGAAACTTTAGAGGTCTCCATGTCTTTTTGCAAATTTAGGACTACTGAGTGGCATTTCTGAGATTTCGGAAGCTATCAAGAATGGGTAACCTAGAAAAAGTACTGCTGAAATTATGACCGTGACACAAGTTCTTAGTAAGATTCTTTAATGAATGAAATACCTAGATGGGTCATGGGAACATCTACAATTAGACTATGCACAAGTGAAGAAAAGAAATACAAATTGTTGTTCTCTTTGCAACAGACAAGCAGACAACAGACAGCAATGGCCATTTAAAAAAAAAAAAGTAATGGTCAAGTCCTTTTAAACAGGGAGAAGCAAGGATTGTAGAAATTCCTTTGGTCCTGTGACCCATGGGTTCCAAAGAAATTTCCTTCTCGCATCTAACTTTGCCAAGACCTGTATTTATGGTCTTGACCCTACATTGTTGTAAATTATCTCTGATGTTTGTAATGAAGCTTCACAGATTTTTTCCCCATGTTCTCAACATAGCCAGGAATAAAAAAACTTTCAAAGCTGTGAAGGAAACTGCCAACAAAAAATATCCCTTTGCCTCCTCCATAGTCTCTCCTGAATGGATGAATATTATGTCTTTACCTGGCAGTGTCTGTATCTGGAATATTTCAGTTGTGTTTTCAGTAATGGATTTTAAGTCTAAAGTTGCTTGGTTTGGTTTTTTTGTCACAAAAGAGTGAAATAAATGTCTACTGAGGAAAACTCATTAAACAAATACTTAAAAAGCTTCATCTTTTCTAGTCAAGCCTGGAATCCTGTAATTCTTTGTCATGTCTTAAAAGAAAAAATGAACAGAAAGTGCACCCAAGTTTCTTTATACTCACATTAGCTAAGCTTCACAAGCAGACTATAAGTAAATGAAAATGGATTGATGTAAATAATAGCACTTTTATACGTTACCTGTGGTTGGAGAACTCGGCAGCAGTGTATATACATCCATATAGTGATGACTCACCTTTCTGCTTCATGTTCTCCATTTCATACATAAGACATTGGAAGCAAGTGAGGGTAAGCATCTGTAAAATTATGTAGGAAATTCATGTCTGAAGTGCAACACCACAGAATCTCTTGCCCCTCAGGTTCAGCACTGTTGTTCAATGGTGGAAGCTGTGCTTTAGTTTTCAAATGAAACGCAACAGATGTTAACTGTTTCTGTATCTTTTCCAGTGTAAATGAACATTTTAGACTATATTAAAGTTGTATTAAATTAGAGGTAGAAAACCTCATAATTAAAGAAAGAAGCACCTCAAGAAGATACTTTATCCTCAGATTTAACTGAACCCACATTCTGATTTAACTTTAAGCATATATTTACAATCTCATGCTATAGTAGGTGCAAATACTCACTACTTGGGAAGATCAATACTTCGGAGCAGCTTCTATCCTTACTAATGTAAGGTTTCCAGTGAAGCAGGAATAGTTTGAGCCAATCCTGAAGTCTGAAGAGTGAAAGTACACAAGTTGTCCGGAACCAGCCTTACAGCTCAACACCAGCAGAAGGGGGTGGCTTGCATACCTCCCTATTCTCACTGCTCTTCTCCCTGGCCAAATACTTCTCTAAACCCTCTCCACCAATTCCGGCAGCAGTTAACTGGACCCTTCAGTAAGCCCATTCCGCTCCTAAGCTGTCAGAAAACCAACCTAGCAAAAAGTGGAGAGTTTTTTGCCAGACTGGTGAGCTGAATCCAGTCTGTGAGGTTCCCGGTGGGTGCCAGGGCCAGCACAAGGCAGGCATTGGGACTGTGTGGTTATGAACAGCAGTGCGGAGGCGGAGGGGAAAGGAGGAGATGCAAGACTTCCCTTGTTGCTAGCTGCAAACTTGTCAGTTCAGCCTCTTGTCTAACTTCACCCTCAGGCTGAATTCAGTGAATACCTCAAGCCAGCATAACAATAATCCTCCCTTTGCTCAGCTGCTACCTTTAGTCCCTGTGCTGTTCCTTCATTTGCACCAGCACAAACGTCAGTTCAGCGACTTGATAAACTATCAAACCAGAACAGATCCTGCTGAAAAGCAACCATTTTCTTTTCCAGTGTTTTTAAGTGTGGGTCAGCTCTCTGCCCTGTTTCACATGTTCCAGCGGAAGGGAGGAGGTGCGAGAAGGCAAATGGGAGCAAGTAGCCAGAGGAAGGGGAAAAGCGCATGGAGTCTTTCTGCAGCAGTGCAGGGTGACACCAGCTTAAAGTGCTCGTTGAGCTATAGCCTGAGGATCTTCCAGGCTTTACCTAACACATGCTCCCCAGAAGCCATGCTTCCTAGGGCTGTCCCATCTGCAGCTGGGCTTTGCCAACTGTCCTCAGAAGCCCTAGAGGAGTCAGCGGTACAGACAGCAGACCCCTACCAGTGCCAGCTCCAGGCTGTCTTTGCTAAGGCAAAAGGGAATCCAAAGGCACCTCTCCCAAGGAAAGACATAGACTGCCTCCCTGCTTCTGAAACCCTTTAAAAACACAGTACACCTGTTACAGTGGTAAACTTTTACTGCTGGCTTCAAATATAAAGTGTGTTTAATGCAAATCTTCAGTAGGGTCATGAATTTCAGTATTACTTAAACACAATGCAGAGAGATTCCTACCCGGGCTCTGAGTGGTGAATTGGGCTCCAAATTCATTGAGAAGCTTCATGGGCTTCTGAGTCTATAGCTGCACCTTCAGCCACATCTAAGTCCCTGGATATGGTAGAGGTTGGTGTCCCACATTAGAGCAGCAATTTGGTACTGTGGCTTTGACAGAAGAAATATGTCAACTCATGCTTTTATGTCCTCTGATTGCTGAAGCCTCTGGTTTAGATTAAGCTAAATCCAGTTTAACCGGAAAAGTAACCAAATACTTGAAGAAAAGTATGCTTAGCATCCATTGTCTTTTCCTTAAGACTTCCCTGGAAATTAGCTTTGCTACTGCAGATGATCCCATTGAAATAAAAAAAAAATGAAGTAAAGAAAGAATCGTGTCAGATACAACAGTTTGCTTCTGTAAACTGTCTACACAAAATTGATCTGGCACACGTGGGTGCAAATTCTCCCCATAATACTCTATCGTACTCTGGAAGGGATCTTGACTTAAGCTGACCAGCTCTAGGGTCCTTGGTCTGACCTTAAGAGAACTTCTTTAATCTATCTTATCTTTTGTGCAATGAAGGCTGTGCCTGAAGGTTTCCCTGACAATAGAAGTTACACAAAAGCTTTCACTTTGCCACCCTTTGCAGCATATGTCATGTTCTCTCCCCTCAAATTTAACATATGGCAGGAATGGGAAAGTAAGTGAATAAATGTATTACATGTAGGGCCCTAACTTGAAGCACATCTATACTGCAGTCAAATATGAGACTAGTTCTGCAGGCACAATTGAGCAGGCTTTTGGTCCAGGTACCTAGAAGCCAAGGAGCTCAGTAAGGGCTGTGATAGAAGCTGGATAAACACAAAAGCAGTTGGATACCTCTAACTCTTCCACTGTCACTGAACCCAGGATAGCTAATTTGTCACTAGCATTTAATGACTACATAAGCTGCAGTCATTTCTTTGACAGCAGCAGAAGCATAGCCATTGTAGATTAAAAGTCTGAATAAAGAATTGAGGTTTGTTTCATAGTTTGAGTGATATAAAATTTGGTCTGAGAGCTTTCTACCAAAAATATGCCCCTCCCTCTAAGAGCTGCCACGCAATGACTGAGTCATGAAGCATCTCTGTCGAATACAATTGTCATTCCAAGTAGATAAAGATAGTGGCTCATGTTCTCTGGCTACAGTCCTTCAGATACAGGACTATAAGGATGGTGATTCTGAAATAAATCTGGAATGTCACTCACTCATAGGTAAAATGCTGAGGCCTCAGATCTTAGAAAACACAGAGAGAGAGAGGGAGCAACAGCATTAACTCCAAGTGTCCTAATTAGTTTAAATTTAATAATTATTTCTAATAGGTCTTGTATTAATTAGTAATCTAGATCAATTCTTGTGAACTATTTGTCCTGTCACTAAGCGGATATGCTATTTTCACTACTGGAATATTTTGTGGCTGAATTAAATCAGTACAAAGTTCCCAGGAGACATAAAAGTGCAGAGCTGATTCCTAATTTTCCCATATTAGCTCATTTGAAACTTACCCAAACATTTGCAAAGAAGAAAAACCAGCTACATTTCAGTTCTAACTACACTGTAACACACCTGTCATGCAGCTCCAGAGCTCTGCTGTGATTCATTTCCCTGTGCATGCTTTTCCTTTCTTAACAGAACTTGCTATCACCAGCAAGATTTTCAGGCTGTTAAAATTGATTAAAGATTATGACAAGATATTTGTTAAAGCTGGGGGTTTTTTCCCCTCTCCTACTTCTGATATGGGACTTCAAAAGCCTTCTGAATGATGAGTCATGTAGCTAAAATGGCAGAAACCTGGCCCAAAGCTGAATACAAATATGTTAATGAACAGTGAGAGATGAAAATAATACACTTAAATAGGAGGAATATAAGGTGGAAATCTCTGCTTTACTTGCCTTAATTTATTGCATTAAATAATATGATATATAGGCAATGTGTACACCTGAAAAACTGGGATGCAGTTTCTTAAAAAAAAAAAAAAAAAAAAAGCAGAAGAAAGGCTATACAGAATACTTTACACAGTATTCAAGCAAATGTTATACAGACACTCAAAATATGTGTGAAATATTAGGCATCCAAAATTACTCCTTGAATATCCTTCCTGGTAAGTCCTGAGTTGTTACTGTTCCATCACGTTGATTTATGCCACTTCCCTTGTTGTCTTTCACAAATATGACTTAATAGGGCTCTGTAAGTACTGATGCCTCTGAGGCACAGCCAGGTATTACAGGGGGACAATCTGATGACTCAGTAGTTGCTGCCTTTCCTTTGAAGTATCCCTGAGCCAACATTTATTTCCCCTAATGCCAAGACACTGTCAGAGGAGGTGCTGCACTTCAAATTAACTATACAATTGAGACAGTTTATTCATTAAAGCTAAATGTATCCCACAATCCTTCTAATATTCAAACTTAGAAATTTCCCTTTTCTCTTTTACCTTTCAGTTTAAGAAGCCATCCTTTGCATTTTTCCTTAACCCTTTCTTTTTGTGACATTGTGTCCATCTAATACCAATGATTCAACTCTAGAAATGGTTGTATTTCACTGGTATATGAAGGTATCTCTGCATCAGTTTAAATATGAGCTGTAGAGTCAAAAGAGGTATAGAAATATCACTGTTGTAGAGAGGCTGGCATTAAGAAAGGGGATCTGAAAGGAACCTGCTGGGTTGAACAATAATTTAATAGACATTTAACCAGAAAGGTTTAGGGAGTACTCTCTCCACATAATTCATAAGACTCCAAATGCTTCCTCACACCACATAGTATACAATCCTTAGTGCAAAGCACCAAAAGCAAGAAAGTATACGGTGCATCATGGAGAGAAATCAGCAAAGATTATCACCAGTGTCCTAGGTCCTTCTAGCAGAAGGAATCTGTTAGGTGAAAATGTCCAGGTGATTTTTAAGTAGAGCATCATATGGGGTATAAAATAAAAACCCCAACTCTTCTTATTGCTTCAACTTGTGTGGAAAATTCCTTCTTCATGCCAGATATGGTGAGGGTTGTGATGAGACCAGCTGAGCCTGGGGGGACTGAAGGTGGCAGGCCAAAGAACTGGGGCAGGAATCCCTGGGTGTGGGAGAGTAAGAAGTAGCAGGCACAGCTGGACCATCAGGGTAATGCTCAGGACACAGGACGGGAGAGGTTGAATGGCAGGTCAGGGCATGAAATGGGTTAGGTGAGGTGCCTTGGGAGGGAAATGAACTCCGAGCTTCAGTGTGAACCTGATGCTTCAGACCCTAACCACTCCTCCTCCGACAGCAAATGTCTGCCAGCGTGTGTGACACCTTCCCCTGCCTGTTGTCCCCTCACAGAACGGGTGACGACCTGGGGCTGCAGGCAGTTTCTCTGCCAGCTCAAAGGAGAGGTCTTTGTAATGGATCTGAAAGTTAAGCCTCACATAGCAACCCAAGCAGGTGTTAGTGTGTTGCCACATAATGGAACGTTGTTACGGTTTGGGGTTTTTTAAACCTTGACGGCATATACATGTAAATTTACATACATAATGTTCAGAAAGTATTACAAATTTTTCAGGAAGAAACACTCAAAAATTAAGAAAAGCTGTTATTAAAGTCCTCCTCTGCAATCCTAATGTGATCCTTTTATATATTTGCAGTTTTGTACTGCGTGGATGCATAACAATTTTTTTCTGAGGGGCACCTCAGTTGGAATAGAAAGGACAGACATTTGGCAGTTTTCTGGTGATAGTAGCTATAGAATAGAAACTTGATTTGCAGAAAACAGAAGACATGGGAAGAATGAGGCAAGTGACAGCAAGAATAAAAGGATTGCTTTTGTTGTAAAGCCCGCTCCGGGTAGCTGAGTTTTATCTCTGCTCTCAACTTCCGAAAGGTTTTTTGACACAAAGCGAGTCACTTAAAACAAACTTCTCACATGCTTTGTTTTCCCTTTGCATTCTGGGTTCTTGTCTTGAGACCTTCTGGTCTGATTTGCACAAGTGCCGAATAGCTCAGTCACAGGGAGCTGAACACTGAGCTTATAAAGCGCTGTATAACCCCAAGTGTTCTGAAAAATGAAGGCTTAAGCATCTCAAGTTGGATGCCTATAATGTATGAATACTTCTGAATGTAATCTCTGCATGTATCAGAACATCATTCGCATTCTGAGAGCTGTATCATTCCTTTATAACATAAAATAAATTAGTTAATGTTTGTGCAGCGCTCACACATTACAGTGATGAGCATCTTAGAAAGCCTCATGAGGAGATTAATATTCTGTCCTCAGAGCAGGGTCTGAGTGACAAAGAGAAATGAAGTATTGAGTTAGCTGTTCACAAAATATATTGAGTAAGGTAGGGTCTTTTAAAATAAAAACAAACCTATGATGAATTAATTCATGTTTGCATTGTATTGCACATTCACAAAAGAGAAAAATTAAGATGGCAAATATAACCAGAATCCTGACATTTCCTGATTTTGCTTTCTTGCTTTTGCTGTCTCAAAACTTTTCTTTTAATGCAGTCTTCCTTAAGTACCTATGACACTATACAAGGAAATAATTCTGCTACTTGCATATCCAAAAAGATGTGTTTTCAAATGTGGACAGTAACTTTCTTACTTTTAAAAATTATATAGTAGTAATTACTGAATATCTAATTATTATGTTCTTAAAGCAAATGGAGCTTAGATTTATATTCCTGCAGTTCAGTGATAGTGCAGGAAGAGCCTCTCCATACACAGCAGCTGGGTTTCAAGGTGCACACCTGCTTTGGACCTGCACTTCTCTATCAGTAATCCTCACAGTGGATAAGGAATGAAACAGGTCCTGACTGTGTAAAACAGAGTAGCTTGGCCTGGGAAAGCACGTTCAGACAGTTTTTGCCTGTGTGGTTCGGAGTCGTCACTGGTGCCCGTGGGACAGAATGAAGCCAGTAACAGATTTGGCTTGGCCTGGCAGATCGAGTAGGTTTCCTGTTGTTGTGATGACAGATTTAATTCATGGATAGATAAAAAAATTCTTTCTTAAATAGGGGAATTCTCCTGAATATTCTGAAATCTGCTTTCTATGAGCAGCTGTGCTTGTATTAAGTGTTCATTAATTTTGAACATTCTGCACCTAATGTTCTGAGGACCTACGTTGGAAACTCAGGAGCTTATGATGAGTTACTACAGAGTCAGCAAGTGTGGTAAAATGTGATATCCTCTTTTAAGTTAATCTTATTAGTAGTACAGACCTTATACTGCTCATAGACCACAGCAGCTTTCTCTATTTTATAATAACCCAGCCTTCAGTTGCCACACTGCCCTTCTCTGTAAGCAAGAAGAAATGGCCCAGGAGTGTTACTCTCATTTTGTTTATTAATGACCTACTTCTTATGCCGTAGCCATCTCCAAACTGCCAAAGTACATCATAAGAAATTAAATTAAAGCAGTTATCCTGTTTGGTGTACAGAAACAACTGTATGCATGTGGGGGTAATCAAAGGGGGGAAAAATTCAACCCTCTTCACCTGAACCTTTCATTGTACATCACAGGGAGGGGAAGGAAGAGGGGAACTTAGCCCAAAACTGCCCAAGAAAGCCAAGCTGATGGCACCCGTCCAATGGAAATGGGATCTAGCATATTGTAGATTAGGGTGTTGAGCTTTATTGAGTATATTGAAGCAAAACAATAGCATATTAGCCTCACCTGGTCACAGCTAATTAGACTGGCGAAGGCACTTAGCAGCAGTTCTCCACTGTGAAGGTTATAAGCGCATAAATGTAAAGTGGCAGGGCTGCTGCTCATGGTGGGTGTAGCTCCAGCGTGGCTGAGCATGCACCTAGCCCCACAGACAGAAATGCTTCTGAGGGGTGCTGCTTGGAGAGTTAATTGGACATAGTTTGCAGTTGTATATAGGTAAACAGTGCATCTGTGAGGAAGTAGTGTCAGTCAATTATGCTGACAATTAAAATATAAAAGATGATTTAAGGTAGACAAATTAATCTCCCATTCATGCTGTGGGTGAAGTATGAGTTCAGTCTTGCACTAGGGTAGGATGCTGGAGAACCCAGAAGAGATATGGGTATGTTCACCTGTTAAGGGTGCATTGTAGAATCGGGTTCATGGCCGTGAGGACTGGAGAAGTAGTGAGCTATTTTTCATGTAATTAAAATATCTCTTCCTGAAAGAGTCTTAAGAGACCAGCTTTACCCTTTACCTGTTTGGTTTTTTTTAAACAAATCCAAATTATCAGATCAATAGATCTTCTGTTTTATTTGGTGGAGTTTTTTTCTTGTGTCTTTCTTCATAATATTTAAATATTATTTTAATAATATTTGCTTATTTAAATTATTTTACTATTCTGGAATCTCCTTTAACAGAGCTAAATCATGATTTACAAATGACTCACGGTTGCCCCAAAAACAGTGTTTAAGTCAGCATTTTGGACTTAATTGGTATCAGTAGGATAGTGTAAAACTGTAAAGAAGAAATATCTTTTATTGGTGTTTATTCAGAGCAGCAATGAATATTGGATTTGTAATTTCCTATGGTTCTTAGGGGACTTCTGCAGGGAGACCTCCTTTTCTGAACTCTCTGCACTTGGCTGTTCCCAGAAGAACCATGCTTATTGATATCAGGTTTTTTATTATTGATCTGCTCAGTATAAAGTCTTTTCATCTTCACATTTTATTTTTCTGTCTTTTTGCTTTCATCCGGCTTTGTGTTTAGTACACGGTGTGGACTGCCCTGTGGGTCACCTGGAATGTTTTCATTATCTGCTTCTATTTGGAAGTAGGCGGACTTTCGAAGGTAGGTCACTTATCCTTCTTCAGGTTTATGGGAGGGTGTTTTAACAGCAGGACTCTCAGATTTTAGAAGGCTGGAACCATAGAAGAAAAATGTGGTTGTTTGAACATACAATTTGATCTTCAGATTTCCTCTCTGATGAGAACTCCAGTGTTTGAACTTCTCTGATGATAGTAAATAGTCATGGGTTTGAAGTACATAAATGCAATGAATCTGAATTACAGGTGCCTTCTGAAGTACCATCCTGGAGGGGGAGTGGAAGGGGGAGGGTAAGGTTATTCAGTGGAAAATTTGAGGTTCTTTTTGATTGTTGAAAAACAATGTCATTTTGGTTGAATTTTCAAGCATGTATGAAAAGTATATCTGAATTTCCAAGACTGCTTTGAAAGCAGCTAAAGAAAGTTACTAAGAAGGTTAATGTAACAACTTGTTGAGCAAATTGGTCTCATGGTGAGAATGTTAATTCTTTAGAAAAGAACAGATGGCAAAGGATGACTTTTTTTCAGATCTGAATAAAACTTTCCTTTACATGACACTCAGTCCTCTAGGTCACTGATTGCTTATTCAAACCTCTGATTAGAAGAGAAATGTTTGCTGAAAGTATCGAGATACATGTTGCTTTTGTACAAGGTAGCGCTTAGGTTAGCGTAGGTTATATTTAGCATTGTATCTACAGTGAGTTCCATACAACATCCGCTGCTTTTCATTCTCCTGTTGGACATAGATGATATTGATCTTTGTTTAACACACTTATACTTGAATGATTCCAGGCACAGTATGTCCATAGTGCATGCTGATCCTGGTATTATTAATAGAATAAAGATCCCCATTACTGATTGTAGACTTAGTGGTATGAACTACATCACTGTTAATTCATGCAATGTTTTTAGAGTTGTGAACTCCACTCAGTTCAGATGGGAACATTTGCGAACTACATACTTTTTTGGGTTCAGCATTAAAACTCCTTGCTTTTGGCTGACAACAAACAGAAAAGTGGTGAAACTGATTTAATAAGAAATAAAATTTAATTTACTCAGTAAAAATTCCATTAAAATTAAAGCTTTCAGTGATAGATTCCTTTGGTGATAAAATTCCATAGTGAAAAGCTACAACAGTTTATTTTTTCTCCAGATATGATGTAGTTCACCAGAAGTCATAGGCTTGATGAGGAAATTAGTGCACTTCATAGATGATCAAAATAAATGATCATATTGGTATGTTCTGACTTAAAAATCTATTAGATGAACAGAAGAGCAACACATGGAAGTGATGAATGCCCAAAGTAATTGTTCATTTTCATTATACACAGAGTTTGTATTTTTTCAATCAGTTGGGTGATGACTGTTTTTATAGCGACTATTATATTTTTATGGATAACTAGTGGTTTTATCTAAGTGCCTAGGAAGTGAAGCAAAACTTTTAGTCTGGCCCCTGAGTTTGCGAAAATTTGAGTTGTCTTTCTGTTGATTGCAAAGGATTCTCGTCATACCCTTAGTGTAAGGGGATTATAAACCAGCAGGTATGAATTGAAATCTTGTATCTTCCAGTTTCACCACCGTGTTTCATTTTTAGGTCTTCATACTAACATATATGACAAATCACAATGCAGAGAAATAGCAGCACAAATATTACTCAACAGTTGAGGAAAATGCCTTTTATTAGTATGCACTTCATTTAATCTCAGAATTTTGGCGGCATTTTTATCTTGTGGTTTATAATTACAACATTTGAAAAGTAGTTTCTCAACAAAATGGTAGACACAAAATTATTTCCATGGAAGTTAACTGCTCTTGTATAGATTACGTCAAAGGCAACAGTATCAGGACCAAGCTAGTAATGATAGAATCAAGAATTTTGTTCAGTAAACCGTGGAATTTGGGGTTTGTTTAATGCTGTTTCTGAAAACCATGCTAGAGATGACGCAGTCATCCAGAAACTGAGGTCTTTTTGCACCATATGTGTAAAATCCTGGATATTTACACATTGATGGGTATTTGACACTGACTTAACTGGGACCCACATTTTACTCAAGGTGCTAGCTTAAAAATGTCATCATTGCTTTCCATGAATATGCTCCTGTGTTGTCAGGCATGATAGAAATGTGCTGTCACTGAGGTACATTAGTGTCGTTGGCAAATCAAACGCCATCAGAAGCTTTTCAAGGATGGCTATTTTCTCAGCATTGAATTCTTGGCAGGGAATATTCAACTTTTTTCTTGCTATTGTTCTAGTTTTCCATTTAAAAAAAGATTTTGTTTCTGAAATGAATGCAGATTGATTCTAACTTTTAAATTCTATTGATATACTATCAGGGAAAATTATGATGCTGTCTGGCAGCTGACTGATTTCTGTTGGTCTGTTTGTTTTTAAGCACTATCATGTTTATATTTGCTCTGACCAGAACCAGAGTTAGCTGTTGCTTGGAGTCCTGTGAATTTATTAGGTCTTCAGTTATGAATACTATCAGAAAATATAACTTGGTGCAATATTAAATGGCAATTTTAATTCTATCTTCACATGGAGTACGCATACAATGTGGACAGACCAGACTTTTCAAATGTCCTAATAGAAACCCCCCACCGCTGAAATTTTGCTCAGCTCTTAGTCTTGCGGTGGAAGGGAAGATCTCCTTTGAGTATTCTCTGTTTAATGGTGCCAAGTTCCACTAATGTTAACAGAAAATTTGAATAAGAAGAATGTAGGTAACTTACACCTGTTCTTTGCTGTAAGAGTTTGAAGGAAACATTTTTCCTTCAATTATAATGCATAATGTTCAGATTTTCCTGGTAAACTGTTTTTTGTTTGTTTTTTTTTTAAAGGATCAGCCTGATATTTAGTTTAAAGTTTATGGATCTAGTACACCAAGATCTTTAAGCTTTTCTTGATAAGGAGTTATGGAAACCTCTGCCACCTATCCTCCCGGTGTCAAACATGATGTATGTGACTTCATCCTTTCCATTCTTTCAGAAAAGCATGACGTTTCTTCACAAGAGTGACATGGAAAGTATATTTTTAGTTGAAAACATTTTTCATGTTTTAAAGTAATTTGAAAAAAAAAAAAAAAAAGGCAATTTCAAACATAGCCAAATTCCCACCAAAGTTTGTTTTTAATAATCTGGAGGGCCAAACTGGTAGACCTGAGTGGAGGAAGCTGGTGGGGAGGAGTAAGCTGGGAACTGAAAGACTGTATACATGGCTGTAGGCTTGTCATCAAGGAATTCACTTGGGTCTCAGTCCCTGCTCCAATAAATATCATATTATTTTATACAAAGAGGGAAACCTTCACAGACGAGCTTTCTGTGGAAGCACTCCCCAATAACTACAGTATGGTAATTACGGCAATCTCCTGGGAATAAGATGATAGGGATTCAAGTCTTCTCAGGTGTGACAAGGAAATAAACCTGGCTCTCCCACAGCTGTGTGTTGTAAGTAGAAAGCTAATGAGTAAAGGTTTCCTCTTTTACTACTTTATAAACAGCAAATAAGTCAAGCTCCTTTTTCACTTATATTACAGATGTGCAAATAAAATTTTAATGCTTTTTGCAGGGCTAAAGAAACTATTTGATTAGAAATAAATATATAAATCTTTTTTGTTTCTGTTAACTCAGGTTTTTGCATTCTTTTTTTCATTTCTGATTTTACCAATGAAAAAACCTGCCTGTATGAATAATGAAATTTGCCTGTATTTTTCGTTTACTACTTTTATGAAATTGAAAGCATAAGTTTTACTGTTAACGACTCTGTAGGAGAGAAACAAAGCCGCTATTGTAACATGACCTTTTAATCCTCTGCTGAAGGATGACAGATTGCTACATCCATACATGAGCTCACTAGTTGTTTGGCTCTTATTCTCTGTCTTGAAATGAAAATGTGTTCTAATTGCCACATTTGAGAGTATGGACAATTCAAAACTTATAGACATAAACACAAATCTCAAGGAATAAGAGGCCAAAAAAATTTCACTAAAGAGCATTTGAAAATAAACATTGATTGTATCTTACTTCATACAATACCAGAAGCTGTTACTTTGAAGTATTGTATGTTCTTCTTAAATATGGACAAGAGAACTTCTAACTTGTATAAGCCAGCCCTTAACCCCCAGCAATACGTTCTTTAAGTACTTCTGTACAAAGGAGACTTCATTTGTTTAGTATGTACAGTTAATATTTCTATCATTTATATCCCTCCAGTATTTCAGATCCAGTATGAAAGTAGCCGTGTTTATTTGTATTTATCTTTCGCTAATCTAACTGATACTTTTTGATAGAGCACTTTTCTACCACTTGTTTTATTTTGAGTTAGTGACATTTGTTTGCATGTGTTAATGCCTTTATTCAGTAAAAGTATAGCAGCATTCCAGTACCGTATACTCCTTTCCTGGTTTTTGATATACCTTACCTAGGCATCTGGGCAACGTTGATGAGCTCTCTTCTTTTTCTGTGATGTTTTTGCTTGTTCTGCAGTTTTTCTGTGCCATGCTTCTTGAGCATGAACTTTGCCTCATTCAGGATTACTTTAAGTTTAGCTCTCAAGGTTGAGCTCTCTGTCAACTGACTCTTTTATTGCTTTTGGCCAAGGATTTGCATGACAAACACTCGTACATTCAGTAGAAAACTACTGCTAATACCACTTATGTTTATTATCTGGTTCTTAATTTTAGGTATTGAATGTAGGTGAATATGAACTCTCTAATGTGCCTGTGACACTAGCTTCATTAACCTTTCCCCTGAAGTCAAAGTAAATTTTGTGTATGATAATTAATAAAACAATCTCTTTTCACATATTTTTTTCTAGTAATATTTACTTTTATCAATAGAAGTTCAAAGTCTGTAGAGGTCCCAGCCAACTTTATTAAGCTGAAGACAGAACTATAGGCTGAATTCTTACATGGATCTGTGGTTGGAGGATAGAATTATAACTCTGTTAAAATTAATGATTTATTCCATCTGAGGACAAAATGGACTAATAAATTACTTAGTAAAACGCTGTGGGAATGAAAACCTAGTACTCTTTTTCTAAACAAAATATTGTACATCAGAATGGGGGCTAATTTTGTGGACTTTATCCTGGCTACTTCTGGAATCCAATTTATTCCATCTGATGCATGTCAGTCTTAATTGTTGTGCAATTATATCTAATTACCTCAAATAGAGTAAGTTAAACTCAAAACTAATGCTATTTTGTAATTAATAGAGATGTAAAGGTATATGCTGGGGCTTGTGGTTTTTCTGGGAGTTTTTGTGTTGTTTTTTTTTTTTAATGTGAAATGAGAGCATAAGCGTTGCTTGAATTCAGGCTAACAATATGAAAGAAAAAGTGATCCTCATTCTAACTTGTGCTGATGTAAGTGAGAAAACAGAGTTAATTATTTTGGTGTAATTAACATCATAATTAGCTCTATGGAATAGCCCACTCCAAAAGCTTGTGGACAAAGTTGGCAGTGTCTGTAAAACCTGCATGGAAAATCAGCAGGTGGAGGGTAAAGGACTTCCTTAATCTAAGCAGAAGACTGAAGGTAGATCATAGTACGTCTACTCACATGTAAGTGATTTTTATGTGGAGGAAAGTGATCAGTTTTTTTCATATCCGCTGGGAAGAAGGGCAAGAAATAATTTGCCGAGTGTGTGTCAAAGAAGATTTGGTTGGAGGTCAGGAGAAGCTTTTTAATAGTAAAGGCACTGAATAGGATCTAAAGCTGTTACAAAGCTTCGTCACTGGATAATTTGAAGAATGAAGTAAAGGAGTATCAGTGAGGGGTGATCTAGGTAACACTTCTGCCCTGCTATTTTTAATCTGTAGAAATAAGCCTCTGTCAAGATAAAAACCCAAGATAGTGTCTGTGGATGGTTTAGGGTAGGAGTGTTAAAAATGAAAAAGTGAGTACAAGTTGAAGACTCAAAACCTCATCTTTAATCAAAGATGTCATTATCAGAATGTCGTTAACTTCGGAAGGAGTGGCATTCCAGCTGGGGAGCTTGGGGTGTCTCTGGCTTTTTTCCCCAGCAGGTGTGTAGTGACACGGAAAACGGGGAACCCCAGTGGAGGCTCCGAGGTGGCTGATGTCAGTTCTTGAGCGTGCGCAGGTGGGCTTTTGGTGTTCAGCTGTGTGACACCAAGTGGGAGGCAATGCTGTCATTGCGGTTCACTCCTGATAGAGATTAGACATCTGTTACAGGTAAGACTCATGTGCTTTCTGTTCTGTTGATGGATTTTTAATTGAACACAAATCATTGCCTTTCACAGCAACACATCCTTCACTGAGGACAATGTGAGAGTGATAATAGCATGTTTCTTCACTGTTGGACATGGTGCATACATTCACGTCCAACTCAGCTGAGAACTTCTTCCCACGCACCTCTGATTCATATCAGTTGCTCTTGGTCAGCATCTCTCTTGGGCCTTGGGAGACTACATACCCATTACCTTCTTATTCTCCCCACTACTGTATGTCCCTTTGCTTCAGCTGATGCCATCAGCTGCTACTAGCTGTGATATGCACAGTAATGGATCATGCTAAAGCAGTAGATGTACTGTAATTCTAGACATTCTGCAATTTCTAGACATTACAAATGACTAGTTTTATAGCAGTAGTTAAACGTAATCTCTTCATAGTGTGCATTAATAAAATTCAACTTGCAGAAATTAAACCTGATGAAAAGATTGTTTTCATTTCTTTGAGGTTTGGACCCTCTACTACCTCCTCCTTCTGCAACTTTATTATTCCAAAAGGGTTTAAACAACTTTTGTTTGAAAAGTAAACTTCCAGTATCTTCTCTGACATGGAAAAGGAGGAGTGCTAATTAAACACCATTTAAGTAAATCAAACTAAACTAATATAAAGGCAAACAAAAACAACCCCAATATAAGTTTTAATGCTTGGCATTTACTCTTTCTTTGAACCAGCTCTCAGAAGTAAAAGGTTTGTGGTTGTTTTTTTTTAAAAAAAAACAAACCCAAAACTAAACAAACAAGTTTTTAGAACCAGTTGCCTCCTTTTTGTTATTCTTGTGCCCTTTCCTACAATAGAGGTTCCACTGAAATGTGTTTTGCTAAAATATGAACTTCTAATAGAACCTTCCTTATGCAAGTTGCTCCTCCCATCCTGCTGCTCTTTGACCATAAAGAGAAATAATCTCCAGGTTCAATTGTATCTAATACTTTTCCATAATGTTCTGTTCAAACAGCAACCTTTTGCATTTTTAATTACTTTGGTAATAAACCTGGAAACCAATTTACTGTGAAGTTATGCAGTGTAATATTGAAAAGAAACAACAACTCAGTGCTTCAGAATAATAGCTCTGGCCTTGGCTGGTATTAGGTATTGTTAATCATAGATTCAGCGTGCTGGTGGTATGCCATTCAATGGTATTTGCAAACAGTATTTTTTGATGTTGTGTTAGGCTGACATCAATACGTGCAGGAGCAGAAGCTGCTGTGGTAGCTTCTGTTTAGAATACAATGACTGTTTCCATGAAAAGTTAGAAAATGATAGCCATGAACTGTGAATTCAAAATGGTGAATCTATGGAAAAATGCATTGTCTTTTTATTTGCAATTTACATTTCTCAACCAAAAAAAGGAATAACTACACATTCATGCTTGCCATTTGAAAATAAAACTAAAGGAATGCTGCCTGCAGAGTGCTTAAGAAGATGACTTAATACATGCTCTCTTAAGGAAAGAAAAAAAAAAAGGGCAAATTAAAGAGCAGAAAAGTATTAATCTGTTAGTATTCTAATATTTAAATCAGTGTACATTCCTCCAATTAAAAATTTTCAACAATGAACTAGCCTCAAAGACTTCTATTTTAGCAGAAGAGGCTTTGTGGTTGTTTTTTGATGTTCCAGATTTCACGTAACCAAAGTAATTTGTTATTCAGTCTGTTTCACTCTACTGTGTAAAGCTGTAGCATCACGTAAGTTTTAATGAAATATATGCCTACTCTTGGAAGGAAAATTAACATGCAGCTAGGTTGGTGGCACAATTTGAGCATAAGGTCATTCTGTAAAAAAAAATTATGTGGAACAAATGGGACACAGATAAATGCCACCGAAACTGCAGAATGTGTCATTCTGATGTTAATTAGTTTGTTTAGGTGATACGATCACATTGCTGAACAACTTAATCAGAAGTACATTCCAGATGGTGCAAAAATTGAATTTCATATCCTTTCAGGTGACATTTACAGTGGTTCATAATATTATCTACAATCAGCACCATTAAAATATGTTTTTTCAAACAGAATTGGTGTTCTTTTATAACGCCTTGATGCTAAATTACGGAGGTTGATATTTGGAGTGGAGGCTACCATCATCATCTTGGATTTAAAAACTGAGATGATATTTCTAATATCTACAGTTGATTGGCTTTGGGAATGATGGGTGTGATATATATGGTTAGCTAAGTGCTACACAGGCAAACTTATTAATACAAACATCACATTCATATTTGTTTGAGTTCATTAGCTTAATTTCTATGATCTTGAACACTTAAGGAAAAAAAAAAAAAAGGTAAAATACAGCCTCACAGGGAGGAGGTAAGTAGCTCAAGTAGCTTGCAAAATTTCTCTAAAGACACCTTTGCATATGCAAAAGAAATTAGGCTGGAGTCCCAGTCTGAACTGGGTCCTGTGATGCAGGAGTGCATGCTGCAATGGCAAGTGATGCAGAGAAGGTAAATCCCCGAGTACCTATAGTATATCTGTGCCTGAAGCCTGTACCATAATTTGAAAAAGGATTGTATAGAATAAGGAATTGGAGCATATAAGGGCAGGAAGGACCATCCAGTCTAACCTCATGTGTCTGGAAGAAGTTGAATTAATTAGCTTATTCATGGAGTGAGGAAGGGAAATTTCTCCAAGTTGTGGTTCGGTTGTAAGAAAGTATGGCAAATCCATCTGCAGACAAGGGTGGACCTAGGTTTCATTGCTCAGGGTATTATTTTGTCTACTTATTGACAATTTGATCTATTTTGTAGTGATTGTTATGCTCTTCTTACAGAAAAAGGGAAGACTGCTGTGAGGTTTTGATTTTCTTCTTTGTAAATGTGATGTCCTTCTGGCAAAACTGCAATGAAACATGTTTTCTTTCTTTAATCGTATTCTTGTTTAGACATTGGATCAACCACATCTGCTGTCTGTCCAGCAACTTCTAACTGACAAGAGTGACTGCTGTGTACAGATTTTGACCCTTACATAAGGCAGTATACTTATTTCAGTGCTAGTGCAGTCTCTATTTATTGCCTGCTAAGGTCAAATTGATGGTTTTTGCTAATAATTTCTACACGCTGTTTTTCTATTATAGTGTATCCTTTGGAATTTGAGTTCATACCTAGGCCAAGTAAGGAGTACTTCCTATTTATGGGGAAGCCTGTCATCTCATCAGTCTTCTAATAAATATTTGCATTCAGTTGATATCCAGTTTTAAGAAAGTTTTACTGTTTTGAAGGGAATTTCACAATGATTCATGTTTTTGGTTTTTTCTTCCATTTGAAGACAATGGTTGCTTAGAAGAAAATGTAATTTTAAATAAGATTTTTGTAATAATTTACACGTAAGACAGTCCTAGACCTTGATGAAAGTACAGAGGATTTATTGTTGGTGATATTAGAATATGAAAAATTTCTTCCCGGAAATGATGATACCGAAATGTGTGGGAGTTTTAAGTATGCCAAATGCTTCTTATGGGACTTGATAATACTGTGACTTCAGACTATTATAGAATCATTTAGGTTGGAAAAGACCCTTAAGATCATTGAGTCCAACTGTTAACCTAGCACTGCCAGTCCACCACTAAACCATGTCCCTAAGCACCACATCTACACGTCTTTCAAATACCTCCAGGGATGGTGACTCAACCACTTCCCTGGGCAACCTGTTCCAGTGCTTGACAACCCTTTCAGTGAAGAAATTTTTCCTAAATACCCAATCTAAACCTCCCCTGCCGCAGCTTGAAGCCATTTCCTCTTGTCCTATTGCTTGTTACTTGGAAGAAGAGACTGACACCCACCTCACTGCAACCTCCTTTCAGGTAGTTGTAGAGAGCGATAAGGTCTCTTTTGAGTCTCCTTTTCTCCAGGCTAAACAACCCCAGTTCCCTCAGCTGCTTCTCAGAGGACCTGTTCTCTAGACCCTTCACCAGCTTTGTTGCTCTTCTCTGGACACTCTCCAGCACCTCAATGTCTTTCCTGCAGTGAGGGGCCCAAAACTGAACACAGGACTCGAGGTGCAGCCTCACCAGTGCCGAGTACAGGGGGACGGTCACTTCCCTAGTCCCACCAGCCACACTATTTCTGATACAGGCCAGGATGCTATTGGCCACCTGGGCACACTGCCTGCTCATATTCAGCCAGCTGTCGACCAACAGCCCCAGGTCCTTTTCTGCTGGGCAGCTTTCCAGCTGCTCTTCCCCAAGGCTGTAGTGCTGCATGGGGTTGTTGTGGCTCAAGTGCAGGACCCAGCACTTGGCCTTGTTGAACCCCATACAATCAGCCTCGGCCCACCGATCCAGCCTGTCCAGATCCCTCTGTATATATTATGTAGAAAGACATGTTAACATGGGCCTATCGTTGACCTGGAAAAGAAATACGAGAAGCAGGCTATTGCTCATCGTCTCTAGATGTCACCCAGGTGACTGCACTTGCATCCTTTGGGATTCATTAACTCTACCTAATTTAGAGGAAAGGCAAGGGAGGATACAAGTTTGTTTTACTGCCTGTAGATCTGCATTTGACAACCAAGGCAATTTTACTAACCCTATAGAACCTGTGTAGCCACTCAGAGATTTCCTGGTTCTTTAAGGATTTTCTAATATCTCAACATTAGATGTGCACAGTCTTGAACGTTCTGAGTTAACATCTGCCTTAAATTACTTTGCTCCAAGGGTCTGGTGTTGGCATTTTGCCTTTGAGTTTTACAAATGTTGTAAGTTTGGTGGGCCTACCTGAACCTGACTTTCACCAGATTTTTCAAAAGAGAATCTGGAAGAAATTTTTACCATTCAGCTCCTATTGAGTGGTTCTTTCCTGGTGCACAATAAGGGGGACTGCAGGGCAGTGTCCCTGCCTTACTCCCACACTATTAATTTCTTTTGAAGGCTTCAGCAAACCAAAAAACTCTAGTTAGTTCAATAGCATACCTTGGGTAAGACTTAAATATATTTGTAACATGTCTGTTTTGACAATCTTTTCTTTTGTAGAATGCTTAATGTTTACATTGTGTTAATCTGTCTTAATTAGAAGGCGGCTTTTGATTCTGTAGGTCATAGGAAGTAGTCTCTTAATCTTTGCGGTTTGAATCTTGGAGCAAGTTTCATCTCCTAAACTTGGTTTCCCTGTAATAATTTATTTAACTTCCATAAGGTGAATGGGTTTTGAGAACTCCTTTTCAATGCACAACGGAATTGGAGGGATTGTTTCTTGTCTAGATTATTATACTCTCTTTCTCTTCCTTTTTCAGCTGTCCTTCAGGGAAATTCCTCGTTCATGTTGATGATGTGACTGAGTTTATAATTCATGAGTGTCAGCGCTCCTTTGAGCAGACTTCTTCAGTTCAGATTAATGGGGAAAGAGTGAGAGAATCCTATTGGGGATTTGGCTGCCCTCCTGCCCTTTGCTTTGCTAGGAGGTTTATTGTCAGAGTGGCTTTACTATACCAGGAATAAGGCTGGGTCTTTTTGTCCTATTCAGTCAAATGGAGAAGGCAGAAATGTTGGAAGAGAAGTCACAGTGATGGCAACAGCACTTACCTATGACTGTCTTCCAAGGGCAAATGCTGTTTATGAATAATTTGATAGTGTCTGAGTTATAGCAGCATTGCGTTCTGTATACTTAAATTCCCTCTCCTCTTATATCTTTAGAGAGCATGTAGAAGTTCTTTAAGATGTTGTTTTGGAAGAGCTTTTTCATTGCAGAAGAAGAATATCTTATACCCGTCTGCTGAGAAGTGCTGCTCTGTGTTACTGCTATGGATCTTCTGCATGCTTAGAAGCAGCTTCTTTCTTCCCCTCCCTCCCACCCCCCACTGCCCCCCTTTTTGGTAGATTGAGAGATTCAGGTTTGATTTGGGTGTTATGGCTGAAGATTCTCCTTGTTTATCTCAAAGATATGCTGAGACAGTTTAAACTATCTGAGCTGCCTGCTGAACCCTTTGTCTAGTTCTGCCGCAAGGGGCATAGGTGTTATTCCTAAAACCCAGATTACTTCTTTGCAATAGATATAACACAGTTGATTCATTTTACCTTTGTTTTCTGTGAATTATGGATGATATTTTTACTTTTCAGTATCATTTTCAGTTGGTTCAGTAGCTTTCCTCGGTTTGATCAGAAGTGACCAAACTACTGGGCAACTTTCATATGGCCACTATTGCCAGGACAGATGTTTTCCTTTTGAGCCATCTTGACTAAATTAATTTTTCTTCCTCTTTAACTGTTACCGAGGCATTCACAAGGTTCTTATTTTTTCCACTTCAAAGGTGGGTTGTTGGATAAAAGACTACATTCAGTGAGGAAAAAACTATGTACATGTCCAGCTGTGAAGAAACCGATTTCCACTATATCTTCATCTGAAATATACTTGTACGTTGTTTAACTTCAGAGTTGTTCATGCTGTTTTGGGACTATTTTCATATGCTTCATGTCTATCCTGAGTTGCAACTATGGTTTGCTTCAGGGTATTTTCCATCCTTATGTCTTGTTTTTCACATGAGCTAGCTATTTTTATTGTTAAATCTTGTAAGCATGTAGACATTGTGTATACCCTGCAAACATTAGCACAGTCAGTGTAAATAGTCATTTTAGAAAAGCCAATGATATAAATTTCTTAATAATGGCTTTTAAATTTTTACTTCTTGATATTTTTATCTATTTTAGGTTTAGTTTGTGTATATTTTACGCTTATGAATCAATTGACTACCTGATGATTAGTTAAAAATATACTTTATATTCTGGTTTTAAAACTTCAATTTCCATTAAAAAAGATTATATCACATTGTGGTATCATTTTCTTTGAAAACGTATTGCTTCACTCTGTTACAATATGCTAATACTTGTGAAAATGTCTACATCTTAAAATGTGCTTGGGACACAAATTTACCTGATTTTAATACATAAAATAACCAAATCATTTTAAAAGATTGATAGAGAGTTTTAAAATGTTCCTATATGTTAGCAATACCATCAGTATCCTAAGATTTCTTCATTCCTAAATGTCTAGGTAAGATCACTTTTTACATCTGTAACTAGACAGCTTGCTTAAACATTCCAGGATAATATTAACTTTTATCCAAACATTTTATTCTCTAGGATGCAGCTTCTAATTCTGTTGCATGACCTGTTGTCATGGTTTAACCCCAGCCAGCAACTAAGCCCAACACAGCAGCTTGCTCACTCCCCCTCAGTGGGATGGGGGAGAGAATCAGAAATGAGGAAAAAAGTGAGAAAACTCATGGGTTGAGGTAAAGACAGTTTAATAGGTAGAGCAAAAGCCACGCACACAAGCAAAGCAAAACAAGGAATTCATTCACCACTTCCCACCGGCAGGCAGGTGTTCAGCCATCTCCAGGAAAGCAGGGCTCCATCATGGGTAATGGTTACTCAGGAAGACAAAACACTCAGAACATCCCCCACTTCCTTCTTCTTCCCCCAGCTGTATATGCTGAGCATGACGTCATATGGTCTGGAATACCCCTTGGGTCTGTTGGGGTCAGCTGTCCCAGCTGTGTCCCCTCCCAACCCCTTGTGCCCCCCCAGCCTCCTCGCTGGTGGGGTGGGGTGAGAAGCAGAAAAGCCCTTGACGCTGTGTAAGCACTACTCAGCAGGGACAAAAACATCCCTGTGTTATCAACACTGTTTTCAACACAAATCCAAAACAGAGCCCCATACTAGCTACTGTGAAGAAAATTAACTCTATCCCAGCCAAAACCAGAACACCTGTATTTTCCTGTTTCCAGGCTATATCACTTTACTTGTGCCTATAATTTAACAGATTTTGTTTCACTGATCCCAGCTTACCAAGTAGTCCAGATGGCCCTCTTCAGCTGCCTGCCTTTTCATTATTTACCCTCCTCCCTCTCTTTGTCATCTGCAGATATATCCACTACAAGCAGTGATTTTATATTTACTTCTAGATCACTGATGAAAACGTTGAATAACATCAGACCTTACATTAACCCCAAGGGAGTCCTGCTAGAAACACTCTTATTCAACTATGATTTTCCATTGATAACTATGTTAATTAGCTAGTTTTTAATCTATTTAATTTTCAGTCTGTTAAAAATGTACTGCCATTCTAATTTTTTCAATAAGAATGTTTTGTGAATGCTGTATAGAGGTCTAAGTATATTATCTTCTTGCAGCTGCTTCTATCAACTCAACTTTTAACCTCTTGAAGTAATGAAATCGAGTTTGTTTAAGAGGTCCTAATGTCTTATGAAATCTTATTGAGTGGCATCAATTATACTGCTTTTGCTGGTTCTCAATCATCTGTTTTTAAGTCATCTTTCCCTCAGTTACTTTGGGACTGATACTAGACTAACTGTCCTTGAACCATTGCATGTGCATGTTTTGAACCCTACATAAGCTTTGATACTTCAGTCTCATGAAGTTCCCAAGATTTATTAAAAAATAATTTCTTTACACTCATGGATCTTAACATCCAATGCTTTTGTGTGGCTGCAAGTTGTCCAGGCCTAAAAACTGAATATGATTTATAAATTGGTAGATCATTTACTAATGGTTCGGAAGGTGCTGCTTCCTCCTCTTTTCATGCTGTTCTTTACTAAATAAAGAACAGAAACATTTATTAAAGATGTCTGCTTTTTCTGCCTCTTTAAAGTTTCACAGTCTTCATCTATTAATAGGTCTAGATCATCTCTATAATTTCTTTTGCTCCTAATAAGCTTAATGAACAATTTCTTACTGCCTTTAACCTTGCTAGCATAGATGCTACCTGACATATTTTTCTTCTCCATTAAATATTCTCTACTATATATCCTCCAATTTATATTGACTGAAATCTCTTCTCCATTTTTATTCTGGTGTCTTGAGGAGCAGGCTGACAAACAGGCTGTGTTTGTTTGCCTGGCACCAAAAACTTTCGTACATATTGTCTGCAGAAATTTTCACAAAAGATGAATCTTTCATAATTAAATTCTTGTATATGTGTGCCTTTACAAATGACAGAAAGTAGCCAGAAGAGGAGACAGAAGAAACTGTCTAGTGCCTCCACAGAGAGAAAAGTTGCTGCCCTTTCATTAGAAGCTTTATAATTGCTGTCTTTTAGTTTAAATTAAACCAGAAAAAAAATGACAATGGAGGAGAAGGGAAAGAGATCCTTCTTTTATCCCTTCCCAGTTTCTCTCCATCACCCAAAGCACCCTAGCTCTGGACCTGGAATACTCCTTATCTTACTAACCCCTGAAACTCCGTATGCCACTCACCTAAAACCTTCACAGCCTTTCTCCTCTACTTGCTCAGTACCATGGACTTTTGCTTTCTCTGACCCCCTCAGGACAGTATGGTAAAAATGTATTTTGCCTCACTGAGAAGTCTTTCCTGTGTTCTTAATATGCAGAATCTCTGTATCTGCTTCAGAAAGCCAATGGGAGCAGCATACACCTAAAAGGTTGCTATAACCTAAAGCACGGGGGTAGTGTGTGCAAATTACAGTGATTATTGTCCTAGAACATTGTATATTCCCACTACTTAGATTTCTGTATGGGTTTTTGTTCTGCAGCTTCAGTACAGCTAGACACATGATTAACTTAAAATGCATGAGTAGTCTCATTAAACTCAATAAAATTACTCACATGCTTACTATGCGTTTAAGTAGTTTGCAGAATCAGCATTAAAATAAGAGGCAATCCATAGACCTCTCCGCTTCTCATATATTAAAGTTTGGGAAAAGGAGGAGGCTTTAATATAAAAACTGAAAAGAAACCCTAAGTATTCATTAGGTACAAAAATCTTGTCTTATGCAATAAAGTTGAAATGCAAAGGTTTGATATATTTGATATATAACATATTAAACAAATGCTGATGTGTGCGTCTGTCTATATTATTCTATGCTTGTATATTATGCACATAACAATATTGCCTAAAAGTATCTCTTAACAGCATTTTCAAGTCATCTAGGTTGCATTTACTTGTATTGATCTTGTATATATTGCTGTGGCACCTCTTCTGTTGTGCTTGTGTTTTGTAAATTCTTCCAATACATAACATGAGGTGAGAGAAATTCAATGAACCAGAGGCAGAACAAGTCAGGGAAGGATATGCAGATGTATGAAAATTGTGTTAATGTTTCTTTTTTTTTAACAATCATCTGCCTTAGCTTACTATTTCAGTGCATCTCTGAAATATTCAGTGTTTTAAAAATGTTATAGTCCTTATAAAGATGAAGAAAAAATCACTAAGAATTAAAGTCATTCTTAGAACCCCAAAAAGATTGAGAGTCAAAGAAAACATCAGGTTTGTGTGAAAAAGACTGCACAATATGTTACTTTTTATGATCTGCAACCCACCTAGCAAAGAATAATTCATTACAATTTGTCCTGCTCCATCGTATCACCAAGACTGTGAATAGTGTAATAAATAATCTTTCTGACATAGTTTGTCTTTTAATTTAGTACTTGCATTTCAAGTCCCTTTATTAGCATGGAAGTATAAATGTGTTCCTGTATTTAAGTGTTTTGCCAACAGTGAAATAAGTTAGTGCATCAAATAAGTATGATTTAATAGTTTGCAGGGTTGTGTTCTGCCTTTCTAACAGAATTATCACTCCCTTTTACTTGTAATTCCACTTGCCTTAATAGATTATTTTGTCAGTCCATTGAGCAGCTGTTTAATTCAGGTTTTACTGTAGATGAAAAGAAACACAGGAGCTTATGAGTTACACTATAATAAATAGAAAGTAATACATAATAACTATACATTGTACTGAAAACAAAATATAGTATTTCAATATCTGCAGATTTTTCTGCTGCTTATGTATGGGCTGTTGGTAAATACCACTTTTAGGAGAAAAAAGAGGATTTCATTTTGTGAAATGTTAATGTTTCAAAGTTCTTGGCTTTCTGCTGAGATGGTATAAACTGACATAGCTACAAGAAAAAGCACTGAAACCCTGATCGTACAGATTAGATAAAAATTTGACCTTGTTGACTCAGTTATTTCTTTAAAGAAAAGGAATACATTTGTGTGCAAAGTAACCTTAAAGGAGAGGTGGGGTTTTGTTTCCTTTTCTGGGGAGGAAGAAACCCTGGAAGGCAGTGATGGAAAGCTAACTTGACACTGACAATGCATTTTTAGGGATGCAGTCGCAGGTTTCACACAGGCCTCTCACGGGCTAGAATGGAGCTTCTCCTTTGGAGACTCTGCCTCAGTGGCAATGCTGGGAAGGAAACTCTCTCTCTGCGAGTCTTGCTGCCTCTCCAGAGGGAGGACATGACATCATCTGTGTACTCGGAACTTTTCCTACTATGCCTTTCCATATATAGACCATACCTCTTCCCATCCGTGAAGGAAGGATGCTGCAGTCCCACCTCATCCATCTGCTAGGGTAGAAGAAATTTTGCTGTGATGTCCTTTTTCCATAAAGCACTGTCCACCAACTCATGCCATTGCTTTTCAGCCTGAGCTGTGTAGCTTTCCTCTATGCATTTCTTTTATGCCTCACTTTCCGGACAGCCATTGCTTAGTTATTTGACTCATGGAAGACAACCTTGGCTTCGCTGTGTTTTTGAAAGGGACATGGGTGCTGTAGTATTCTGGATCACCAGAACAAGATCGTCTCTGTTGTAGATGCCCGTAGCCCTGAGGTACCTGAAGTACTATACAAAGACAGTCTAAAACATTGTTTGTATTTGTTGGGTGTATGAAAAAAGTTGGCCACTTATGCTTGATGAGTGATTCCTAAAATGTATTATAGATCTTTGGTACCAGGATGGACTCTCAGTCTTATATTTGAGAAGTAAAAGTCAAGCATAAGATTTATATTTATCTAGTAAAAAGGCAGACTACAGGTTCGTGAAATCAATGACTCTCCAAATTGCCCAAACATTGAATGATATGCATGAATAATTTAAGACTGTTTTGTTAAATGTGCAAAAGTCAAGTTATCCTTGCAGTGAGACTCATTGTAAATCGCCAGCAATTTACTGTGTTTCTGAAAACCACAGGCAGCAATTTACAGACAAGATTAGACCTGTTACTATACACATGTGACATTTTCTTGATTTAAACTGTCATTCTGAAAAGCTGTTAACTGACAGCCGGAGTTTGGAATGAGATTATAAAGTTTACTGAAGGACTCCTTACCACTGAGGTTGAGCTATATTTCTGCTCGGGTAGAGAACAGCACGTAGACCTCCTACCGTAACTGAAGTATGTATGCATGCAAATTAGTGCTTTCAAGGGAAATTATACATGATCTTTTTAGACATTCATGTGCTGCAGTGGTGTATGGTGCTGTGCTGACATTTTACATCTCATAAACACAGTAATATATTTCTGAAATATCTTCTTCCTTCTGAGGTATGTCAGAAATTCTGACTGTAAGTGCTACAGATGGCTGGCAGTATAGCAATACACATCAGCTTCATCATTTTGTCTGCTCTCTGTAAGTGATGTTTATCAAAGTAGTTTCTGAAGATGATCTGTTGGATTCCAGAATATCCCATTGGGCCAGAGGGGGGAATATTCATCTTGACTTACTCTTTTTTTTTTTTTTTTTTTTTTTTTTTTTTTTTTTTTTTTAAATTATCAACTAAACTGG
Organism: Haliaeetus leucocephalus; assembly: GCF_000737465.1. Lineage (NCBI taxonomy): Eukaryota > Metazoa > Chordata > Aves > Accipitriformes > Accipitridae > Haliaeetus > Haliaeetus leucocephalus. The sequence continues at coordinate 1,383,586 of NW_010973294.1, read as the reverse complement.
AAGTCTTCCTACTAACTCAGTTCCCATTATATTTCCATGGCATGTAGACATGTAGTACTTGACGTAAGGAATATATTTCATCATTGTCTTAACTACCTTCTTTTTGACTTCATGGGAGCAGTTTCATTATAAGTGATACAATCTTTGTCTTTCTCTAGCGACCTTCAGAAATGAGCATGCACTCAGACATGCACTAATTTAGGTACCCTGATGTTCTCCAGAACTTATTTTTGACATGAAATAACTCCTGCTCAGGTTCTCTGTCTTTTAAATAGTTGCAAAGTACTTTCTGGTAGTCACTCATTCAAAACCTGGCCAGTTTTGCAGGCTATTGGTCTGGATAGGTCCTTGGTATAAAGAAGTCATTGCAGTTAGTGAATCATCCAGGAACTGCCAAAACAGAAAAAGTGAACTTTAATTTCTTTTGCTAAAAGCCCATCTTGTAAGGTATGCTCTACAGGTATGATAAATCTTTCCCAAAATTTTCACTGAAAGTTTCAATCTGAAACTTCCTTATTTGTCATGAGGCAATCAAATTCTTCTTATCAGGCATATGACATCCTTATATTTTGCATAAAAGATTTTGCATAAAAACTTTTTTGCATAAAAATTTAAGACAACTCTACTTTCAATATCTCTCTGAGGAGGAAGAAAGCCAGTCAGCCTAAATTATGCCTGGAATATTGTGAACATGGTGTCCAAGTGAGTAAAACCAGAAATTAACAGTATTGACAGGAGACTTTCCTTCACCATTACCCTGTCGATACAGCAGACTCTTCTTCCCTAGCAGATGGGCATGAAGAAGGATGTCTTATAGTGCTGCTCATCTGGAAAATTGTTTGAGCACTATGATTCAAAGACAGGAAACCATTAAAGTAGAAAGTGATCATAAACACTGGAGAACATCTTAAAAGGTGACTGTGAGGACGTGCACTGTAACTTCAAATTTCAACATTTTCAGAAGAATCTCTTGCGTAAAGAGTCTGAGATAGTATCATATATAAAGAGAGTCAACGGAAAAGATGCAGACCACTGGGATCTGAATTACGTGTAGGAATGCATTGGAGGAGAAGATCCAGAGACAGTTCTGTATAAGCTACGGATACCTGAGAGCTGATGAACACTTACAGGCAGGTGGTAACAAGAGGCAACAGAAATGTGTGGCAAACCTAAGAGATTAGAGTAAAAAAAGAATGGACCTCCTTGTAAACCAGACAAATTACAGTTGTCGCAGGCAGGTGGCAGTTTGGTCTTCTAGGAACTAGGTGATGCCTCAGGCATTGCCTCTTCTATTGCTCCAGCCAAACTGGTGAAAGGTTTCAGCCAATATGCATCACAGGTAACACATCTTCACTGATGACAGTGGATTCAAGCTTGTTTATATGGAATGAATGGATAGTGTTGCTGTATTAAGCAATTAATTCAATGTTTCATCTGCACTCTGTTGGTATCCACGTATATTAGTATTCACAGATGGGTTAGGTGCTAACCTGGGATTCCTGTACTTTCTTCAGTCATGCCAGGTAGACTTGCCTTTGGAAAATTCTGCTTTCAGGAAGTATTTGGAGAGGTGGAAAAAAAACAAGTGAAGAGACAAGCAAATAAAGCAAGCATCAAGGAAGAAACCAGTTCTCTTTCCTCTTACACTTGAACAGCTTTGTAGGAAGAACACACTAAACTGATAAAGTTGTAACACAGAGAGTAGTAGATATTTTGTTACAAATAGGTTCTTAAGAATATCATTAAAAAACAGAAGGGAAAAAATAGAATGAACTGAATTATTCTTCAGTAAATAAAAGTCTGGCTTCAGAGGGGACCTGGATTATTCATTGTACTGGACTAGACAGGGTGCTGAAAAAATGTCAGTTAACATCTGGGGATCTAATTGTCCCCAGCTGATATTTTAGTCACTTTTCCACTAGCAAAAAGTCCCTAGTCTCTGATTTATTGAAAAGACAAAACCTTATAGCAAAATGTCTTGCTGTGACATTTTACTTATGCATCTTTGATTTATAGTTCAGTCCCTCTGCCCAAAATGTATACATGCATATGTACAGAAAGGCTCCTTTTCCAACTTGCTTTATTAAAAGCCCTCTTTTTAGTTTCTGTGATGTGGGTGTACTGTCCACATAGTTCTTTTTCCTTTGGTGGAACATTAGTCAAGTCTGCCTGCACAAGACCTTGTGGCAATATGAAGTGGTAGAGGCCACGATGGTAATGGTAATGCACAGTGCTGCTGTTGTGAGATCTCCTACCTCACATGTACATACATGAATTCACCTCACTGAGTGCTAATACGAGTTATGCAGTCTCCCAGGGTATTCGGCGATGCTGCTTTGTAAATAAGCAAGGCAAGAGTAAACTCTGCCTAAAGCTGTCCTAGAATATTTTTTTATTCCTTGTGTTTTGAATCAGCCTACTCCAAATCAGTATCTGCTTTCATCTTTGGTTTTTCTGAATACCAACCCTCACACAGTTTTTCTCAAAACTGAAAGCTATGACAGTTCTTTAATAAATTACTGGTTTTCTTTCACCTTTCAACTTCCATGGACAAGAACAGAAAATGTCAGAACTTCATCACAGGAATTAAAAAAGTGAAGCGGTCAATGACTACAGATTAATATTAGCCCATTAGTCTGGTATTACCTGAGTTATTTCATAAGTCAGATCAATGTTACGCAAGCTAGTTCCAAGTGGCCTGTGAAAACTTCCCTCAGCTTTTGATTTTTCAGAAGTGTGAAAGGCAGCTTTAAATTGCATCTGTGATAGTAATTATTTTACCAGCAAGACCTCAAGCATGGAAGATCTGGGTAGCATGTTCTTCACAAGGTCGTGAGACGTGACCTGATAACAGAAGCATTACTTTGAAGTATGTGGAAGAAACACAGTTCCTTTGCTCGTATTCTCTTTAAAAAAAAAAAAAAACAAACAAGCAAGCAAGCAACAACCTTCTCGTATTAGAAATGACTGAATGCAAATTTCTAGCTCTTTTGAACTGTTATAAACAAGCTCTCTCTCCAGTGTTGAATCTAAACAAAGTAGGCTGCCAAATTATTTTTTGTAAACACATTTCAGAATTAGTATTAAATACTTTGTTCTCATGTGTGAGCTCATTTACTTTGTTTCTCTGATGCTCTGCAAACGCTAGTCCCTCCAAATAACTACACCTGGGCTGTTTGCTGTTGGTCTCCCTCTGATCTTGTGCAATGCCTTATGTTGTCTTTAAATAGATACTTGTAAGTACCAAATAGCACCACAAAAGAAAAATAAGCAAGAAACAATCTTAAATTGCTACCATACGTATTGCCCTGTCTCAAGTATAAATACTTGATTTAAAAAACCAGTCTGATTAAAAACTGTTTATTTAAAAGACTTGGTTTAAAAAAGCTGATTGTAGCATTGTGGCTAAACATAGCCTAACAATACAGTTGATGATTCTTTTATGTTTCTCAATTTATACATGCACTGCATCTGTTTTCGATCTGAGGAAGGTGCAGTCAACTTTTAGCATGCATTTAGTATGTTTTTAAAATAACTTGGAACTCCCAGCTCCAAAATGTTCTGTAATAAAAAGTAATCCTGCAAAGAAACCTTGTTTTCTGTTAGTTTCATTACCATTTTAAATGAAAACATGTTAAAACAGTGCAATCAAAACAATAATAAATCATGAGAGTGAAAGTTTAATAATTAGTGACTTGTTTGAAAAGACCTGGATTATTGGACATAATTAAGAAACTGAGTAACATCTCATGGTATTCTCTATCAATGGAATATGTAAGTCACGTTTTAAAATGTTCTGGGACACATAATTTATAACTTGTTTTTACTGTCAGTTTCTGAGTCTTTGGCTTGTTTTATCTTCGTATTTTTAGGAAATGCAAGGAGGATCTTATTTTATCTGCTTCCAAAAAAAGAGCAGTAATGGAACAAGTGACTTTATGGAAAACTCAGCTTTGTAAAAATCACTTTCTTCTATCTGTGGATTTCTGTTTGAGTATGTCAGGCAACATCTTCCCTTAAAATCTGAGTGCTCTCAGCCCTGTCATTTTATCACCAATTTTTATATTGGAAAACGTAAGCTGCTTTGACATCTACTTATCAAAAATTTTTGAGAGGCATGAGTCATCCGGGGTCAATTCACTAGGGAAAATGCTTTTTGATGAATAAAAAAGGTAAAAAATTGCTGAAAAAGATGAAAAAGCATATTAATCTTAGTAGTTTGCGATTACAAGATCTTTATGAAAATAACCAGGGCAGTTTGCAATGAATTTATGGAATATGTTGTAATGAACTAGTTAAGTAATTTTTTTCATGTGTTGCCTTTGAAATATTATGTGAAGTCATCGGTTCTGCTATGAAAATGGGACAGAATATTATGAGTGAAAAGCAGGGTGTGATGGGGGTTGTAGACCCCACATGAGGGTGAACAAAGGATGTTGTGGTATAAATTTAGTATGTTATTCTCTTGATCAAAACTTCCATTGTGCATTCTATCCGATCAGCGGTCTTTTTACACAATATAAGAAAGTGTCCATAGAGAGGGAGAACACTATAAATTCACTAGATGATTAATTTTTTCTTTTTTTTTTTTTTGGCAAGTGTTATATAGTATTTCTGTGTGAATCTAATTCAATAGCAAATTTAAACAAATAATATTGGTATTTTCTACATAAATATCAAGCCTCATATTACATTCTGGAGAGAAGAGAAAGGTAAAGAAAATGTATGAGAGACATAGGCAGAATTCCTGATTAAAGTATGTTTCAGCTGGGACAGGCTTGTGAAGCGTTAAGGGACCCTTCACAAACCTGCAAGCTTGCAAGATACTGTTCTCTAGAGACCATCCTAAGTCATAACATGATTCCTAACCATTAGCTATCCCAAATCATGTCTTTACGGTTTTTCTCCAAAGCCAGTGTCTTTTTGAGGGCTAATTCACTAATTGTGTATTGTACAGTAATGATAAATTAGTGTTTGGAAGGGTTAGTGTTTATTTTTGTATAAAAAAACTTTTAATGCCTACATTTAGAATAGAATGGAATGGAATATTTCAGTTGGAAAAGACCTACAATGATCATCTAGTCCAACTGCCTGACCACTTCAGGGCTGACCAGAAGCTAAAACATATTTTTAAAGGCATTGCCCAAACACCTCTTAAACATTGACAGTCTTGGGGCACTGACCACCTCTCTAGGAAGCCTGTTCCAGTGTTTGACCACCCTCTTGGTAAAGAAAGGCTTCCTAATGTCCAGTCTGAACCTCGCCTGGCTCAACTTTGAACCATTCCCATTAGTAAAAAGAAAAAATATATAAATAAACACACACCCCCGCCAATAACCACCAAACAAAAAAAAGAACCCTGATAGATTTTTCCATAATCAGATTCACTTGTATCAACAGGATGATGTGCCCTCACTTCACAGGCACATCTACATATATGAAACATAGAGGGAAAGTTTATTTGAAATTTGAACTTTCTTATTTTTGTTGTATCAAAACAAGCCTTTTTGGATATGACTAATTGAGAGTAAGAAGCTGCTAGTCTAGTCATAATCTTCATTCAAAAAAGTCTATTGGTTCTAGAAATTTTTTTGCAAGTCTTATTAAAGCAAATGTTTCTGGTTTTTTTTCAGGAAATTTTCATTTTTCGGGTACTTCAAAGGTCAAGAAAATTCATTTAGTTTTAGAAGAAGGCTTGAGTTTTTCTTATTTTATTCAAACCCATTTGCTCATCCAGACTGCCTTCTAGATTGATGTTATTGGAAGAACCTGTGCATTATTTTCTTGGTTTAGACTGCTCTTGTTTTAGACTTCTTATGATAAGCTTGGTGTGGCAGATCTCCATCTCCATGGGCAGTTGAGTATACAAGCAGGCCCTAGAGAGATGTCTGGTTTGGAAAGTTTGTGCCATTCAAAGAGGAGTAAAGAAAATGTCTCTTTCTTTCTTTCTTTCTTTTTTTTTTTTTTTTTTTAATGTCTTTGTCTGAAAGTACTTAAACTCCCTGATCTTGATGGAGGGAAATACCTACAGTTTCAGTATTCCAGGTGCTGGCATCTAATATGTTGTTATTTTCTTTAATAAAAGCTTAAAGAACTTTTACTTTCTTGATCCATACATCTCCATTTGAATTATGGCTATTACATTAATTGCCATTCAAGCCAGCTGTGTGTGTCTTTTATATAGGGAAGTGGTATATACAACATGTGAAGTCTTTTCTGGGGCATACTAAGTGGCAGCCCTACTACTGCTACAGCTGGAAGACAGTGAAAAATATAATTTTAATTTTCCTTGTTCCCCTCAGAACTCCTAAAGCTTGACCATTTCCCAGCCATCAAGCTACTGACACACCTTTCCATACTGAAATAATGGATATATCAAACTGTGGTCTTAAAAAGGCTGACATTTACATACTTTTTTTAGGTCAATGATTAAAGTAATCAAAGGTGCCAGTTAGTCATTTGGGAACCACAAGATACATTTACCTGAAAGGTCAGGTAAATGGAGGAGCTGACGCAGAAAGCTGTGAGGCTGGGCATTAATTCTAGCAAGTTTCTTTTTATCGATTACAGAGATTGCGAGTACTCATTTGTAGGCCAGAAGGCAGATACATCTCTTTGCAGGCCATTTGTTTCCTTTTTTTTCTTAATTAATATCACAGATTTGAAGACTTGTGGTAATGAAATTGGCCTGTTAATTAGGCTAGTCTTTAGCAGTAAGGTTTTGATATTTTAGGTATTTTCCAGCGCAGTTAACAACAGTCTTGTTAAAATTTATGCTTGTTTTCCTTTTGCAAAGTTGCCTATAATTGAAATAGTTATAATGATGTGAGGAATAAACACATTCTCTACTTGGTAAACATTTTAGTGTTAGATTTCAGAGAAAAACACTGTTTTTAAAATCTTTATTTTTCTCTGGGTGTCTTTAACCTGCTACTTTATACAATTACATTAATACCTTACATGGAAAAAATCTGGGGGATTTTTTTTCTTTATTTTGTACATCTGGCAATATTTTGCATGATATAAAATATTGTATCATGATATTTTAATGCAACTTTTCTTGGCACAGTCAGTTTTCTCTGATGATTGTGCAGGTTTTTTCCAGAACAGTGGAAGAGATATTTTATTTCTTTTTAAGGGGCGGGGGGGGGAAGGCATAGCTGAAAAATGAGGAGAGGGACAAGGACACCAATGAAATACATATTTAGATTTCTTAGTGAGTGTTTTGTGAGGAAGATGTTCTGTTTGGTGTAAATTAATTTTCTGGTTTGACATTCACCTTCAATTAGAAGATGACACATTCTTTTTCTTTCTTTTTTTTTTTTATATTTCTAATAGGCTGTGACTTCATGTTAAAAAGTAAATAATATCCTTTTAGTCAGTGTTGAATTCTGAGGAAGCTATCACTAGAAATCAATGACAAAATCCCATCTGTGTTGATATGTCATTCTGTGTCCTGTATGCAGTCTTTGCGGTTCACAGATTCAGTCACATAACCTTTCATTACCTCCTCATATTTACATCATATAGGTCACTAAAAAGAGTATTGCTTTATTTTAGCACATCTTTATTGGAGTGAATTATATTTACATCAAATAGATGAGAACTGTAAGTCAGAAAACGAGTGGATTTATTAGAAGGGTAAGTGATCCCTCTGTGATGTTAAGGTCAAAAAATGTTTTCACATCATGAAATATTACCGCACATTTTGGATCTCCCCTAGGAGAGATGGATGTAGGCAGGTGCAGTAGGCATAATTGTTCACATACACAGACAAAAAAAGCATCTTTAAAATGAATGCTTACATTATCCCTTTTTTGGTTTGGTTTTTTTTTTTTCCTTTGTGTGCTATTGTGTTCTTCCTTTAGGAAATGTCCAGGATACTATATTATTTCAAGGTAACTGGAAGGGGGAGAAAATATTGTTGGAACCTCAACATCTTCTAAATAAATTACTCAGAAAAAAGGAATCTGTTAGAAAATGCTTTTGTGAAATCTGTGAATAATCTTTCACAGCCTATGACCTTATGTATACTCAAAGATAAATATTTCATATATCAACTCAAGCAATGAAATAAGCTATTTAGTCTTTCCTTGAACAACTAAAGAATAGGTTGCCATACTTTGGTCACATTTTCCAAACCCCATTGTGATTAGGAAGAAAGATTGAATATATCGGGTCCCTGACACCTGAGATTTAAATTGTTTTAAAACTGCTATAGCAGAAATCGCACACTAGTTTTAACTATAATGATTTCTACCTCTCTGTTGTACATTTTACATTACTTTTTCTGTACATTTAAACCAAACAGTAAAACTGAGAAAACTTTAATAACATCTCATACTTGGCTGCCAAAGTAACTTTGCTAATTGAAAATTTCATCTCAGTGACATTGCTCTTGCCGTTTTGAAATCTTGACAGATTTCACAGTTTCTGTCTTTGCTTCATTATTTTTTTCCTCAGGGTTTTCTGAAGATTTTTCCCCTTTTCAAACACATTAATATAATATAACAAGGCTCTTGGATAAATCTAGCAAATCAATTAGTAGTGGTCCACGTAATGAGAGACACATCCAGTTGGTATTTTCTAGGCCAGCCAAGTGAAGCAAATACTTCAAAGCAGAAAAAAAAAAATATCCAGGAACAAATAGTGTCCAATGGTGCATCCTGTTAAGGGTAGTTCCACTTCCCAAGCTAACAGGTAAAAGGGAACTAGATTAAGAAAAGGGGACATAAAATACACTTAGTCACCATGTGCAGTCTTTTGAATAACCAACAGTCCTGTCATATAATCTCTTTCACAAACTAATCAATTTATTACATATCATGTGATTATATGATCCAGTGTTGTTTTATTTTGCTGTATCACAAAATACATGGGTTTTATGATTCGCGTACCACAATCATTTGCAGTTGCAAATTTTGGATTTGTTGGATAATGTGATGGACTTCTCTTGACACTAAGTATTTTTTATGATCTTAAGAAAACCCCTTAACCATCTTGTCTTTTCTTCCTCTTTCTCTACACGTCAGCATTGTAACTGCCTTTCTTGTGCAGAGACTTTTACCCAAGAGCTCTGCTTTACAAATTCAGGATACCATCTCACCTAGCACTGGAGAAGAGCAAGGGTGGTTTTGAACTACTTCTCTCAGACTGAGATTTTTATTTCCAGAGAACAGCAAACAGAGCATCTTAAAGAGGAGCTGAATCCTTTTTCAGATGAGCAATTGGTCACCACCATGTGAAAAGTGCCTGTAATAGTTACAAGTCACTTTGTTCTTAGATTTAACTGTGCACAGAGGGTCTGTAGATAGATCTGATAAGGTTACAGCTGAGCCAGGGTAATTATATTATTTATAGGACTGTTACAGTGTTACATTGTTCTAAAGGAAAACCCTCTTTTTCTGTATTCAGAGATAACTGTAAAAAAAGCCAAGAAAAATGGACTTTCTTCAGTACTTTCAATATTGAGTTATAACTGTTAATTGCAAGCCGTATCTTTGCATGAAGTGCACCAAGTACATAACTTTTTTTTCCCCTGATTCTTAGCCTTCTCTTACAATAGAAACATGAAAAGTTATAGCTCATCACTTTTGGGATGAGAAATGAAAAACAAGAGGAATTGGCAAGTTAAGACATAGCACAAGTGATCTTTCGATGTGTGTTGGGGAAACATGAAATATACTGTTCTCTATCCTAGAGTCACAGACAACATGCTGCCTACAAGAGTTTCCAGCTTTGCTTGTGGGCATAGGAAATTAAAAACATAAAAATAAAAGCTAGACTTTCAGAGGAAGCGAAGGATGATGTTGCCTACTGCTCTTTCTGTGTCAGTACAGTTGCCTGTGGTCAAGTATGATTGGGACCACTGTTCTGAGAGATAGCTCAAGGTTATATTGTTTCATCTAGTACATTCTAGGTTACAGCTCTATCTCTGACTTCATTGTGGAAAGGGTAAATGTGGAATATAGGAATAGTTTTTCTTATTGTATCATCATTTTTTTCAGTACTTATGCTACAAAATGACTGCTTCACATTGAATTGAGGTAATATTTAGAGCAATTCAGTTCTCCAGTAACAGTTTATAATATTATAAAAAAATGCAGTATTTGTTATGATGGGCAGAGCTTTGTATGCCTGTGAGAAGAAGCTCTGCTGATACCAAGAATACTTTTCAGAGATCATTTAAAATTTTCAAGATAAGTAAATGGAAAACTAAAAATTTCCCAGTGAAACAGTACCCTTACTTGAAATCTAATAGTTTTGACCCAGAAGTGCTGCTGCAGCATCTCACAGGAGTAACAGTCCAGCCTCATGTCTCTAACTCTCTTTTCTGATCTAGAGATCTGAGGTGACCACATCCCATATTGAACCATGTTCTCCATTCTTGCTGAACCACTGTGATGCTATGATCTATAGTCAGCTGAAGGGAATAGGAGGAAGAAACAAACTAAAGCTGCCATTAACACCAAGTTGATATTTCAGAATCTGTTCTTTTCCACTCTAAATTTCTGCCACAAAGCTGATGGTTAGGGGTGTGTGTGTCACTATTTGTGTATATTAAGCCTAAGATATCACTAAACAATAGGTATTTTTCACTCTCCAAGAGTGAACAGAGCACCCCCGTAAAAATGTTTTGAAAAGAGCGGTTTGAACAATTCTGTAGTTTGATCCAGTTTTAAGGTTTCTCACCTTCAACTTTTTTTTTTTTTTCCAAACTACTGGATGAAGTTGAAGTAGCAAACAATCTGTTTATTTCAGTTCTGTTGACAGCATCCCTATCCATATGGGACAGCTTATGGGACTGGGTACAGAGAATCATTATTTGCTGGAACAGAGCCCAGCCATTAGGAAGTAATTTTTAACACTGGCTGAGAACTAATGAACTGCATTTTAAAATGTCCTTTTTCAAATGCAGTAATTGGCACCGTTCCCAATGCTGACATAAGAAAAAAAATTGTTAAAAATATGTGCACAACATATCATCCATATAGACACACTACGCTAATATAGCATTAATGTGTTAAAACTCTTTGTTAAGTGGGGTGAGGGGGTTGATGCAAGAATAAGATGCGGTAAAGATTTTAGGAGCATTTTCTGCTATGTAGTGCTGCTTTATCAGAAGCAGATGCAGCCCTTGTGCACTGCTCACATCAGCTGAGGTCCAAGGTGCATTAAGTAGGTGAGAGGTGCGCATTGTACATACTCTTATGTCAGCTGGATAAGCTTGTCAAGAAAAGAATATTTTGTGCTCTGGATGGACATCGATGGGTACTGTAGCAAATTCTAAGTTTTCCTGGTTTTTTTTCCAACACAAGATTCATCTGCTGAAAAGCATCAAGCAGCAAGAGTGTCCCCAATTCCTCCAAAGTTTCAGTAGTTTGGTTTTTTACAGGGTTTTTTTTCCCATTCTAGATTCACAAACTGAGTGAAAATGGTGATGCTACTGCCTGCTTTTTTTTTTTTTCTTTTCCAGTCATCAATGGTCAGAGCATATAGCTACCATGTGGGAGAGAGGGGTTGATCGTCTAAACTGCTAGTGCACAGATGGCACTGCCTAAGTCACAAGGGCTCTCTGCAGCAGGGCAGAACTTTAGAAGGCATATTTGAAAATTAGTAGATTTTATTAGTTACAGCTGGTAGTAAAGGGGCTCTGAGCACAAAGTTCGTAGGGCTCAACATGAAAGAGAGGTGGCTCTGGGCAAAGTAGTCAGGGAACTGATGGTACAGGGACTTTTCTTTCTTAATTTTACAGCTGAGCAGACTCTCTGTGCTCTCTTTTACCATTTAGATCTGCTCTGGACAGGATCTATTTGATTAAGTTCTAATATTTTTCTCTCAGAGTGGACCCACAGCTCCCATGAGGACTCTCTTTCTTTTGACACAAACTAAAATATCTCCTGTGCATTGGCATGATTTCAAAATGAAAACATCCCCCAGAAGACTGTGTACCTTGTTGTCAGAGGAACTTTCTTTAAAAGGCAGATGTTCATCATTTAAATCCCTCCTCTTGATCCAGAAAAGGGTAACAACCTGGATTTTATGTAGCCTGGCTGAATGCCCTAACAAAATGTTTGCTCTAAATGAGAAAAGATTCTTATTTGTAGTCACTTTTGTTTCTGACGTTTTGGTTTTTCGTAAAGATCTGCCTGAACTAAAATATTCTGTGTTAAAGTGAAATATGTATTTGATCCAGAACTACTGTTTCTTTTTTCACTTTGAAATTTAAGAAAATGCTTCAAAGTAAACCCAAATACTAATAATGGTGCTTTTTTTAAAGGTACTTAAAACCTTAGGGTTTTCTAACAGTGAACAGCATTTTCATCTTTATCATACATTGTGAGGGACCACTGCTCAGGCCTGTGGTCCTGCATATGGTGGTTGCAACACCACCCTGGTCTGTAGCTTTCATCACTAACTTTCCCAGAAAGTTAACATTTTATTAATAGTTTGTATTAAAGTAGCACTTCAGAATCTCTCCTGTGGAGCTCAGACTCCCTCTCCTTGTGCTAGGCAAAATAAAGGTGGAGTTTCTTTCTCCAAAGTGCTTACAATCTAATTTTAACCTATTAATTATATCAGTTTTCATTCCAAAAATTATTTTCTCCAACCATTCCCATTTTAAGATTAGTCTATACCTATTCTAAAATGGGTTTTGCTGCTCAAAATTAAAAAAATGAGAATTGTTTTCAAGAGTTGTTAAAATTTATTTGCTCTAGGTGAAAATTGCCAATGTAGAGCTCCTTTAAATAGCTGACTTTTCATTTTTAGGAACTGTTAATAAAACTTATCAGAGATTCCATGTTTTAGTTGTTTATGTAGGCGTTTAATGTATGTTGCAATTAATCAGCTGTTATTAATGTATATAAAAACAACAGGTATCTTTAAATCTGCCTTAAAATTGTTCTGAACAGCTTCCTGATACATTTGGACACAAGCATAGCCTTAAATTTGTACATCATTTATCTGGTTAGGGTGGTGCTATATATAGCATTAGGACACAAGAGCACTGTTTAGGATGGGAAAGTGTTTGTATTTGCTTGTTTCTAAATTAGATGCTGTTTGCAGCAGTAATCAAACCAGTCTCTTGTTGTGGTCTGCACAACAGACACACATAAATAGAAAGCAGATTATCTGGCAAAAAAGTTAAATTGTTCTTTTTCCTGTAAATCAGACCCAAACCAGTCATCGTTTGGCGTGGCACCCAGAGGCGCAGCACTACTTATGTTGCCATCTTTTAAAACCTATTTTTGCCCCTTTGTAATCATTGAAGATGCTCTGGCACAGTTAGCCGGTGTTGAAGTTGAGCACTCTGATTCCTGTATCTGCAGTCCCCATAGTGTTTCGACATGATGTGGTATTTCTTATCGGTATTAAAAAGAAATGCTGGGTTCCCACCCAAGAGATTGCTGAAATAATCCTTCTGTAGATGTTCTGGTTACTTGCTGGGCTATATTTTAGCATTGATTAATATCAATAAAGAAGCCAAAACCACTATTTAAAAAGGCAACATATAAATACAAAGTGTTGTTGCTTTCTTACTTCTGAGAATCTATATCCACTCATACAAAATATTCCATGTTTTTACACCACACAAATGCTATATAAAAAACTTCAAAGGGAGCTGGCCTCCTCCTGGGGCATACATACCCAGATTTCTGAAGAAAAGAGTAGCTGCTGCAGTGGACTGCTTGCTTTAGTGTGCTTTGAAAAAGATATATTGGATGTCAAGCACCCTAGACATTGTGCAGCCATTTAGTGGGCTGGCAACAGTGGATTATGCTGTGGCATACCTGCACTGTATGTCTGAGGAAGATGCTCTTGTGTATTACTCAGTCAGTAAGATCTGTCTCCAAGGGAGCTGAGGATGAGGGCACTATCTTTCAACTCTCATGAATGGGAGAGAGAGGAGAAGATTATAGGAGATCACATCTTTCATTCGTGTTATAGATTAAGTGCCACCAGTCAAATGCCTTGCAGGCTGCTTTCTCAAGCTTGGTTCAGCAACTGCTTCCTTCTTTGTTGGCTCTTATATATTGTCTCAGCACTAAATAAATAGATAAGGATGCTAATTGCATTTAGTACCTCATTTGTAAAAAAAGAAGCAATCCAAAAAGGAAGGCAGAAGGATTCTCCATGTGACTCCTGGATGGATACTATGGGTAATGAATTAAAACCACAGAAAGTAGACACTGTATGAGAAGACAGAAAGAAAACTGTTGAAGTTGGTGCAACATAGTTTTGCCTTTTGAATGAACGGATATGACTAGACCTCTTCTACCTCCTTATGAAGACAAAATAATCTTTCATACTTTGACAGCTCCTGGGAAAAGTCTCTTTCCCTCCCAGTTAATCAAACGTATCGAATATTCATATGATTATGTTATTATGTTTTTAAAAGAGGGATGCTGCAATTAACACTGTCCTGTGTGGGTCATATGTCTTAAGGAGCTAGGAGTCAGAAGCTGTGTTTTTCCTGAAGCTCTAAGTGGGGAGAACTCAGAAATACCTATACTTGTAGGGTAAAATCTATAGCAAACCTAGTGCAGGATGGAGATGTCAATAGTAATTAATTAGAGATCTAACCAGCTTGTAGGAAATGTTTATGGTACCTCAGTTTGAAAGAGAGCAAGGAGTATGCGTGGTGGGGTGCTCACCACTCCTAAACAAGCACATTGGCAAGGGAAACCTTATGCCAGGTGTTCGTCTACCAGAAGTGTGGAAGGAGGGAAGCCAGTTAGCATTTCCTCATTAATTGTGAGCTAATAACCCCCTCTCAAACTCGCCTCTCTCTATGGTCAAGCTAAACATAGCGGGTATGGCTGGTGTACAATCGATATCTACACAAGTGAGCATATACAGAGTGTTTCTGACCCCGTGGGAGTGGTTCCCACGGCAGTGCAGCTGAGCATACCTTAGCCTTTCCCAGCTCCCCCGGCGCTGAGACCCTCCGGCTCAACGCCAGCCATTCGCGCTTGCTAAGAGCCTGCCCTCTCTCCTCATGAGGGCTATGTCATGGGTTTTGCATCAAAACTGGGATGCCAATGCATCTTTAATAGCATTGCGTACTGCCGGCCTTCTTGAATAGTGGGCCTGCTTTTATCATGCCATACCAAGCCCAAAGAGCGTTCAAGAAATGAATGACAAAGAGGTATGGCTAAGGGGTAGGGAAGGGATGGATGGGGACAACAGGCAGTTCAGAGGACAGCAGGAGCTGTAATTCTTATCGTCGCTGTTGGTCTCGTTTCATGGACTCCTTTGTGCTTGGAGCACAAAACCTGGTTATCCTGAGACTGGATAGAAGGGTCAGATGTCCAAGTCTCCTGCCACACTTGGTAGTGAAATAAATGTACCACATGGCTATAATATCTTTCAAACAACCTTCATACTAGGGAATAAACCCTGTGCTGTAAATGAGTCAAAATTAATAATAAATACTATCAGAGGGAGAGGGAACTAAGGGAGAGAGAACCAATGAATTTTAAACTTAATCTAGAAAACCTCTTAATCTCACAGTAGAACATTTTTCTAATATACTCTTCTTCTTTTTTTTTTTTTTTTTTTTTTTCCTGCTACAAGCAAGGGAGAGTGACTGGGGAAATTACCTGCAAGGCTGAGTCCACCCTGGGAAAGACTTTATACTGGCATAGCATTCATATTTTAGTGCCAGTAGCTACTATTTTGTACCAGCTTCCAGAACAAAAGAAGGAAGGTATTTTGGCAAAGGAACCTTTTCTTTCTAGCTGAGTATCTCAGGATTTTTGACAAAAAAAAAAAAAAAAAAGGTTTTAAGTCTCGGTTTGTCTTATGGGCTTACCTACCCTGGTAAATCTGTGAAGAACACTACAATTTTAATTTATACTAGCTACTGTATCTTAACACCCACTGTGGAAATCCTGGGCACATAAAATGTGTAAATTAATTCAGTTCACTCAATACATGCCGACATCCACACCAAGAGTTAAACAAAAGTAGGCAGTGTGCAATAGGCTAGCTTATTTTGGAGCAAATTCATAGAAAAAGGCATGTATTCCAAGAAGTCCTTCAGCTTCTGCTAAATAGGTGCATTAGCTCTGTGTGTTTTAACAATTTCATCTTGCGATTGAGTTACTAAGTAGCACAAAGTCTCAGCTCAGTTTTCCTGAACGTGGGTTTGTCATCGAGCTACTTAGTGCAAAGCAAAACAGAAGTAAATGTGCTATAAGGCATTAGTGGATTACTGACGAATTTTTGTTATTGTGATTAGGCATTTTCCACTTAATCTCATAGCTGCAGAGATGTATTAATGGCGATGAGTGCAGCCTTTATTCTACAACACCAAGCTTACTCAGCAGCTCTTGTTAAAGAAATCTGCTTTCTGGGGATGGAATTTAGCTTTATGTTATAGAAATCGGAGCCATTATGAACATTAAAAATTCAGTTCCTACAGAATGATTTTTACAAATGTCTTCTTGGTTTCTGGAATGTTTTCTACTGCAAGTCATGAAATCAAACACTGTGGCAGCCTAAGTCTGTGTAAAGACTTTTTGCCTTTATCCTGGGGAAATGAGGGTTGAAGAAGAGGAACTGTCATAGTTGAAAGTACTCTGAATGTTGTTCTTCCTATTCTGCCTCCCATCCCTCCATCTTTTTTAGATCTTAGACATGGAAGGCATCTGTCAAATGTAATACTCACTCCAATGTTGGAGGTTAAGATTTTCTGTCAAGTGATCTATAATGAGTCCCAGTTTGAACTTTTCAGGGTAGAAGACTATGAGAATCTTCTAAAGTTTTGACAGACTTTTTCAAGACCCAAGAATATGAAGCCTTAGCCACCTGATGTGATCTCATAGCTGACCCTGCAAGGAGCAGGAGGTTGGAATAGAGAACCCCTAATGTCCCTTCTGACCTGAAGTATCCTATGATCCTGTAACTAATCAGGTACGATAGTCTGTCTTCCTTGCAGTCTGGTTAATAAACTTTGTAAGTTGTACTTCTGTGGGTCTTCATGTTGCCCTTGTCTCTTCAGTAATTTAGAGTAAGAGAACAGTATTAATTACCATGTTTAGGAGGATGCCTTCTGTAAATGCATTTGGTACCAGCTGGACTTCTGGAGACTCTGTTGTGCAAATTTTTCTTTATCATGGAGGAACGGGTCCATCTGTGATTTTAGCTTTCTCTTGCTAGGCTCCAAATGCTCCTAGGAGAAAGAAAAAGAAAAAAAGCTAGCTGAGGCTTGTAAGATTTCTCTTACAGCAATCTGAAATTATAGGAGTCATCTCCCAGTGGTATAGACACATCTATGTGAAGCCTTTTTTCATTTCTTTTGATTAAAACTTCAAATCAATTTCTTGGTTTGTGGGTTGGTTTGTCTCTCAGCAATTGAGTGAAATGTGTTCTTCGGTCTCTCATTAGGCCAGTCCTCACAAAATTGTAAGAGCCCAGCTGCTACAGTATCAGCTGTGACTGAACAGGCGGAAATGATACAGGATGATGTGCAGGGAGTCTACTGCCTGAAGCTACCAGCTATTATGCAAAAGCTCTTCCTGGGCCCAGCTACTACAGTGTTTCTACTAAGAAAAAGAGTGGTATGAGCGTGGCATCAGACCTTACTTCTCACAATGCAGCATGCCAATATAGTAAGGCCACCTTCACAGCTTGATGCCAAGAGCTGCTTATGAGTCAGACCATGGCAGGCTGCTTGTGTTTTCCCCTCAAAATAGCATGAAACAACTGGTCATAACCCTCGATCCTAACTACAACTTGTCATTAAAAACCAAAAAGCCTCAGTGAGGACATTCACCCCCCAACCACATCTTATTACTGGGTTTGGCTACGGCCATTAAGGGACCCAGTGCTGACTGAGGCAGTGCTGCCCAGCTCCTTCAAGCTGCTGGTACTGCTGTTCTGCTTCCTTCTGGTGTCACCACGCGGTGACCTACCTGCACCTCCTTTGCCACTGGCCAGCAGGAGAGAAGTTTGTATGCCTGTGCTTGTGCCATCAGTCAAAGAATTGCCACTTCGCTGTGGGTTTCACCGGGTCTTATAAGCTTTGTGGTCCGCGCCACAGCTCTAGGGATGGTTCTGGGTGTGGGGGAACTTGCCTACCCTTGGTTTTACTCCTTGCAGGAGGTGTGACTGCTCTTTCACATCTCGGCCAGTCCATAATGGACAGGCTCCTGCTGGGAAACCTCTGTCTCCATGGCAACCCCATCTTCCCACCTCACCTGCAACCCCTTTCCTGTTGCTGGATAATCCATTAGCAACATCCAGGTAGAAGAATAGCCTCTCTTAACCCTTTAGTTGCTGGCACAACACGTGGCAGTTCCTAATACAAACATCATAACAGTCATTAGTCATGTGTTCCTCATTTTCGGATTTACTGATTAGAAGCAGAGTGGCAAAAACACTGAGCGCTCGCAGAGGAGGTTAGTTCAAGATCTGTTCTGCACAAACAAAGTGTATATTTTTGCTCGTGTTTTCAAAAGTGGGAAATACACCAGATACCCCAAACAGTGTTGGTCTTAATCTTTTGGAGCTGCTCTTGCTTCTGTCAAATGGGAGCGGTAACACTGCTACATATCCCAAGTAGGTTGTGGAGGCAAATTTAAAGTGTGCCACCCCAAGCAGCATGCAGTACAATAAGTAGGTTGTTTGCAGTAAAGATTTAGGATTATGCACTAAATAACAGATATGAAAGGAAGGAGTGAATAATTAAGCAAATATTTATTATATAGAACATAAATTCTTAAGGGAAAAAAACCCACATGTGTTCATGGAACTAAAGATTGTATCAAACTGCAAATGCACAAAGGGGCCAAGTAAAGACCGTATAAGCAATTTTAATTCTTGCGCTTAATAACTTTTTATGCCTGGTTTTGCAAAATTCACATGCTTTGGACTTCCATGGAGGGCTTTGCTAAAATGACTAACTTTGTAAATTAGGTTGCTTACTGGTGAAAATCAGAAAGAACTACTGTCTTTATAAATAGCACTAGTAAATAATACACTTTGCTATTTGGGGGGTTATGAAGCATTAATGAGATTTGTAGGAGTGATTGTTATTTTAAAAAATCACAGCAATTTATTATTGCTAATTACTCTCTTGGCACCACATGTATTTAAGATTAATTGGAATGTCTGTACTCAGTAATGAGGTCCCATGTAGTTTACACTGACTGACAACATCTTCCTTTATCTGGAAAATTACCACACTGGAAAATCTGTAAACAGGGCAGTAGCTCTTGGCAATCAAATTTTGAAAGTTTGATACAGTAGCTATAGAGTTATGATAAAAAGATCAGACAGTTCCAGCAGTTAATAATAACAATAAAAAAAATCCACAGGAATTCTGTCATGAAGGTATAACTTACACTCACAGAAATGGATGTTTGACTCCTACGTAGTCAGACTTAGCATTCAGACAGAGACCTGATTTCTCAGTATAATACAACATCATGAATTAAAACTGAAGCATTTCTCAAAGATTTATTTTTATCACTATTTTGCTACTGTAAATTTAGTCATCTAAGGATGGATGCTGGAAGAGCAATCCTTTCATCTCCATCTTGAGAAGTTGTGAATAAATAATCGTAGGTGTTGATGACAGAGAGGATTAAGTTGTAGTGTGCTACAAGAATCTTTCCGAAAGGCTTTGTTTGTGTATACATGTATGTGCATGTTTGTGCATTTAAATATTTCTTTGGCAGCTGGCCTATTTCTGTAGTTCACTTAAAAATGGGAACTTTGTGTTGTTCTTTCTTGGATGAATTTATCAGGTGGGGCTGATAAAGAACCATGTATTACAGACTTCTTTGTCAAAGAGTGGAAAATGACTGCTGGTGGTAGAATTCATTATTTGAACTGGGAAGTTGGTCTTCCCAGCCACAGGCACGTTTGTGGTGCTGGAGACAAAAAAAACCCCCAAACACCAAAAAAATACCCACCCAAACCCCATAATCTTGGTCACTCCTGCATTACAAAATTGAAACCACACTTAATAACTCTGTCAAAAAAATAGTTGTTTTCTGTCAGCTCCTGATCTTCTTATAGAATTCCTCAATGAGGAGGGGTTTTTGCAGAAGCTATAGAGGCGCAAATTTTCAGGTAGGGTTTGGAAAATTCAAACATCAACCATTTGTTTTGGGCACTTTCCATTTCCATATATTATGCAGTCAGTCTGTAAAATTTCGGTTAGAATTGTCCTATCAATCAGAATTGTCTCAAACTTTTCTTAGATGAGCCCTTGAGTAAAACCAACAAAGTTGTAACATTAACGACGAAGAGATATAGTGGTTTATTATATGCAATTTTTTTTTTTCAGTGTTTAATTTCATAATTTCTCACAGGTTCGCCTCTCTGCTCAACTGGGGATTAGATGAACTGTTAGTATGGAAGTTACAGCAAAATTAACAGATATACTATGAGTTGTACTTGCTTGGAGCACTGTGTATCTGAGTATTATTGTTGATGCTTGAATTAATTTGGTATTGCATTTTAAGTGGGAAAAGCATGAGTATTTACACTGGTGTTTAATGACACTGCATTAGTCTTAGAGCACAATTCTATTCTATTGATTTTTTTTTAAGGGAATGGGGAAGAGAGGAGGTCCTGACTGTTCTGGTGATTAGTTACACATCTTCAAGGCATTTTGAAACTAAACCATGCATAAGGCAATGTGTGTTGGTACGCATTAATTCTGAGTCGTTCTGCCCAAAAGAGATAACAGTGTGCATGCTCCTTTTCAGCTGGCCAACACCCCAGCATGAGTCTGGGCTGTGGCTGAAACCGCGGTTCTCATTTCTGGGGTGCCTCTGGGGGAATTTGCACTTTGGGGGTTGATAGAAGAAGCAGTCGTTGCTTTCCCCAAAGCCTGCCTTTGCCCAGAGGGTGCAAAAAAGAGCAAAACTCTGCATATGCTTGTTTATAGCCCTGTGCATCTGGGCAAAAGCCAGGGAAAGTCTCTCTCTTGATTAACAGCGCTGTTTATTATATGCCAAATGTTTCTTTTCTCCTTGGTAGCAGCACTCTGACCTTGTTAAAGTGGCTCGGAAAGAGTGAAAGCAGAGGGGCTGTGTGACTTTGTGCACAGTGGCTAAGCGTGGTCAGGTGCTTTTCCTTGCTGGCAGCTCCTGTTGCAGGCAGCCAGAGGAACCAGGGGGAGGCATGGCATCCAGCTAGGTCAGTCTTGTCAACCATTTTGTCACTGTGTAATCTTAAAGGCTGGATGCAGCCACCAGAGCTCTAGAAGGCCAGGACCTATCTACATCCATACCTCAATCTTGCTTCTAGGTTTTTAAAGCAATTTTTTTTTTTAAATTACAGTGGCACAAATGGAGATAACAACTAGATGAAAATGCTACAAACCCTTTGCATTTCCACTAACAAACTAAGTCCAAAGCTGGCACCACATCCTATCTTAGCTATATATATTTCCTACAGGTTTTTGTGATGGCTGTTGGGTGCTCCTCAGGGTTGGTCCAAACCTGACAAGTGTTGTTGAAAATGACCTATTAAAATTCAGACATCAGAACAGAAATGAGAAACTCCAAAACTTCTCAGCAAAAAGACATTCTGAAAGAAAAATATATTTGAGAAGAGTGACCAGGTTTATGTTTTGTTATGTTTTTTTTAAAAAAAAAAAACCAAACATATCCCAATCCAGAACAACTCCTAGGACAAGTCTTGCAGATTCCCCAGATGTCCTGGCCCAAAATGATGCTATTCCCAGGAAGCTGAGCACCTCCTGGGAAATATAGAGGAGTCATAGCAATCTCCTGATAACAGGCAACACAGAAGTCCTGATAATCCTGGCTCCTGATGGGAACCTCAGGAGTCCAGTCCTTCCAGGCTCCTGAAAGTCTGAAAGGCCAGGTTTACCTATCTCTAAGGCATTTTAAAGCCACTCTATAATTTAAAATGCTTGGGTTCCTTTGTCCAGGGGTCTTTCAGCACTGTGTAGTGGTGCTGCCCAGCAGGCAGAAATTTTGAGGGCTCACATAACACAGTGACTTGTGATACGGAAAGTCAGAAAACACAAAAAGCTATTAGCAGAAGCCTCTGTGTCTTACCCAAACCAGTACATTTCTGTACATAATAGCTTTAGTCTGAATCATTTTGTCAGATAATTCCTGAGTAGTTCCACCGTGTGGCTGTGCAATGTGAAACCACTGTACATGCATCCTTGAAGTGGAGTCTAGCAATGCTGCCGTCATTTTGTATTGTGGAAGACCTGAGGATTTTTAAAGACCAATTATTTATTTAGATTTTTTTTTTTAATATCTTTCAAAAGAATCGAGTCCAGCACTATGTCAGAATTATTGGTAAGGTCGAGTACTGTTAACCCAGACAATCAAAAGTAATGAATCAAGAGCAGAAAAACAATGAGATTTCAAAATAAAAAATTAGTATTATTAATTTGCCTTCAGATGCCTCAGATGTCTTTGGTATTTTCATAATGTCCTCTATAATAACAAAGGCTAAACTCTTGCATTTTGAACAAGGTACATTTCTTAGATATTATTCTGCTGCAATGGTAGCCTAGCATATTAATATAAAAATATATTAATATATACATCATATATATGTAAATAATAAAAGAAATGTTGCAACTACTGATAAAGTCATGGTAAATGGTTACAGAAGGGGTTAAAATAAGCAGACCTATTGACAAGAAAATAGAGGAGATTCAAGAAGAGGGCACCTTATGACTGACTGCTGTATCACAAGGTGCGTGGGAAGCAAGTCAGATGTTGTCTCATTTTGCCTTGGCAGTAGAGTTCTGTCCACATAAAGCACTGACAGAGACAGATATTGGGGAAATGACATAGATCGGTCATCACACGCTTCTACCCCACCGATAGCTCAAAGGCTCCAATGATCTGTAACGCAGTACTGAAATTAAGGTATACAAACATTCCTGTTGTCCCTGACATCTGGATGAAGCTGTCCAGGTCCAGAAGCCTTCACGGTAAGTGCCAGAGTCTATTAGGAGAGCTGGCTGCCGAGCTGTTGCAGTACAGAAAGTGCTCCCAGATGAGCAACGCTAACAGGTCTATGGAAGCTGCAATAAGGGAAGTTTCTGGTTCCTAGTAATGAAATGAAGGGATCATTAACTTAGGTGTGCATGCTTATAGTGAGAGACATTAGGAGGCCATTGGCAAGCTGCACTTCTTAATCCTTAAATTTTAGAATTGCTTGTCAATGCCTTGGTTTGAGTATTACCTCAAAGAAATGGCCAGTTTTTAACTCAGATGAAAATCAAAGCAAAAGTAGCAAAATCTCCAAGGGGAGCTAATAATGTAACACACCTTTTGTCCTTCATCCTCTGAGATGTATAAAGATTGCCTCCTAGTAACTTTCCAGTAATAAGATTTGAAAAAAATCTGCTTTTTTCACACTAGAAATGCCTGATTTTCAGGCCCAGACCCATGTCAATGATTCATCGTTTATTAATCCTTAATTCTGATTGCTTCTTTCCCAGTCTCCAATTTCTTGATTAGTATTTTGTCGTCTTCTTTATTTGTGGATGAATTGGTACATTGTGGTTTTGTGCGTTCAGAATTATGAAAGCTAGATAATTGAGGTTTTGAGTTAATTTTGCAAAGTAGTGAAACCTATGACTGGTTTAGGATCTTGAATGAACATGATCTTAATCTCTTATTAGCTTCTCTAAGAGTTTTCATCTGAAAATTTTCCCTCTGTAGGTTGACAGCTTCATTAATACCCGTCACCCAAACAAACCAAGCTGAGCCAGGTCACTCCAAAATAATGAGATTGTCTTTTTATTTTTCTGAAGTACTCCTCCTCTTTCCCAGTTATATTAATCTTTCCTACAATTAGCACCTCTTTTTATGCATTCTGATTCTGAAAGCTGAAAAGTAATTTTCTTAATTTTATTTTAAAAATATGCAGATTTGGGCATTTTATGTAAAATGATGATGCTTCACCTGTTGTTGCCTCCTTGGGGGTTCCCAGTATATGGAAAATAATTTGAACCATGTAAAACTCGATAGCTGAAGGCATTAGAAAAAAAAGTAATGTCACCCTTTCAGGCATTTCTTCTGAGAACTCCTTAAAAGCGAGGAAATGAGTGAAAGATGTGTTCATTACCATTATGATCTTAAAGGGAAAAAAATTACTGTTTTTATAGGCCATAAGGGTAGATAAAGCAATGTTTGCATAATATGTAGTACTTTGTACTAATATGTAGTTGTTCAGATGCTTATTTTCTTGATCTTACTTTACATACCTTTAGCCTTGCAGGAGTACTCTCTGGTAAATCCAAATAGGAATGAGAATAACTGGCTATCTGCTGTAAATAGGCTACTCCTATAACTGTAAGTCTTTTTGACCAACACAGGACAGCAGATCCCATAGCTGCAGTTATGAGAAACAGTGGATGTCTTAATAATGTGGGAGCTTTTTAGTCCGAGAAATGGATGCTTGATTGCTGCTCCATGAACAACTTGTGGAAAACATGAGGATTCTTCTTGCTATGTTTTGACTTAAAACTAAAAAAGAAACAAAGCAAGAATCCCCAAATGACCATTTGCTTCTTAAAGCAATCATCCAAGAAAAGACTCATTGTCTGCTTTGTGTCTTCCAACATTTGAAATAAAATAGGTAGCCTGGCAGCAATTCTGCCTTGTTATGCTTCTGAAACAGATTTCACGCCATCTGCAGGTCTTGTGCTTACATTAATAGCACCTTATTCCTTACATATTGTCTGACTACTTGGTTTTTTTAGTGGGATTGGTAGTTGTAAAATGCATCAATTCATCTTATGTAGGTTGGGTGCTCTCTTGGGGGGCAGCCGGTTGCATAAATGAAAGCTGCAGCTTGTGCATATTTCCATGGCTGTGTTCAGTCACCCCCTCCCTCATAATTCACTTGAGGATATGGATTCCACAGTTACGCTTTTCTTTTCTCAATTTGTTATGGTATTTGCACCTTCATTCTCTGGAACCAAATAAGGGGCCTCTGAACTGAGACATAGCTACTGCTTTGGGGATCTCTTGTTTCAGGAAACATTTATCTTTTCCTTTTTTCTTTTCTTTTTTTTTTTTTTTTTTGTTTAACATAAATCGCAACTCAAGCTGGAAAGGCTGTTGTAAAAATGGTTTGAAGATCATCTATCTGTATATTTGCTATGAGGATGAACAGCAGTCTTTGTGAACTGAGATAACAGTGCACAAGCATCTATATATAAGCTCCAGGATTAAGAGGGAATTTAATCTCTTGTGCCCTGTCAAACAACGAAGCAAGTGTATTTGTGAATCTTTTATTTTCTAAAATATCAAATGCGGACCACTTTTGGAGACAGGATACCGTGACTGACCAGTAAGTAACTAGACCTTGTAAATCAGATCTTTTGTACCTAACACTGTTGAAGGTGGCAATGGCTCAGACAGGTGATCCATCTGCCAGAGTTTAAGTTACTCTACATCCTCTAAGATGCAGTAACAAACAGCATAACTTTTCTTATCTGACAGATTAGGTAAATTTTCTCAGTTTAAGTCAACTTCATTCCTAGTTTCAGTGGAAAAATTAAAAGGAAAAGCAACTGGGCTGCTTATAATGCACAAGACTCAAAACCCTTGAAGTAAAGTTGCCAAACTTGCTTGTAGTTGTTGCTGTTGTTGGTTCCTATATTGGCGAATGATACCAAAGAGTGTACCACACACCTTCAGCAGATGCTCACAGTTGGATTACCCTTGTTCCTTAATTCCTTCTGCCTGAAATAAAGTATCAACATGTCCAGTTTTCTATTTTTATTCGTTAATATGATTTTTTCAAGAAAATCTGGTTTTAGTTCTTCTGTTTGCTAAAGAGTTCATTCAGTGAACGTTAGTGTCCTTTTAAAGAAACAGAAAAGAGGTCCAATGCAAAACCTAAATTCCTATGCTGCTTTTACCCCACCTTAAACAGGTTTTATAGTGAGTTTTATATGGATCACTAGCATTTGTTTGTGTAAATTTCAACTGTATACATCCATTTTGAGACTCTGAAGAAATCTTGACAGACAGCTTTTTTTTTTTTTCCCTGCAGCTTTAGTGCCATCATCTACCCTATGAATTGCATTGTGGTAAATGAAGGACAAAGCTCGGGAAAGTACGTGTGAATGTTACTTTGTCAGCTCTTGTATGGCAAATATTTATGCCAGAACTGGTGCACAAATGTATCTTTGGAGAGGAAAAAAAACATTCCAGATATTTAAAGTCTTGGGTCATCTCAGCTGAAACTCATTGCCTACTACCTGGTTGAATCTGACTGGCATGCTTATGGCAACATAAACATGAAGTTTGATACGTGTAAGCTGGAAAATAGGTATAAGTGCAGATGTTTTATTATTTCTCACAATATAGACCATCTTTCAACCAAACACTTATATGCCTGACTTCTGAGTTACTGTTAAATCCAGCACATTCTTGAATGCCTTGATGAATGATGACCTCAGCAATGAAATGTGCCGAATACACAGCAAGCAAATAAGATGACAAAGTATTTCACTTGAGAAGAATATATGCTAAAGTAGTGGTCCCTAACTTTTGCTGGCCAATAACCAGTAAGACCAGTAATGTACTGCAGCAAGCATCATATGTTGGTCTCCTTGTGGGACTTCATTTTCTTTGTTTTAATCTCCTCGCTTGTGAAGTACACCAGGGGGTTTTCTGGGAAACATGCTTGTGCAGTCCTTAAGCTTAGGACCTACCACCAAATGGCTTATGTGTACTACAAAGATTTTACTTGCCACTGATGCCATGATTAAATATTTCCACTCCAGATCACAACAAATGGCATTCACTTATAATAATTTCTGTGAGGATGCCTAACACTGCTTTTCCCTGTGTACCTTTGCAAGTGCCTTCTGAGCTTTGCCAGTTGAGCTGTACCTCTTGCTGAGGCATGTTGTTGGCAGCAGTCATTTTCTTTTTCAAGATGAGTTCTTATTCCTCCTGGCATTTACAGTTTTATATATGAGAGCACAGACAGTGTAGCCTTGAGGTCATCGAATTTTATCAACTATATTGTTTCACTCCTTCTGCTCCGGCAGAAGTGGTAATTATCACATGCTATTGTTCCACCATAGTAAGAGACCTCGGAGTCATGATATACAGCTGAGCACAGCCAGTTTACATTAAAACTAGGTTTGAGCAATTAAAAATTACCCAATCTTTCCTCCCTAGTTGAAAACACACTGTAGGAGTGCTGTTGAAGTGTATTAAACCAATGTATTAAAGTAACTCTAAGTGTCCTCATTCTAGAATAATTTTACTGTTCACAGACACCACATAATTTTTATGTAAACTACCTATTAAAACACAAGCTATTCATCACCATAGAAAGGGGTGCACTAGCTACATTCCCTAACAAGATCAGTAATGCTTTTTCTTAATTTATTTTAAAGCCCAAAAGCAAAGTATAAAACCTATGGGTTTTGTTTGTTGCTAATTTATGGTGTTGTCTAAGAAGCATCTAGGATTCTGTGAACCGTTTTTTATCTGGAATAAGTAATTGTGGCATTAAAATGTAATGGTTACAGTAAAAGTAGTGGTAAGTTATAGGAATTCAGGGGTAAATTAGAGTATTCTACAGGAATGCCAGAAGTCCATAAATGATGTAACAAACAAGAAAATGATGATAACTGATAAAACCTGTAAAGACAAAAAGGAGACAGTGAGTTTAATTCTATGTTTGCATTCTCAATCCTAGCTTCGTCTTTCAGATACACACTATAGACCCCTATGCAAAACATTTTGCATGTTACAGTCACTAAAGTATTTACTTTTTCAGCAAATACTCCTGTTTTCTACGATGTTTCAGCATTTTTTACACCATTACCATTTACACCATTATGCGTCTGAGTTATATGCATAATAGCACTGTATTTTGACTCCTGTATATGTTTGTGTATGTATGTATATATTGATAGATATCTGTGTGCATCTGTCTATATATAAAAACATATATCCACTTACCTGTATAGAAGTGTAGAAGACTATGTCATAAAATCTGTGAACAGAACAAGAGAAAAAGGAAATTGTCTACCCTAATTCAGGTACCTCAGATTGTACAGAGAAGCTATTTTGCAGGTCCTCTTGACAGAAGCTCAGATACAAAAGCGGCAGTGATGACAGCTACAGAAGAACAGATCAGGCAGGACCTGCAGATGGCCACTCAAAACCCAGTGTTTAAGAAAAACATGTGGCACTCATATTTCTGTTCAAGTTTTTCTAGGTTGCATAAAGTATGGCTTTATACATATAACCTCTAAGTTTTTGCTACACTTAGAGGTGATAATCAATGGACTTTGTGGAAGAAAGAGTGGCAGTCTTGCTAGTGGTAACAACA
This sequence comes from Haliaeetus leucocephalus, assembly GCF_000737465.1. Classification (NCBI taxonomy): domain Eukaryota; kingdom Metazoa; phylum Chordata; class Aves; order Accipitriformes; family Accipitridae; genus Haliaeetus; species Haliaeetus leucocephalus. The sequence continues at coordinate 1,355,254 of NW_010973294.1, read as the reverse complement.
ATGATATGAAAAATGTTTAAAATTGTTTATCCAAGTAAACATTTTTTTTCCAATGTTTCTCCAGTTATTCCTAATTTAAATTTGCTGCAGAACTGAAGATCAAAGAATCTAAATCAGTTGAAAAATAGTGTAGTAAGATATTATTCAGTAGAAAATAAAACTGCAGCGTAACAACTGTGCCTGAATGGAGAGCAATGACATTTCTCCTCAATTAATCTATACTAATGCCCAGGCAAATAGCGCATCAAGCAAATCTCGTAACTGCGTAAACAAACAGTGACACTAATAGAAAAACAACTTGCTGCAGGAAAAAACATCATAAAAACAAATGTTTTAAGAACAATAACAAACAAAACACATCAGAGTAATAAATGTTGATGAAAACAGAATTAAAATTATAAATACATCATTCTCATAATTCCTTTCTCAGAATAAATCAGTTTAAGCAGCTTGTAATGTAAGAGCTAATAACATAAATATAATTAAAATAAATAAATTCAATATATTTAATACTGGAGATAATGCATACAGTCTCAGAAGACCTGACTTTCGATTATATTAGCTTGTCTTATGTTTTTCATCAGCATGGGGGAGACTTAGGAAGTGACTGGATCTTTTAATAAAGTTGTGTTGCTGTAGCGAGAGAGTGAAAGGGTACTCAGGGCTGCGTAGGCTCCGGCACAGAGCGGGGATGACTAAGCGGTGTCTCCGGCTGGAAGAGCTTTCCTGTGAAGGCAGCGTACCCTCTGCTGCAGGGTGCAGGGCAGTATGCTGGTGACCACCACCCCTCGGGGTTCCTGCACCATCCAGCTCTGCCTCACTACAGCAGATGAAGCGTTCAAATGTCTCCTGCCAGGGGGTTTTCCTCGTGCTCAAATCTGAAACTTCTGAAAAGGAAAGTCAGAGCCCTAATTACCGGCTGACATGGTAGGTTCCAGGGAATTCTGGTCTGGATGGATTTCTTAGATGGAGATGGTTGCTGAAAGGCGCTGGAGAAAGGGCAAGCAGTTGTTGTTGAATGGGCAGAGTTGCTCTCATTCCTTGTTTTAACAGAAAATGTCTTTATCTTTGGGGATTTTTACATTGGAAATGCTGCGGCTTTCAATATCCTGGCTGGTGTCTGCCCTTCTCTGCTCTCTTATGGAGATGGCAGTACTTCAAGTAAATCCACTGCCTAGTAAATGCATTAACCCAAACTCTGGTAGTATGCTGAGGGCACTGGTGTAGGTGCTGTACTAGGTGACTCACCAGAGTAGGTACTGGAAGACTTAGGATGCTTTGGGAGAGAGGACTTCCAGATGTGGTCACCACACGGGCCCAGTACAACCAATTTGTCTAGGGATTGCTCTTCCAGCTGAGGCTCTGCCAGTGCTCCAGCAAAGTGCTGCTGCATCCAGATACTGTGGAAAAACTAAAGAACTTGCACACACACCTGACAGTCCCAATGTAGATCCCAGCAAGATGGGGGAGATACAGGCAGTGACCACAGCAAAAGTGGAAGGGAAAAAGGAAAAGAAAGAAAGGGAAAAATGTGCCTTCTCTGTATTGTTCCATGTGTTCTCGCTTGCTTCAGTTTTTTTTTTTTTAAATGGAGTAATTGGTATCCTGCCTCCTCCTCTCTCCCATTCTCCAAGAACCAGATATTCTTGATGAAGAAAACAAGTAATCCTTTTGGATAGTCACCAATGTTTGTAATCACTTGGTGCCAGAATTTTAATGAGTGGCAGGTTTGCAGAATACATAGATTTAAATATTGGATGTTGAATGTGTGTCCACAACATGTTGGTGATTATCGCTATGTATGTGTGTAGCTGCTTATTCATCACTTATGGAGGAGTGTTTGAAAATAAAGATTTCTGTAGCTCAGCTACACAGATGGAATTAGCTGTACAAGACCTTTCTTTTAATCTTTGCTCTCCATGGAAAGAAAAGGCCTCTGTTAGTACAGCCTCATCTTAGTCTCTTCTTATTGTCTTAATTGAGCCTTTGAACTGCAGTCAATAAAAGCTCACAGCAAATACAGTATCCAATCAGATGTATATTTTTAAATTAATCTACATTTGAATACCTTCCTTGATTTCCCACCAGCACCTGCAAAAGAGAAAAAAAAGGGGGGGAGGGAGGGGAAGGAAAAATGTTTGAAAAGAAAGGGAATACATTTGCAAGTTTAATTTCCCTAGGGAGAAGCAAGCTTTTCAGAGCAACTTTGATATGTTTCTTTCTTCTTTGTGTAACCTGTAGTTTAATTTTTGTTCACATTTTTGCATTCACATTTGCATGATAAAAGAGGTTTTCTTTTCTTTTAAAGATTGTTCCAGAAAGTCAAAATCATTTGTAGGAGAAAACCAATAATGAAATGAAAATTTTAAAATTGTCTCCCTTTTCATTAATTTGTATATACAATCCACTATGATTTCCAATGCTTTTACTGATATGAGCAGACAGCTATGTTTTTCAGAAGGTTGTATGAAATATTATTGCATTGCTATTTTCATGGTGATTCTGTAAGTTGAGTCTGCATTTTTAATGGAATGAATCATCCCAGAGATGGAATTTTTAAGCTTCAATGTTGAAGATATTTTCAACTAATTTTCTCCAACCCAAACAGATGTTTGGGATGCTCAGCATCCCTTCTAAAAGCTTCTTTCATGCCATCCATCCTGCAGCTGGGAGTGAAAGGACATAGAAAATCTTTGGAGCAGAGTAGAAAATTTCTCTGATCTGTATTTGTTAGAGCTGGAGGCCTATGGTTTATTTCCTGCTCAGGCACGTTTTACACAGGGATTTCCTAATTTGCTCTTGACCACTGAGAAAGCAGAAGCAGCACTACCTAGTAACATACATACATCTAAACATTATTCATATATGAGATTAGATGTTTGCTTATCACACAGGATCTGTGTTTTGCTTTCCTGTGGTATACCTGTCATGTAGAGATATGTGGAGCTTAGTCTGGAGACCTCTGTTTTAACACGTTTTTTGGCTTTTCATGTGATGGCTGCCCCTCCTGCTGGGTTCCTCAGCCTCATCAAGTACAGCAGGAGGATTGTCAGGCAATATAGCAAACTGCAGAGCAAAGCAGGAGCACAAAGAACTTTCTAGCTGTCCAGAGCTAGAAATCCAAAATTTACTAATCAAAGCTTCTCTCTACATTGTATATTCCAAGGCATTACATCCTAACTTCAAAACATAGTTATGGACTCCAGGTGCACAGATATATATGTACATACACATCTTCTGCCACCGAATATCGCCTGCACACCCTTGCTGTGTTTGGAGTAGCTCCTGCTTGCAGGTGACCTTTTGAAGGAGATGGCATATATATGGCTATTTGCAAGCCCATCTTCATCTGGACTGCTGGCCCCTTGTGTCCTTTGCCTGCCAGCATTAAGTATTATCCAGCATTACTCAGCCCCATACTGGGTCCTAGCTGCCAGCTTCCATCCTAATTATCAACTAAAATGTTATAATTCAATAAACCTATGTCATATACTGATTAGCATTCTCACCTACAGTAATATGAATTTTATACAGCATAATTCTCTGTGTTACATGTTATGATGATGCAAGTAGTCTGAATTCTATCTGTTTAGATTCTTATGTGGTATAAAAACCACATAGTACCTGAACAGCTCATGGTATTTCATGAGTAATGAGCAGAGAGACCCTTTGCTCTTTCTTTTCCCAGTGTGGCTGAAAGAGGAATAACTTGGGTAATAGAGACATTTTGCTTCCTTGTAGCTTTTAGTGAGTAGAGGTAGAAAGATAGGTGAGTGTGTGAGAGAGAGACAGGGAGAGGAAAATATATTTAGGGAAAAATGTGAAAGTTAAAGTCTTGCAAATGGTCTTTTTGTGGAGCCATCTGATTTCCGGCTTGGCCGAGCTCATGTTCAAGTTTTGATCTTTCACTTTAGAGAGTTTTCATTTTTTCTCCTGAGTTTAAACTAAAAGTTCAAAAGTTTAAATTTTAAAAGTTTAAGCTGTTCCTCAGTTTAACAATTTTGAAGCGTACTTCATGTCTAGCTTTGCAGAGCTTCAAATATCAAGAGACATCTTGGTCAGGGGCAAAGAGTATAGGGGAGGTAGGTTCAAAGTAACCTGAGATACCCACTAGAGAAACTAATGTGTATACTGTCTGATGGTAGTTCTGTAATTCATATTATTTTTTTTGCCAGTACCAGTCAAGCCCGATTGTCACATGTGCAAGGATTTTTGTTTCTGTTCTCTATTTAACTGTATTGCGTGAAATCCTCTCCCCAGGTTCTGTTTCTGGACATTCAAAAGCACTGTCTGCTTGCAATTCAAAAGCAGCTCCCGAGTATCCTGGTGTTTCAACCACGTAGATGGAGATTCCATCCCTAGTGGGGGACGCTGTAAAGGAATCCCATTCTTCAAAGATAATTTTTGTCTTCAGAAATCCCTTGCTTCTGTGTTTTGCCAAAAAAGTAGTAACACTTCAGGAGCTTTCTTTGGTCATTAAGAAAACTAAGAGAAAGGTGGTTTGGTTTTATATAGGGGAATTAAGTGGTTTTAATTTTAGAAATCAACCTGTGTTATCTTTGATAACTGTGTGCAATAGCAGATGAGCCTTTTGGTTGTTGCAGAAAAAGGTTTGATGTAGACAAAATATTGCCTGTAGGGATTCAGTCTGAGTGATATGAGACATTTAAAGGTTGTTCCCAAACACCCTTACATTCTCTTTAGAAGAGGACAAATATACTTGGTGTTTGTCAGTAGCTAACATTGGAGACCTCTTGGACACTGGCATGGATATATACCTTACTGCTCTGTAACACCAGGTCACGCCTTTGGATCAAGCCCTAAACACGACTCAGAGAGTGAAAGGCTAACTTACACTCCTGGTTCCCAGGTTAGCTCGAGACTAAAAGAGAGAGTTCATACCATGCAAGAATTACATTACTCAAAGCGAGCATTGCTGGTAACACTGGCCCCATGTGTTGCTTCTCCTCAAGAAGGTCAGGGTCAGAGCTACTTTGAAAGCAGATGGGTTTTATTCTATGGCCTTTTTTTGAGGGGGGGGGGGGGGTTGTTCAGGGGTTTGGTTTTTCTTTTCCTGATGACTGTCAGGCCATTAAGGATGATGATTTTGTGTTATTCTTCAGTCCCTCTTTTTGTGCTACTATACTGTGTAACAGCAGTTAACCTTCGGCAAAGAACCTTGCTACTTTGTCAATAGTTTGTATTTCCACAACATTGATCGCAAAAGCCTTTTCCACTGTAAATTTCACACACATCCTATGGATATACTAGGTATGTGCAAAAATTTTAAATGTTGAAAATGTATAAATTTTTTAAAGAGCCTGGTGTACCCCTGAAAGAAGTAGGTTGTTGCAATAATTATTTTTCTCTCTTAAGTCTCTTCTCCTATTTGATCAATGGTTTTATCCTATCTGAAAGCTAGACTGAAGGTTTCTTGTTTGTTTAGGAAATTCAGCAATAAAATGCTTATTGCTCACACATTTCTTCACTTTCTGTTTGCTGGATGTTTGCTGGATAGTTTTTCCATTATGTCCTTATTAGTTATAAATTGTAGAATGACAGGATTTTCTGCATATTTGTGTTATCACACATTTTAAATTCAAAATTTACTGCATGAATAACAGTTACAAAATAGACTGCCTAGGATGTAGAAAAAGGTAATCTTGAACAGAAACCTTAGCATGTAATTTTAAATAACCATTTTTTTTGCTGTTTGTTTTTTTTTAATCTCCTCATTGATATATGTACATATGCCCACAGGACCAAAACCGAGGCTTAATAATAGGATCACAAGAAACATTTCATCTTATAAGAAACAATTTGATATTCTGGTGTGATCGTCAATGCTTCTAAATTACTGTCCAACCTAAAGCCTTTTTCTTCAATCTTTACTGTAATAAATGCAATAAATCCTTATCTTCCAGAGCTTTTCAAAATTTTTTATCCAAAATTCTTTACCTGCCAGATGCAATGGAAGTCATATCAGCTATAGTCATTCCTGAGTTCTTTACTTTTCCAGTTTGTATTTTGAAATAGACAAGAAGGTTCATTTTTTGTGTAAATCCAAATATCATTTGATTTCATTTAGTATAATTAATAATAGAAAAATGGCTTGTAACTTTTCCTATATCAGCCAATACATCAGGATTCTCCCACCTACCCCACTCTTAAGCAAGACCTCGCTTTTTAAAAAATACAATACTTTTCCACCAGATAGGAAAACTGTATACTATTGATAAAATAAATTACCAAAGCAAGAAAAGTATCATGTTTATATGAATAATAAAACTACCCGGTGTCAGAGCACATTAACAAAAATGCTGTTGCAGGGCTTATAAGTGTGATGTTTCAATTTGTAAAAGTGAAGTAAGACTAGGATTCAATTTTCATAGGTGGTAGTTTATTTTCTAATAAGGAGCCTGTTGCAATTTCACATGCCTTCCCTTGAAGTCAGCCACTTACTACTCTTACAGGGAAAAAAATGCTCTAGGATAGTTCTTTTGGTTTTGTGATGCTGTGTTGGTAAGGAAGAAAAGCAAATTAGTCCCCACTCTGAACCAGCAAAGGTTGGGAGTTCCCAGTGCATCATGTCACTAGTTGTGAAGAGGAGGTAAATAAAGAAAAATGGAGTTTTAGGTAGAAGCCCAAGCCCAGATGGGGTGGGGGCATAACACAAGCAAACTAAAAGTAGCAAGTGCCATAGTGACATCTTCAATATTAAATATTTCTCTTTGGGGATTATTTATTTATTTTACAAAGAAACACATCCTACTTCCCATGAAAACCAACAAAAGCATTCAAAGGAAGTACAATTTTTGTTACAGTTAATTTTGAGAAAGAACTTGTATTTGGCCGTAATGAATGTGCTAAAAAGTTAGAAGCAAAGTACATTACTTGTCTATAAAAGAACTGAAAGTTAACTAATGAGATTAAGGAATTGTTGGCATGATGCAACCATTCCCTGCCGATTGTGTGCAAAGGAACTTGCTGAGAATGAGTTTTCCTTCATTTTGTTCACTTAACAGGTGGATGATTAGGTTAATTTGACTTAATGATGCATTACAGCACAGATTTCTTTCCTTGCAGTCATGAACAGCTTCCCTCTATGAAAGGGATATTGTGGTATGGTCTGCTGGACAAAATGAGGAACAGTGCCCTCCCAAAGCCATCACACACAATTTACTCAATGTTTAGTGCTTTCTGATCAAGATTTAACAGTGCATTTGATCACGTAGAGGTAGAGTATTTCTGGTTGAATATGTGAAAGTTTTCATGCTTAGATGCATTTGGGCAAAAGCCTATGTGCTTTTACTCAGTGATTACACTGTGAGCAAAAACTCTTGTCTGTCCATAGGGTGTGATTGGGAAATATCAGTTCAAGGCAGCAGGGCCCTAATGCATAAGTTAACATTTGGCTAAGGCTTTTTAGATGACTGAAAATACCAGTTATGTGACAGCGTGGAAATGTGTTAATGATAATTGGTTCCAAGGTGTTGATCATTCTTGTCCGGCCTGGGAAAGCAACTGATTAGTCCCCCTAAAACTGAATTTGTTACATTTGAACCCTTTGTCTGTTGTTCACAGTTATTGTAAATAAAAGTGGGTTGGGGTTTTTTTAAGCTATTTATGATGATCATTTCCAGACCTGATGTTTGAATTATCTTAATTTGAATTATTTCCGGAAAGTTCCAGTTAAATGGTTCAGGCACAAATACTGATAAGTAAATAAGTTGTAAAATAATTTATTCCAATAAAATGTTAAGTTCTCTTAGGTACAAAGCCATTAGGGAAAGTTCTGGCTGTTCTGTTAATCTTCCAGGGTTTTTTTTTTTTGAAAAAAGATCATGACATTTTAAGCAGTATGGAGAACACTTAAGTACTTGCCAGGAAGAGAATTGTGTTCAGGACGTGTTAATTATTTTATACAGAGATTATTTTTCTTGAGTGCATTTCCAATATCAAGGGTTGACTGAACCATACTGCTGATGGGCCATGGGGTGGTGAATGAGAGGGGAAAGAGGGAGAAGAAGACACAACTGCACGATCTCTCCTGCACAAGGTGCAACCAATGGGCCTCTAATGTCTCTGGTCCTTCTCATCCCTGTATCAGTTCTGCTTCTGCTATGACTACTGCTTTGAAAGCAAACCTTTCCTCATAAAGCCTGCTTTCCATATCTCTGAAAGAGTATCTGAGCTGACCTTGAGAAAACAAGACCATTTTATCATGTTACTTCTCTCCATGATTATTCCAGCCCAGTATGGCAAAGTGTTTCCGCATATCCTTAACTTTTCGGAGTAAATAGTCCTGGAACGGACTTGTGGTCTTTAGGTATTGTACATGAACAAGCCTAAGGATTGTCTGCTATAAAAGGAACAATTCAGCATTGTCTTTCCAGAACTCTCAAGTTGATCTAACTGAGATTTAAACTGTAAAAAATATTCACTGAATGGAGCAAATAGGTAAGCAGGTAGTTCTCATTCTGCATGTGTGTCAGTCTGCAACCTTAAGAAAGGCTTCAAGGCTGTCCCACCAGTTTGGAGAAAATAGTACTCGTGAAAGAGATTGTTCAAGAAACAAAAGGGAAAAAAAAGTTCCAACTATTTATTATTATCTCTATTTTAGTGAAATGATACTTTAATATCATTTATTATTTGTTTGTGTATGCATATGCTTGTACACTTTAACATCATTTATTATTTGTTTGTGTACGCATATGCTTGCACATTAAGTCAGTCTGTCATTGAACTGGTCATTATAATCTTTTGTTAGAAAAACAGACAGTGATTTCTCATAGCAGTGAAATACAAGGAGATTGTGCTGGGTAGCTTTACATCCTTAAACTGAACCAAGATACCATGTTGACTGTCTGGGCATCTTCATAAATCTTGAGCTCTTTGTCATTCCCAGCAGCAGTTAGCTAGTCAGCTTTAAAATAGCTAACTTGGGAACAGAAAATATTGCTATAACAGCAGCATAATGCTGAAAGTGAGTGAATCCTGCTGTGATCATCCTTCCCTGAGTACTGTGTACCATGGTTCACAGTGCTGTAGTTGCTACCTCTAATCTTAGCACAAGATAGATCCTGCAGATGTTAGCCTTCCACTGTGTCCACTCGTTTTACTTGTTTGTGAGCTGTGTTAATCTATTAATGAAACTGGAAGATACATTGACATAGTCAGAGCCCCACCTTCAGACTGATCATTATGTTGCTCCATTTTAAGGAAGTTATATTACAGTAAATGCGCTTATCATATACATGTTAACATGTATATTTGCTTGCTTAGGCTTTTAAATAAAATCATTGAAAAGCATGCAGAGCTAGTTTATTCAATTACCTTTTAGTATAGTGCATGAACTCAAAGGCCATAGGTGACTTCAGATCATAGCTTTAGAAGTTGCTTTCCTATGCTTCTAAATAAATCTCCAGGTCCTTCACAGGGGCTGTGTAACCCATTTGTATAAAACTTTTGAACATTTTCTGTAAAATGGATCCTTCACAGGACAAAGTGAAAATGTTCCACCCTGCTATTTCTGAGACTTAATAGAAGATTATATTCTCTAGTTCTTTCTGACATTAATTTAAGTAACATTTTTAACTTTCTTCTAAGTGAGAAAACTGTAGAAAAATTATCTGGGGTTGGCTTGACTTGTTTATTGGGGTTTTTTCCTAGTTTATCTTCTGAATAAAAAAAATATTATGCATTATACATGCAACCCTCCGCATCCAGCTGTTGGACCAGAGACCAAGATGTGCCTGCTTGTATTCATTGACTTTGTTGTCAGTCCTGCTTAACCCTGCTTTCTTTATTGTAATTTCAGTTCGGATGAGAAAGTCTTAGTATGCCCTGCAATGCTATGTTCATCCTAATGTCTCTGCTATAGAAATATATATTGCAGGAATAGCAAATAAATTAACATGAAGCAGAGTGAGAAAGAGAAAGATTTCCAAGAAGTGCTGGAGTGTCCAGAGAGTTTATGTTATGCTTTCACTGTCTTCTTTCATTTGACTGCTTAGAACAATCATTATTTTGCATCCATTTGGTTGGTACGGTTGTATGGAAGGAGCTGTGCTATGATGGATGGAGCTGTCTTAAATCCTGCTGAGCTGGGGTATTTAACTATTGGGCCAGCACATTACATTTACTAACAGCTGTACTGTGGTAAGTCAGAGCTGCTTTCCCCTCCCCTTTTCAAGCTAATAAAGCAGAGTATAGGGGGGAAACCTATATAGATTTGGAAGTAATTTAAGAGGTACTTTTTGCTGCTGTACAGGCTAAGCATGTCAGACAGATGATTTCACAAAGGTTCTGTCCTCAGAGATTTTCACTCAGAAATGAATAGTGCCCTTCTAACCTAAACATGGATCGAAGATGAATCCATGACAGTATCACATATTATTGGATGGAACTTAGAGACCAAGTCTTAAGAAGATTCTGAGTACTTTAATGGAATGAGAAAAGTAGTGTCATGAAAGGACAAAACAATAATACTTTATGTTTTATGGATCCTCTCCTAGTTCTTCCTTCTAAATCATATCACGTTGACATTTCAAATTAAAATACTAGGTGCTTTACCTTTAGATAACTTGTCTCAGTCTCTCCATGTTTCTGCATTCAGGGGAAGCTGCAGTTGCATATTCTGTAAGTCTTCTGAGTGATATATTTTAACTGTATTTGAAATGTCACAAGTCTTTCTTCCGTGATGATGAACATGGAGATTTCTGTATATTTGCTTCTGAAGCCCATTGCCTTCAGTAGATTTGTATATCCAGAATGACTAAATTTTTTGTATTAAAAATAAGTAAATAATTAAAATAATTATATTTTAATTTAAAATTAATTAGAAATAAAAAATATTAACCTGCTTCCTTTCATTGATTTGATAATCTTTGCAACCTGGGATGTATATAATTTACAGATCTTCAAAGCTGTGTTAGGTAGCAATAGCTTCATTTTATTCATAGTGAGAGTTAAAGTTAATTTCATATAGTTGGGCTGTTTGAAGAAGGCACCAAGGAAGTGTTCTGATTTTCAAGGGCACGGAGCACCCACATCTTGAATGTATTCCAGGGAGCTTCCTGTGCATCTCTCCTACATCCTAGATTTTGGCTTCTGATCGTAATTCTGATCCTAACTAATACTAATCAAAGGGCTGTACAAAACTGGCTGGTGTCAGTGATAGGGATGGATTCCTGCATTTTCCTCTCCTCCCCTTTTTCCCCTGGTCAGTGCATAAAACTTTTAGCCTTCATTTTGCTCAGCCTAAACATGCCAGTCTTCTGGTCTCCTCCCACGCCATACTTCCAGATTCCCCTGAGCAGCCCCTTAAATCTTCTTTGCATCTGCTCCAGCTTCTGAGCACGGGTGGTCTGAACAGAACTTAGGTAACCTGACCAGTGCTTCGTGTCAGAGCCTCCCTATTTCATTGGGAATTACCTCTGATGTATCACAGCTGCCTTTTCCTTTTTGCACTGACATTTCTGAGTTGTTCCAAAATATACTGGCATGTCCAGTCCTGCTTAAACTCGGGCATTTCCAAATTATCATTTTACAGCATGCGTATTTTGTCATTCTCAAAATGAAAGACTTTGGGACGATTGGATTTCATCTCTTACTAAAAATCCAGTTGATTCACACCATTTATTATTGTGATTCTCTTTTTTACTGATACCTTCTACTTCTGGTGTGTCCCAGAGAGTAAATTTTTACTAGGCCATACCTACTTTTTGTGCCAGAACCTATATAGACATCTATTAATAGTGTGACACTAATTATCATAATCTTTGGTATCCCTGCTAAGGTTCTGTATTATGTTATTTTGTAGCAACAGGATAAAATTGTGCCTAGAAAAAGGCTGATAGAAAGATTGTCTTTGTACTTCACAAGGAATGAAACAGAAGTGAATTATTGCAACCTCCTGGGGTCTGACCCATACCTGGTAAGGAGGAAGGTGATAGAATTTCTTGGCATCCAGTTTCAGTGTAGTGTGCTGTAGGACTACTCACTCCAGCAATACCAAACCCCTCTTCTGACTGTCCCCATGAAATGTTCTTAATCAATAATTATTTTATATACAACTGATAGGATTTTGCTAAGTCAAATATCTTCCCAGGAACCGGCTTTTGGTGGTGAGGATGTTTTTTATGAAGTCCCTTCCTCTCTCTGAAAACAGATGTTGGGAGGCAGGCTTTTATGGCATACTATTCAAAGTGAAGACCTTTATATCTAAAATTTCAAATTTATGTGAATTTCAGCTAAAAAAAAAAACAAACCCAAACCCAAAGTTACCTATACGTGAGGACCCATTTGCTGACATATGCATATGATCATACAAATGTGTTCTGCATGTGTAAAATTGCCTAGAGGTGAATGTATGTGCACCTGAAGCTGATGACAGCCTAAAAGCAGAGCTTTAAACCTCCTCTGCATTAAATAACATGCAACAAACACAACCTAGACTGGAAGAAGTAGTATAAGCACTAGACCTCAAAATATACAATAAAGATATTATTTTGTCTGAAATTGTGGTTTATTAGTTTTGAAACTCTTAGTTTAAGAGAGAATCTTATTTCCCTTGGATCCAATTCATCTCTGTTCTCTGAATAAGAAACAAGAACTGGGTCTCTGAAACAATTGCTGTTGTGTCCGCCACAAATTACACTGGGATGCTGCTAATTCCTTGCGGAGCACAATGCATTTACAGCCTCCTTTTTTTTATTGATTCTTTCTGTTAGTCTGCACCGAGCCCTACAATAGAGCTACAGAATTTCCAATGTAATTTCTAGCAGTATTATTATTATTATTATTGTTTTTGTTGTTGTTGTTGTCATTATTATTATTATTACGTGACCTCTGAAGATGCAATATTGCCAGAAGAAACTGAAATAATTGTGGGTTTCATCTATGGGTAATGATCTGTTTTCTTCAATTATTTTTCTGTGAGGTTTAAAGCAGAAATCTGTGGCCAAGCAAATCCCAGAGTTCTCTCTGCCTTTTTTTCTGAGTGCCTTTGGTTTCCATATACTTTAAACTATACTCTGATGTGGCCTTCTGCTATCTTTGGTTGTCTGGAAGCAATTTGGTTCTTGGCCACAGAGTTATGGAAAAAACAAAAAAAAATTCAGAGATTACAATGAAAAAGTCCAAGTAGTTTAATTTGTCAATTATCATCAACTTGGCCTTCACATTTAAGCCCTTAGGTCTTTGTGAACCTGTATTTACACCACAAAAGCTACCCTCTGCATATATGTGCATGCAGATGAAACATGTTCCTTCCTACCCGATTTTAACATGCAAATGGTATTTTCACATGCATTTTTCCCTTTTTTTTAACATAGGCTGTGCACCCAAAATTGAAGGAGTATGGACTCATGAAAATTACACAGGGAGCGAAGAAGTCCATTAACAAAAGCTAGTTAAGTCCTCTGTCCATCTGTCTTTAACAATGTATCCTCTACACAGTGCTTTGGTTTTTTTTTAATTAGCTATGTTAAGAAGCAGAGGTTTCTTAGTTATCCTTAAGAATCTGCAATGCTACAAAAAACATTTCACTGCTTTATTTCTGTTTCACTCCTCTTTCTCACTCAGTTAGTGTGTAAACATTTTCAAGGTTTACACAAGGCACAAATACAGACTGGGTGATGAGTGGATTGAGAGCAGCCCTGCAGAGAAGGACTTGGGGGTATTAGTGGATGAAAAACTGAGTATGAGCCAGCAATGTGTGCTGGCAGCTCAGAAAGCCAATCGCATCCTGGGCTGCATCAAAAGAAGCGTGACCAGCAGGTCAAGGGAGGTGATTCTGCCCCTCTACTCTGCTCTGGTGAGACCTCACCTGGAGTACTGCGTTCTGCTCTGGGGTTCCCAACATAAGAAGGACATGGACCTGCTCAAGTGGGGCCAGAGGAGGGCCATGAAGATGATCAGGGGGCTGGAACACCTCCCCTATGAGGAGGGGCTGAGAGAATTGAGGGGTTTCAGCCTGGAGAAGAGAAGGCTCCGGGGAGACCTTATAGCAGCCTTCCAGTACCTAAAGGGGCCTACAAGAAAGTTGGAGAGGGACTTTTTACAAGAGCGTGTAGTGACAGGACAAGAGGTAATGGTTTTAAACTGAAAGAGGGTAGATTTAGATATTAGGAAAAAATTCTTGTCTGTGAGGGTGGTAAGTCACTGGAACAGGTTGCCCAGAGAAGTTGTGGATGCCCCACCCCTGGAAGTGTTCGAGGTCAGGCTGAATGGGGCTTTGATCAACCTGGTCTAGTGGAAGGTGTCCCTGTCCATGTCAGGGGGGTTGGAACTAGATGATCTTTAAGGTCCCTTCCAACCCAAAACATTCTATGATTCTAAGGTCTGTAAACTACTACCATCTTCCCACCTGCACAAACTGGCTAAATGCACAGAGGGAGGGAAACTCATGCTTTTTGTAGGACTGACATTTTACTTAGAATTTACATTAAATAAAAAATTTTATTATACATACCTAGCCTTTGTTTTCTACTCTTTTGTATCACCTCCTCACTTTCTATACTGCATAACACAGCTCCCTTTAAATAATTATTTTCCACATTTTTCTGTCTATAGTATATTATTGTCTATTTTTTAAAGACTAGGCTGGTACTTTACTCTAGTCTCCTTCCTCTTCAAGGAGGAATTTCTTATTGTCAGGACTTTTACTCAACATCTTTCCCCCTGCCCCGCCCCCCCCAGCTTTCCATCCTCCCCTGGAGATTTTCTGTTTCTTTTTGGCTGAGATACTTATCCCTTGATTTCGTTCCTATCTCTTTGTGGTACTTCTCCTTCTACTGTTAAGTCTTTGCACTTATTTTCTTCCCCTCCCTTTCTTCCTGTTTTTTGCTACTATGCCAGCAGACAGAGGATGTAAAGGAAACTATTAGAAATTGTCACCACATTCCAGAAGGTGACAATGGAATGGTGTCTCCTTGCTTTCCTTTGTTTTGATGTGGTTCCTCACAACATTTTGGAGAGTCTCTGCCCTGTGTGTAGGGGAGAAGGGCTGCCCTCCACCTCCACACGTGAGAGATGTGCTCTGTCAACCTGAACTGGGTATGCTGGTAATTGGAGACCAGCTCTCAGGCACAAGCGAGTAGGAGGGAAGGAAACCAAATTAGTTGGGGGTTTGTTTGTTTGGGTGGGTTTGTGGGGTTTTTTACAACTGTGGATAGTGTGGTGTGGGATGCAGGGTGATAATTTAATACTGAAAGTATTTAGGCTTATTTTATTACATGGTGGGTCATACTGTCAAAGGTGTCCAGTGAGAACTACCTGCAGCTACAAGACAGACTGGGGGACCTGAGCGGTCATTTCATTGCCACAACATCGGGACCGGAAAGAGTCGGCAGTCTCTTTGGTTACTCCCAAAGAGCAAATCCTCTTCTGGCTTTGCCAGCAATCTCTGCACTAGTCATGTACAGCAAAAAATAACCCAACTGTCATGGTTTAACCCCAGCCAGCAACTAAGCACCACACAGCCGCTCACTCACTCCCCCTCCACCCAGTGGGATGGGGGAGAAAATTGGGAAAAGAAGTAAAACTTGTAGGTTGAGATAAGAACGGTTTAATAGAACAGAAAAGAAGAAACTACTAATGATAATGATAACACTAATAAAATTGCAACAGCAATAATAAAAGGATTGGAATGTACGAATGATGCACAGTGCAATTGCTCACCATCCGCCGACCAACACCCAGTTAGTCCCCGAGCGGCGATCCCCCGCCCCCACCTCCCCAGTTCCTATACTAGATGGGACGTCCCATGGTATGGAATACACTGTTGGCCAGTTTGGGTCAGCTGCCCTGGCTCTGTCCTGTGCCAACTTCTTGTGCCCCTCCAGCTTTCTCGCTGGCTGGGCATGAGAAGCTGAAAAATCCTTGACTTTAGACTAAACACTACTTAGCAACAACTGAAAACATCAGTGTGTTATCAACATTCTTCTCATACTGAACTCAAAACATAGCACCATACCCTAGGAAGACAGTTAACTCTATCCCAGCTGAAACTAGGACACTAAGAAAGCAAACCATTCTCTGCTGCATGCAGCCTGCTCTGGAAACTGCAAAGGGCTTCTCTGTGGGAACTGCCACTCTTGCCCCAGTTCCTCCTTGATCTGGATCTGGACACACAAGGAGCAGCTTGGCATTGCATCTCAGGTCTCCAGCTGACTAGCAACTGGTCAGAAATTTCTGACAAAAAGTTTCTCTGGCAGAAAACATTCCACCCACAGGATGAAGTTTCAGGAGCATATGGACTTCAACTGACATCGTAGTAAGATTCTTCTCAAAACTTTTCATTTTGGTTAGGTCGGGAAGTCTCACTTTCATTTTACTGCTTCAGGTTTTGTGTTACTCTCATATGACACTGGTTTACATAAATTAAGAAAGGGAAAGAAATTATTAAAGCTAATCCAGGTTGGTTTGATGTTTCTAAATACAGAATATTTAGAATGCCATTCTATTTTTTGAAAATTCATTATTGTTTTTTCTGCTTGGACAAGAGGAAATTCTGGGGTATCAACTTTTCACCAAAACAAAATAGAAATTTTATTTTTGATTGATGAGCTTTTTTATACTTCTTTAGCACAGTTATGTGTGTCTAGTAGTTTTAACACATGGACCATCATTTAGATTTGAGCTTTCTGATTCCTGGCATAGACCTCTGCCACTGTAACTAGCAGAATAGCAGCTAGAAAAAGTGTTTAGAAATCTCAGTGGACCAGAACTGCAGTGGGAGAGGAGATTTTGCCCATGGGTTTTGCAGGTGAATAGGAGTTTTTGGACTCCACTCACAGGCAAAGAGGTGACTATGCTTCAAGAAGCACAGAGCTCTGGCGGGGTGAAGTGTTTGCCACTTTCTTCTCTGTCCTCCCCAACCTGTCTCTTCTCCCTCCTTCTTTTTGTCCTCTCCTCCTCATTAGTCCCACTCCACCATGCAGGAGCCTTATCCTCTACCTGATTTGTGTTCCCCTGACATCTCTGTCTTTTCCTGCTTCCTTCGGTGTTGCATTTCTATCAAGACTAACAGTCTCAGTCTCCCTCTTAGGACCTTTTGTTCCCTTCTCATCCTGTCTCCCTTATATAGCATCCTTCTAAGTGACTCCCACCTCTCCAGCTGCACATAAATCCATTTCCTGTGCTGCTATTTGAAACATCTTCTAGTCTGGCATCTTACCTGAACTTTATTGCTGATAACAAACTCTCTCTTCCGGATCATCAGTGAACACATGAAATATTACAGAGACAGATTACTTTACATACGCTTGACAAGAAAGGTACTTTGTGAGGGTTTTACATTTTATTACATGCTTCTCAGCTGCTGAGGATCTGGAAAAAAGAAAATTAAATATAATTTTGCAATGTCACAGTAGTTAAGTCAAAGAAGAGAGCATTAAAAGCTTAAATTTAGATCAATCTGGCTAACACTTCCACTTCCATCTTGTTTCCAAAACTACTAAGTAGTGGCCAGTATTTAATTTTTTATTTTTTTTTCCCGCAAAAGACCACAGAAGAGTCTGCAGCACAGTGAGGCAATGAAGAGACAGAACAGAGGAGAAAGAAATTAATGTGCTCACAAAAGAATTTTGAGTACCTTTTTGCTAATGGCTCATCTCAGTAATGTAATTTTGTGAAGAGATGAGCAGGTATCGGAGAACACAGAAAAGTGATTCTGTGTTTGGGAGGACACATGGTTTTGAAGGTCTGTGTAGCTTCAAGGGGGATGTTTTTCATCAGCGTGAGCATGGGAAGTAAGAGAGCTTTTTGTATAATTGGGCCTGCTTTCCTAGATCTATTTTTATCTGTAGTGTTCTCTCTCCTCTGCTCACATCTCTCTGTCTTTGTGTCCCTTTTATCTTTTTTTTCCTTTGCCTTTTTTGTGTTCTTCTCTGCTACTGCTACTTTCTCATATTTGCTAGTGCCCTTTCCTTCAGCTCTAGCCCTCTTTCTATCCTATCCCATAAGCCTTCTACTAGCTTGATCCATCTTCCTCTGCCACAGTATTATTCTTTTATTTGTCTCCACTTCTAGTTTGATTCCGTTACTATGCAGATTCAGAACACAGGTGAGGAGAATAGAAGTAGATGTTGCTGTTCTTCCTCCTCACCATTAATTTTTCCCCTTCCTCCTCCCTTTCCCACTTAGCTATACTTTTAAAACAGCTTTAGGTTTCTCAGTTGGAGCCATTAAAAATAATTTTTTGCACACTCAGCATCAAATGTTAGTGATGTCTGTCTGTTATTCCATCTTTTATGGCGCACACAGAGACCGTAGGATTTACAGGAAGGCCAGGAAAGCCTTTGTAATATTCCCATATTAGTTGCCTCAGTTCCTAGGAAAGGGAGCTAGAATGGCTTCATGCTGTTCCCGAAAGAAAACAGTGATGAAATCCACAGTTGTCTGAATGAGGTAGAGAAACGATTTCAGATCTGGGCTACTTCATCAGCAAACCTGAGTGGCTACAAGAGGAAAGTGAAAATAATCTCCTCCTCAGTTGCAGCAAACAAAGGGTGGTGTTTCAGGAGGGGTCAGAGCCATCGGGACAAGTATGTGGCCATGACATTTGGCAGGTATAAATATACATAAGTGACATAAGGCTCAGATGCCCCAAATCTTTTCCAGCTGAGGTTTACTCTGTCAGCCTGCCAGGATCCCAGCTGGAAGATCGTACTATATACAACAAAATTAAATAGATTGTTCTTGGCCTTATAATTCTTCGTCTCCAAATGGAGTCCTGCACACTGGGACTGAGACCTCAGCTCTGTGTCCAAGACAGGAGGCATGGCAGGGACATAGCTTTGATCCTTTGCTGGTACAAACCCAGAGTCAAACAGTTTTCCCCAAAGAAGTGTAAGAAAAGAAAAATGAACTGCATTGGAAAAAATGTTGGCTGTGTCAGCTATTACACTATGAAAGATGCTCTGATAACACAGTTAAAAAAAAAAAGACACCAAACAACACACTCCCCCACCCTGTTCTAGAGGAACAGAGCATTGCATGGTATTGTAGAACTCCTAATTTTGATTTGAGAAATCCTCCATGAGAGCACAAGATGAAGGGATCTGTATACAAGGCAATTTCTTGAAGTAGATCTATACATTCAATCACGTCAGTGCCATGATGAACTCAGAGTAACTAAGTTATATTTTTGCAGTTTTTGGTCTTTTGTACTGCAGCTCTTCCATTTTTCTACAAAGCTCTGGGAAGGGTTTTATGGATAGATATGGGAACAGGTGGAAGTATAATCACATGGACCTTTCTGAACTAAAACTCTATTGCATAGGTGCCTGTGGTTGTAGAAAACAGATTTTGATAGCTCTTGTGAACCCTTCAAAAGTCCTTTCTGGTTTCTGTTGAAAGTGGGTACAGGATAAAACAGCTTGGGAAGTTTTTCCTTCTGAGCTTTCTCATCTGGAAGGTACACATTATCATCACAGCTGTGGTAGGAGTTTCTGTAAGTAAAATTGCTAAAGTAAATTCACTCACTAAGAGGCATTATCACTGAATTTTATTGTGGGGAACTTGTAGCATCTCTTTGTAATTCAAGAAGTTATTTTGGAAGATTATTATTTTTTAGTGCATTGCTTAGGGCTCCTTTGTTAGTTTGGATAGAGCATCAGAGATGCGGAGAGGGGATCTGAATGACTTAAATCCATGCCTTGTTCAGCTGTTGGCCAAACGTTTCAGTGTTTCAGAATAACTCCTAATAACAGAAGTTATTTAGCCATGAAAATAATCATGATTAAGATTTGGGTTGCTAGAAACTAAGAACTAGTTCGAGATGCTCAAAAAGAACTTTTTATTTCCTGCCCATGTATAGCTCTGCCTGTGAAGCGCTTGGTGCATTTCTCCCTGACAATGATCTTAGGTGCTTGCAATGGTACTAAAAGTCATAGCCCTAGCATTGACATCTGAATCTGACTTCCCTCATTGTGCATAAATCCTATTTCATATCAGTAACAGCACTGAGAGAGTGCACTCCCTACTTGCTCTTTCTGGGAGAGGAAATTATCATTCTTTGGCCTTACATTTGACATCACCACTGAGATAGGGTCCTAATTACACAGCCTCACTGCCTGTCAGCTCTTATTTTTCTATACAATAATGTAACATCTTCCTAATTATACTGTAAAAACTGATGACATGGTATCCTTAGTAGTACATAATTACCTGGGTTTTTTTCTGTATTCTAGAAGTCACCATTTTCATGAGCTCTAAAAACTGCAGGTTGCATGATAAGTAGTCACTAAACAACTGGATTATTTCAAACACGGCTCACAAATGTTCTGCAGAAATAGTTAATTGCACAGGATGTATAAAGCATTTCTCATGGAATTATTAAAGATTTTTTTCATGTTTATGCAGGCATTGAAAAATAAAATGGGTAAGAAAAATTCCCCTAAGTGCTTTAAATTAAAGCCATAATTTCTCTGAAATTTAGTTCAGCAGTTACTTATTGCAATAGCCATTTAGAAAGTTAATTTAAATTTAATTTTAATAAATGTAATCTTTGCCAATGTTGATTATATAAAGATGCTGCTGGTAACATCAAATTATACCAGATTACTTGAAGATGACATTCTCCATCATTTTGTATTTATGGATCTGAGAACATAAGTCTGTTGGTAGATCTTTACAGGTAGTGTATGCAGGCAGTCCTTTGTCATCCAAAAGGAGATATACCATTATTTATATAGAGATAAGGTCCATATCAGTTAGTGTTTGATGTCAGAGTTGCTCTTCCTTTATCTGAAAATTCCTGCTGGTACAACAAAAGTTATTTGTTAAAAACAGTTATTTTATTTTTCAGTTAGCCAACAATCATCCTTCTGTTTGCATCCATAGCGCAAGAGACAGTGTTGTTTGTGGATTTTGTACAAAGTTAAATGTAATACCAGGCAACAGAGGGCAAGTTTTCAGAGTTTTTTAAAAATGTAGCTAGAAGGTCAAATTCTCACCCTCAGTATAATCATCGAAAATCTCCAGTCCATGTTCCTCAGGGAGGAATTCCTGTTTTGGTTTTGTTTTACTACAGTGAGTCAGGAAAGAGGTAATATATAAGATCACAATGTATTATTTTCCTATTTTGTCTATGAACTTATTGAAGGATTTAGTTTTCATAGCAGTGCTAGGTCGATTCATGCCTCTTTACCAAGCACAACATGGTGAACACAGACACTGCTGCCAGGAAAAGCCAGCAAATTAGAGAGTGTGGTACACATCAGACTGGAGTATATGATATGTCTACTATTGTGAATCAGGAATTCTTTCGTTTGTTTGTTTTATTTTGAAAAATTAATTTGGAAAATTGTTAGGATGTTGATCTTTTTTAGTAAATCCTAGGAGGCAGCCACCACATTTATTTCTGGACTCCAATGTGGTAGAGAAATCAAATACACTACTGCTCTGTCCATATGTCACTTAATCTCAGCAATTTCATAGCTGTTGCATTTCAATTTCATACCCATGAGCTGGATTCAATAGACTAAACATAACCCTACATCATATCTTTCTCTTCAGGTATGCATAAGAGCTTTTTTTCTGAACTGTTCTCGAAACTTAGGTCTTTGAAAGAATAGTTCAGTTATCCTAGTGTAATTAATTTCTCTTAACATTTATGCCCCCTTGGCAACCATTTCCATGAGGACAAATATTGGTGGTAGGCTTTTTGTCTTAGGAAAACATGACTTCATACCACAAGAGAGCAGCCATTCTGCCAGATTCATGTCTACTTCTTTCCTTATGCAGATAAAGCTGGATGCTGTTCAGAGAAACAGTGAATTTTGTTTGATTTGGTTTCACAGCTATTTCTGACTATTTCTGAATACACTAGAGATGATGTTTGACTACCTGACTTTGCTAATCCAATTTGTTTTCAAATTACATTGGGTGAAAAGGATTACATCTCATTAGAAAAATTAATATTATTTTCCTTACTCATTCTGCAGATTTGACTCTGGAAATTTTAAGCTAGAAGTGATGAAAAGTTAGAGAAGAATAGTACTGAATTATTGAGTAATTTATTTTCATGCTATTTTTAAAGGAATGTTTGAGATTTTTTTACTATCATGTATTCATCTTCTGTGGCAAATACTTTGAAATCAAATTTCTCTTTGGACTTCAAGCGAACTGTCATTGATATTTCTTAGCATTATCCACTGCCCTCCGTTCACTGAGAAAATTGCTGACTCTTAGACATAGAGTATTATTTGGGTTTGGGCTTTCATATTTAACACAATTCTGTAACTGGGACTAAGTGCAGAATTCAGACAGTCTACTTGCAAGAGTAACTGCAGCTATTAAAATAGACACACTCACAAAATATTGGCCGGTGGAGATTTCCATTTTTTTTTCACTTTTATGGAGATTAATGGTATGATTTCTGTGCCTGGAAGCAGAACAGGAAGGAAATGTAGGAAGTGACTGCCTTAAAGCATTAAGACTGCTTTTCTTAAGAAAATTGGAAGGCAATATCTTTGCAGATTTTGTTTAAAACCTACATGTCGTAGGTCTGCAAAATTTTATACAGAAGAGAATGTTAGGGATAGATCTAGTTCATTATAATACAAGGAGCAGAAAGGATTATGCACCCCCAAGGAAAGGATCTTTTCAGTTTGATAAATGCAGCATAAGTTATTCGCTACAAAATGCCAAGTCATTCTAGAAGTACACAGATTTTTGTGCTCCTGTCTACTTTAGGAGCGCAGATTACTTACCCCTTTTGTAGTTTGGAAGGAACCAAATAATTATGAAATGGTTATTTCATCGATACTGATAAGTTATGAGTACACAAAAAAATGACTTTTTTTTCCTTCATATGGTGCAAATATAAATGTATGTCAGTTATGAAGAAAATATTCAGCCCTTCCAGAACGTCTTTCTGGGGATAGTAGAGATTGTGGGTTATAAAATGTCTGATACACCACAAGAAGTAAAGTATATATGGAAGGCAACAGAGATCACGTTAGACAAAAGAGGAATGGCAGCCCGATGGAGCAGTCTGAAAGCAACAGGAGTTTTGGTGTTGGACCAGCTCTAAACCGCAAACTGGAGATCTTTTGGCCATCCACACAGAAGGACGACAGTGCCACAGTACCACATATTTTAGGGCTATAAGCTTTATTTGCCCTTTCTGTGTGAAGGTGAATTATAAAGCTTCTCTTAAAGAGGAGGCTTGAAGAACGTGATGTTTCTATGGGTTTTTTTCAGCATTTTACTCTCCTGGGAACAAATTAACCCCATATTTATTGGTTACTGTTCAGAGCAATGTGGCTGGAGGCTTGCAGCCTTGTGGGGCTGCCCAGCAAACTACCCTTTGCAGTGCTCCCAAACATCCTTTGGCTTTCTTCTTGAGACCCTGTTACACTCTTGTCAAGTGTCCAAATCCAGTTTAGGTACTCGAACAGATTGTCCTGGTTTGGAGTACCTGGTACCCAAAACACTTAAGCCTGTCCAGCTACTTTGCTGGGCCCCTAGAACAGCCTTTTCAGTTCCTTAATTGTTTTATTTCTCTTCTACTTTAGCCTCTATTTGTCAACATCTTTCAAAATCTGAAGAGCTCAGAATAGTGTTATTTATAGCTGGAAATTGGATTAGGTTTTCACTACTAAAAAAAAAGAAATGTCCATCTGGAAAAAACTGTTTTATTAAAGAAAAATATTATTATTAATTATTACTAATAAAATTTATGAGTATGATTACTACATGTAAAGAAAACCAAGCTGTTGCCTGCCTCTTAAATTACTATATTCAACTTTTCAGTGTGCTATTTAGAAATATGAAGTAGTCACCTTATTATACACCACCTTCCAGGATTTGAAAGCAACTTATAAATATAAATGGATTTAGCCTTATCAGTACCTCTAAATGATGAAAAAAAAAAGCGCCATTTATTAAGTAAATGCATCTAGTACAGATCCTGTCTGCTGGATTTAAAGTCTTGATTTACATTTCAAAACACTTTGGAGGATTAATCAACTCAAACTAGTCTAGGCTGATTATGTGGGCTCCTTCCATCCTCAGCGGAAAGAGGGAGAGACATCCTCCAGAGGCACCTCACACTACTTTTAACTACACATTTGTAGGAACGGCTGCCCTTTAGAGGTACATCTCTCTTTCCAGGAGGGATAGACAGTTGGGTGAAATGAGGTACTTAACTTTTAGACACTTTAGACCTGCTGAAGATAGGTGAGATTGAGCTCTCAAGAGAAGAGTCTAATCATTAGTTTCCTTTTGATGCCCTGTAAAAGAACTCCTAGTATGTGCCATTGAAATACTTTAGATAAATGGTGAATGGACTGCATGGCTCTACAAATTAGATCCATCTAATGAGTAGTAAGAATTGGTAAAATTAAATGTAAGCTTTAACTAATTAACTGATAAAGAGAGACAAAATTCTCTTTTTATCTCTCTTGCCTCTAAGATGCCTAAGATGCTCTCTTTGTCACTCTCCTTGCTATTAATTAACTCAGAAATTGTTATCCTCCATAAAAATCTTTCTCTATTTTCTTTATTTAAAGACAAAGATTATTATCAAGGGAAAACAATGGAAGCCTGTATCAGTTCATCCTTCCATTTAAATATTAATTTGGATCTTTAAAAATGGCTATTTGTTTGATATATAGTAATTGGAAAGTCAAAGTTTCAGTCAGAGTGGGACTGTTAAAGAGTAACGCCAGATATTACTTGCCTGCTGTCACTAAATTTGGTACCCAGGAGAGACTTCTAATTGGAGAAGGCTAAGTTATTATACCAGCTGATTATTTTTGTGACAAGTCATATTAGCTACAGTGCACACCTTACTCCCAGGTCACTGACTTGAATATCTCTTTCTTTTCTACTCAGTTTCACTATCTATGCAGTCCTCTGAACTAAGCGAAACAGCTTTAACAAACAGTTACTCTTTTCCTCAGGTCCACTATCATAATCCAGTCTTCAGTAGTTAACAAATAATCTTTCAGTCCCCCAGTCTATATCATCAGCATTTAGTTTTCCTTCAGTTGAGTTAAGGGATGTTGATTTTTTTTCCTTTCTTAGACTTGAACTAATGGTAGCTTTTCTTTTCCTTGTTTTTTGTCTTTGTTTTTTCTATTTTTCTTTTGCCTGTCAAGAATGGGGTTTATTCGCATTTACAGCCATATAGATATTCAGGCGTCTTCTGTAAGATTTTAGGGAAATTACAGTGAAACCTATAAAAAATATGATGTAACAGCTGACTTATGGGCCAGGGAGACCACAGAACCAGCATATAAGAAAGATCTCAAACTTGTAAGATAATATGTCCAATACTGTATGTGCATGCTGGAGCCTTACTAGGGACAAAACGCACATGAATGAAGAGACTGTGATTGACCTTGGGCTCTCTTGAATAACCTTTTCAGCACACCTGAGCCCGTGATTGTCTCAAGATGTACCCTGGTCCTTGGGGAATATGCACAAAGGTGCCTTAACGGGACTGCAGAACAAATGACACTTCATTGCCGATACAGAACTTATTTCCTCTGTAGGATGAATAGCCATGAAATGAAAATAGGGCCCTACAGGGCCCATTACAGGGGGTTTTTTTAGAAACTCTTTCAAGGTTTTGAACTGGGACCTCTATGCAAAGAATTATTTTGGGGAGGGTCAAGGGAGGTGAAAGGACTGTAGGGCTGTCCTGTGGGGATAGTGCCCCCTTTAGCCATACAAAGAAAAGAGAGGACACTCTCACATTGTGTGTTATAGTTGCTCAATTACCATTCCTTACACAAAAATGAAGTGTCCTCTGCAAAACACAAAAGTTCCTTATGAAATAAACAGGCACTTTCTTTCTTAAATCTACTCCAGGTTGTAAAAGAAAATGCAAGTTTCTCAAGCAATTCTGCCATTTTTTCTTTCTTATTAGGATTTTCTTTATCTCCTTCTCCTCACAAGAAGAAGAAAGAGTTGTTTTTAGAGGCAAAAATGGACTGCAAGAGTGTTGGAAACTCTGGCTGAGTTTTCTGCTGTTTTCAAGCTTATGTAGTTTAATTTAAGAATATGGCAAAATAATAGCCAGTCAGTCTGTATAGCATGCATCATTTTACTATTACTTGGAAAACAACACCAGAATATTTGCCAATTTTTTTGTATTGTCAGAAATAAGGGGACTCCTTCATATATGCCGTGACGTCCTCTTCACTTACTGGCAACACTGGATAAACAGAATGACTTTCATGAAGTCATGTGATGATTTATTTTAGCATTTATTTTTTAATATTACATGGCTATAAATCCTGAGCAATAGGAATGGAGATATTCTAAAAATTAAATTCTATGGGAGATAAAATATTACATATAGGAAATTGAATCTGATATTTGTACTATAGAAAAATTGTCCGAAGCATTAATGCCTAGGACTGTACTTTTTGTGTTGTGACCGTCACTAGCACTTCCATATTACAACTAAGGACAGAAACACAGGAGACAAGCTAAAAATATCTCAATGAGACAACAAAAGAAAGCATCTTAACTTTGTTGAAGATCTGTCTGTCATATGGATCTGTTTCTCCACCTTTTCTGCTCTTGGTGTTGCAACCTGCATATTGGGAACTGGAAGGTCACCTAGCTGTGGCTTTTATAAAGTATATTGTTCTTGTTCTTAAAAACTAGCTGGATTTTTTGAAAGGATAAGTAGCAGGCACAGTATTTGAAATGAAGGGAGGGAAAGCAGCCTACCCACGGTGAGTAAGTGTAGATATTCTCACTGCACGTCCAGTGAAACTTGCTTTCTGAAGTGCAGGCTGTTGTGCCAGGGCAGATGTGGAATCTGGGAAATTTTCCAGAGAAATCATTAAAAAATGAGGTTCTCAACATTAGCTGCTCTGTTTACCTATTTTTCTTTCTCAGACTGTCACTAGCAACACTGAAGACTACACTTGGTGACGGACTGAGAGCATAAACCACTTGCAGAGGAGCACTGGGGCAAACACTGTGTTTTCCAGTACACTTAAACCCTTCCTTAGCAATCTGTAGTCATTTGCAGAGAATAAAAGAGCTCCTTCATTGTTATTGCACCATTTGACTCTGGGAAAACTAGCCACATTCTGGAAAACTGAAACTTTAGACTTTTCCTGTGACATCTGAGAAACGATGCAGTGGGAGTAATTACATGATTGCTGCTGGTACTGATGATATCTCCCTGCCTGGCTGGTACTGCTAATCTGTTTTACATTACCTTCTGCTTCAGGGAAAAAAACCCATGCCTAAACTGAGGAGAAAGATGTTAATGACGGCATTGCCTCCAGCATTTTGTTTGTGACAACGTCCTACTGATGATCCTGATACAGATGGTGTCTGTCAGGTGCCACTTTTAGATATTTCTGAAGAACTGGAGGGACAAACAGACAGGGGGTGGGACAGATGCCACTATTCATTGTACTTCTTTGGAAAGATCTTTATAGAAAGTTCAAATAATCCTGCTTTAAATAAGTGGTTTAGGATTTTCTTCAAGTTTAGAGACTATGTCATAAAACAACCTCACCTCTTTGCAACACAAAGAGTTTTTTAAAAAGTACTTGACAAGTGCATTCCATACAGGAGATTCCATTAAGAAGGATTATTTTAGCTGGTGGAATAGGGAGTTACAAAAAGATTGCTCTGAATTAGCCTGACACCAAGATTTGGCAAAAGCGTAAGGTCGATCTGGAGCTACTTTTCCCCTTTCTTAGACAGCCAGCATGCACATAAAAACTGAACTTAAGCAATTCATAATAAGCAGGGCTGCAATGACCTTGGACTAACTAATCAACATTCTGAACAAAGCATGATTGCAGCTTTGGTATTTTATACAGTTTATAAAATCAAATACTGAAATAGGAGAAATATTTGTGATATTCGCAGTTTTATAATTGCAACTAATTTTATCTGTAAAAATTAGTGAAAATACTTCCCTAAATCCATGCTAATATCCTGAAAGCAAAAAAATCAGAAAACAGACCTCTCTGAACATGACAGGGATTAACTATTAACAAGATAATATTAGCATCACTCTGTATCTTTCCAGTCAGACACCTGAAATTATTCACGGCAATAGACAATGCTGTAAAATATGATGGTGGTAGTTATTTCACTGTAAGTCTAATGTGCAACAGTAAACCTCAGTCACAGGAGATTTTTAAACTTTTAATAATTACTCTATGGCTATAAATGACAATGGCATTAATGCCTAGAATGTTGCTGCTGCAGAAACTCTAATTACCTAAGTAAGTGATGCTGTCATTATTCATAACTGTTGGTGTTTCTTATTCTCTTACTATTGGCTTTTCCAGGCTAAAATCCAGTGCCTAATTTCTGTTCTTCCCTGACTACCACAGTCCCAAGGCCAAATTCTTTAACAAGCTAAACGTTCTTCTCTGCATTCGCTTCAGTGCAGGTGCATCAATGCATTTCATTCCCCATTTTCTTTAGCAGAGAATCTAAGCTAGGGGAGGAAGGAAAGGAAATATTCTAGGGAGACAAACTTTTTTGCCCTCTGTAGCATAGCATTGGTTTTGAATTATGTTTTCTCTTCCTTTGTTGTTTATGTAATACAGAAGGGCTCGTAATTATGCATAACTTTTAAAAAGAGCCAAGTGTTCCAGATGAGTGTGCATATATTATAACAGGAGGTACTGTTCCATACTGCCACAGCCTCATGTCATGTTCTGGAGCAGTAATTCCCATGACTGTATATTTTGTTTGCATATTGAACCATGGTAGAAAATAAATTCTCTGATTTATTTACAGAAGAACATTCTTAAAATATTGTGAGTTGTAGTAGATAATAGTTGTTTTCATTTATTCTTGTTTACTTCTTTAGGCATTAAAAATGCACAGAAAAAGCACCGAGTCTTTGGCACAATTTAAAGCACCAAAGATTGTGATAGGAATAGCAATCCAGCATGGTGGATGAGTTGGGGATGAGTAGGATCTGGAAGACAAGTATAAGTTTCAACATAGGATATGGAAATTTAAGCAGAGACAGAAGCAAAAGTAATGCAGCTGGAGTGAAACTTTAGCTCCAATAGAATCAAGAGAGAAACATATGTTGGTTTCCATAGACCAGCATTTCACCAGATGTGATTCATGTAATTTTTGCAGCTGCTTTCTGTACAGATCACCGTACGCAAAATGGACTATATTATGAAAATAGAGCAATAAAGAATAAATGATTCATATCTGCTGAAGTAACTGCTAGAACAAGACATAAATCTAAAAAAATATAATGACACACAAGAACCCTGATGGGTTCTTTAGGATAATACATGTGGCTTTAAGTAGAAGTAATGGTGAGGAATTGAAAGAAATTACACTGGAAGTGAGTATTACAAAATACTTCTAAGAGTTAAACTGGGACCTGTCTTCTGATGACTTCCCTGCTTCATACTGGGGAGGGGAGAGTGTTTGCTGTTATGTAGAACTTAACAGGATCAGTCCTAAGCACTTTCATTTTCTTGTATGCTTTCTCTGTTTTGTCATTCATCAGTTCCTCCTGGTCATGGCAGACCAGGAATCTGGTATAGTATTTTTCAGACTTTTTTAGACTTTGTCTTATACCTCCCCAGCATGCAACTTCTTTTTTTTTCCTCCCGCTATGATTTTTTTTTTACTTTCTGATCTTAAATTTAAGTCATATACTTTGTAGGATAGCAACTATTGTTTACAGGTTTTGGAGTGAGTTTCCCATTCTCTCTTCCTTAGGTCACCAGTTTGTAGCGGGTTGTTTAGAGCCTTTCCTCTTTTTTTGGACCGTGTTTATTCCCAAACCCTAGGTTAGACTTTTGTTGCTTTTCCCACATGTCTTTAGGTATCAAAAAGGGAAGTAGGAACTACCAATCCCCCTTGGCTGGGAATACGTACAAAAGATCTGAGATTAGTTTTCTTGAGAATCTACCTTTTTTCTTTCAAGACACCTTCTCTCACTCTTTTGAGGAGCCTTCCACAGCCCAGTCTTCAAACATCCTTCTCTACCCCTAAAACTCAATGACAACATGCATTTTTGCTGCTTGTTCTTATTGCAACAGCCAAGACTGGCCAGTGGGGTGGACTTCCTCTCATGGTCTTTGAGCAACCAGCAGCAGTTTCTAGGATTTTAAACCTCTTGCCTCATACAAGCTGTCTGTTTTGTTCCAACTTAGCTTGCTCTTACAGGATCTTCTTCAAAGTCCAGCACGCCGGACATCCTGCCCGAATGCAGCAGGCAGGAAAAGGTCAGTCTATGCCTTTTGGTTCCGATGGGGCAAGCTTTTTTTTTCTTTCTTTTTCCTTTTAACAGGTACATAATATGTTTTGATACTTTGAAAACAATTCACAATTTCTGATGGCCATTCTCCCATAAATGTAGTAATTTCATTGCTTGACAACATTCAATCATAACATTGTTGAAACCCTAGTTAATATGCAGTATAGGTAGTTGTATGAGCAGTGGAAGTAATGATGCCTCATTTTATATTTGTGCTTTAACATCAATCTCCCTTATGGTTTCTCTGATATCAGAAAAAGGCAAACTTTCCCTAGGGTCCTTCTCCTCTTCCTGGTTTCTTATTTTAATGAAATCTTTAGGGAAGTTAATATACTTGTGACCTTTCCTCATTTGCAAATGTGTTAAAATGCCCCAAGGTGGTTGAGAGACAGACACATGGACATACTGAGATGCTATGAGATTTCTTTCTTTAGGAAACCAAATGAAAACCAGATAGGATCAGACTAAAAAGCATACCTGATTTATTATACACCTGTGAGTATTGGCCATTCAGGACTGATAGGTCCAACATTTCTCACAAGGAATGTGCTGCAAATGTTCAGTTGACCTGAGACATGCAGCAAGTTGGACAGTCTGCAAAATGTATGTTTGATGTTCAGTTGCTCTGCACATGAGCTGCAGTCACTTGTTTAGGATTTCCAGAAACTTGATACATCACTATATCAGAATTTAGTAGATTACCACCCAAAGCAGTACTTCATCCATGCATATTGGTGAAGCTGTTAGGTACAGATCAAACAGGCTTTCTCATTTCCTTAAAAGTGTCTGTAAGGACAATAGGCAAAAAAATTCTTTAGTGGACTTTGAGTCATACCTGCAGTGAATCAACAATTGTAATTTTGTTAGGGCTCTTTATATGACATCTGCAGAGTAATTTACTCCTTGATAGACCATTTTACAGTTTACAGGCAGTAAAGGCTTGGGCTAAACAGCAATACTACTACAAGAGTTAGGGGTGAAATTTTAGTTTTAATCAGATTATTGAAATGGTATAGTCACCACCATAGTCATTATTATGCTTTATATTACATACCTTCCTTATACCATTATGGTTTGTTCTCCATACTGTAGCACAATAAGAAAGACTATTAAAATGCCTTTATAGCATTATAATTTTTTCTATGGCAGTGGAAATCATGCCAATTTAATTATATCAATTTAGCTGAGATTGTACCACTCTGTGACCAGGCTTTGGCTGTGGCAATCTGTGTGATTTACTTCCGTGTGATTTACTCATGCTATGTTAATAGGAAATTTTTGGTTTGTCTGGATTTGGGTTATTTTTTTGCTTTTCATTCATGAGTTAGCACAATTTACATGACTAAAGTTCTTAGTGATTAAAGGTTGTCCAAAGAATTGTCTGTGCCAGCATTTTAAAGTAGTTAATTTGAATGACTATGAAGCCTTACTTTTGACTTAGGAATTTAATGGTGGCCTTAGAAGATATTACTGACTCACAGTGACTTCAACAGCTGCTCATTCTGCTATCACACAGGAGAGCTTGCCCTGCCATATACGCTTACATAAACTGTGTTTATTGGAACCTAAATCAGTGGAGTTATTTCACAGAAGCATAGAATCACAGGATGGTTTGGGTTGGAAGGGACCTTAAAGGTCATCTCGTTCCAACTCTCCTGCCACAGGCAGGGACACCTTCCACTAGACCAGGTTGCTCAAAGTCCCATCCAACCTGGTCTGGAACACTGCCAGAGATGGGGCATCCACAACCTCTCTGGGAAACCTGTTCCAGTGTCAAATTTTAAGCTACACCAACAGAGCATGCAATCCACCATGCTGTTTCTGAAAAGAAAGCTGAGCAGTTTGGTTGATTATAGGATTAGGTTTTCTTTTCCACAAATATCTTGATTCGTGGCTTCCAGCGCTCAGCAGGCCACAATACCTCCAACAGGGACAATTTGCTGGAAACTGAATGGCAGCGGTGGACTTACAGATTTGAACTGCAGCCCACAGATTTTACCTCTGTAAAATACAATGCAGTAAAATTAGCATGATTTTACAAGGCTCATGCTTTCTGAACCATGCCAGGAAAAATAATTAAAACTTCATTATTTTTTTTTCTCCCAAGTAGAAGCTGAATTTAATAAAATGTAACAAGTGAATTGTAAAGTTTTTGGAATCTTTTGAAAACCAAATAGCTTTTATCGATAATTTTTTTACAAAGAAACTCTAACTATATCACTAACTTCAGGTTATAGTTCAGTAAAATCATGTGAGGGGGCATTTTAAAGGTGGCATCTCAAACATTTAATTTTTTGTTTAAAATTTGGACCAATTTGAGTAATGACTTCATAAAATCATGTGAAATAAGTGTAATATTTCTGTAAGAAACAGGGCAGTAGCAGAATTATACAGTATACAGATTATGTTTAAAACTGTGAAGTTAGATCAGATCTCTCCTTAGAAATTTGCCTTTTCATGAGTTTCTAACTAGGCTGTATTCTTTGTTCAGAGATAAACCTTGAGACACATGGTCTTTTTATTACTGGTTTTTAGTGCTCTCACTTTGGAAGTGCATTTTCAGCTGAAAAATTGCTTGCTTCCCAATGCATTTAAAATGAAACAGAATATGAACATTCAGGGGGTTTTGTTTGGTTTGTTTATTTTTCCATTAGGATATTTTAATTTTCCATGTTCAGGTCATAAATCTTTACTGTGTAATATTCACTTTTCCTGTTGGCAAGAGAAAAATTCAGAAATAACAATTTCATTTTTTAAAAGGATTGTCAAGTTCAGATGTCTGCAGATGTTTACCTTGTTTTCTAACCTGCAAAACTAAGTGCTCCCCCCTCCCTGCAATGTTCTGCATGCTGTGAAAGGCATACCTGATTACAGTATGTGGGTGACTTAATGCCCTCCTTGTGTTTGTATGAATAATTGTATTTTTTTGAAACAAAAATTTCAAGTTGGCAAAATCTATTTTGATTCTGAACAGGAAAGCAAAGTTCAGTGGAGGCATACCTATTTTCTAGGTGTCCGTGTCAATGTGCCTTTGTAGCTACTCACCAGTAGCTATCCTGTCATCTCAAATCCTTCTGTTTTAGAGCAAAGTGGTGTGTGCTTCCCTGTCCCAGAGTTAGGTTGAAAGGGATCTAATTCAAAGCTGTCTGAAGTTCCTGAGGGTCTGTACAACCACTGGCTGCTTGGCCATATCGCTACTATGCAACTTGGATTTAAAACCAAATCCATGAATGTGTAGATGTTAAGACTTGCAGTGCTGTAGATGTGAAGACATGAGAGTTATCTAGAAGTACTGAGAGGGGGTAGCATTTGGTGAGATTTTTCCCCATTATGTTTCCTGATCCTTAGCCCTGTTAGACAGCATCCACATACAGCGCGCTGAGGCGGCTCTCCTGGGCAGGGCTGATTTCTATTTTTCCCCACAGCCGCTGTCACCTAAGCTGGCACTGCTTTGATGCCCACAGACATGCAGCCTGCACTCAGCCAGCAAGCAATTAAAGCTGACCCGTCCCCTCTCATCCAGCCAGCCCTCAGCAGTGCTTTAAGAAGCAAAACTGTTCAGTCTTGGGCTCTGAGAAGAGGCAATTACTGAAAGAGCAGCAGTGGGGAAGTCTGTGAGGGCCAGGGAGCAGCAAGAGGTGGGAAACTTTCTCCCGTCCTACTTAATATCTCCACATCTCAAAATTTCCCTGCTTTATCCTATCTACTGTGTCCCCCCAGACATGCTTAGTGCTGAATTTGTCTATATCTTTGCTATTTAGCACACAGACATTAGCTGGTTACAAGCGAGGAATAAGCTAAAAGTAAACAATGTCTACTCTCTTCATGCTCTTCTTCCTCTCCCAGAGGCTGAAAGGGAAATTCACCTTTAAAAACATATTCTTAAAAGAGCAGTAGTTGCACCTGAGAGTAACATTAACATCCACTACAGTTACCTGTGGACTGTTTTCACAGACTTAACTAGAGTTTTACAGCAAAATATGCCATGTCTTCAAGAAAATTTTCCTCTATGCATCAGTACGCTACACAACTCTATATAGGACATACTACACTGAAAAGAAATTCTGTATTATCTCCAAGATGTATACAATTAGGCTAGTAAGAATATACTCACATGTTCTTACCCTTCTTATCCTTTCCCTTCATACCTTTCTTATTGCCTTTCTTGCTGGCCCTAATCCAGCAAATATATGTAGATCTCTAATATCAATGTGATGCTTATTGAAATTAAGTAACGTGCGTGCATGCCTGTCGAATCAACTCTGTAGCTTTGCAGACTTCTCAGACTTTCAGCTGCCTTCTGGAGTCACCCTGACATCCTCATACCACTGCTTTTAAAACCAGTTTTAAAAATAGAGACACTTACAAAGTGAAAATGCTGGTTGTATTAATAATTACTATTATTTATTGTAAAGATTAATGATCTCCAGAGTGTATTGGATTTTGTAGATATTCAGCAGCTTGCAGTAAAAGGCCTCATGTTGGCAATGTTTTGATTATTATTTTTCCTCAAGCAAACTGAAAATTCTTTTTCTATTATATATGAGGAAACTCTTTACATAGTAGTCTTGATTTTGTATTCAGTAAGTATGTAAACTGATGTTAATATTACTTGTCCTTTTACAGTTGTGTCCTGCTGTCATTCACAACTCAATCAGCCTATCTAAAAATCGATTATTGTTCTTCCTTTTGTCTGTTAATATTATTTTAATTTTGACAGTAAAATGAAACTATAATTTCAAATATCAATATGCTCTTACATCTTTGAAGTGGTCTCATTTTGTTCTTATTTATTAGAGCAGGATATATTAAAAATTGCATGATAAAGGATTACAGACAAGTTTGTGATGTTAAAGAGTGAATGGATCATTAGGCTTCTCTGTGGCTTTATTCATCTCTTAAAGTGACCGGATTTATATAACATCTGTTAACAGGACCATTAAGTAATCCACCTAGACTTAAAGTTCTTAACAGAGCCTTTTATAGTTCCCTCCTGAATTGAAAATACGTTTCTTGGGAACATACTCAACCATGTTGATTAAAGGAACTTTTGTGAGAAATTTCTTCAGGATGAAAAAAATAAGTAGACTTAGCACCTCACTGATTTCCTTTGGCATGACAAACATGAAATTATCCAAAAGTTACTGGACACCATCAGATCCTTCTGATTAATCTCATCAAAAGAACTTGAGAATTTTGATTATGATGAGTGTAGACCTGCTCTAGAGAGAGTATGTCAGAGAAAAAAAGGGGTCCTTGTTCCTGAAATAGTCTTCTGAAAATCTGAAAATGACTGGAGAGGACAAATGAAAACTCCCTTTTGTATGAATGTCTGTGAGAGTTATTGAGCTTTGGAGGTGGATTAGGCTGCAAATTAAATTAATCTGACTAAGGCCAGGGTACAATGAATTGCTGAAGGAGATTGTTAATTCTGCCTTCTTTGACCATGGTTGACAGTTGTTCTCAGGAAAGCACTGTTGAGTCATTAAATTGTACGAGTAAATATACATATACTTATTTTAAATATGTAAATATATAAATATATGCATACTGTGTATCCATAAAGAAAATGTACAGTATGCCTGTATTTATATGTTTACATAAATACATAAAATGTTTTAAGAAGCCTAAAACATGGACTAGTACCTACAGTCAATCTGAAATGAATAATATCAAATATTATTAAATAATAACTCATATTAACTGAGTTCTGCTACAGCAGATTCTCTTTTCCATAGTCATTGGTCCTTCACTTCTTCTGCTAGGAAAGGGAGGATTTCAAATTTCATCTTCTGACCTTAAAGTTTCCACAGGGACTGTCTTTGCTTTTTTAAAAATGTTTATCAAATTCATTTTGGAGACTGTCATTGCTCCAGCTGAATGTGAGTGAGGCCTGTGATTAAAGGATTGCTCTGCTAAAGCCAAGGTCATTGGCAAACAGCACCACAAAACTTGAGGTGCTGGCAAAAATATGATGACCTGATATCACAGACAAATATAAACCAAAAGTGTAATGAGGAAGTATATGTTTCTAGGAGCATCTCATGCTTCACTGAAATGAAATTAGTAAGAAAATAGACCCCTAGCAGTCCAATACACTTCTGCTGCTTATTTTACTTTGTCTCATTTTGTATTCTGAGTCTTCAGAAGGGCTTCAGCAGTGCAGACACTCACTTCCTGGCAATCTGTTAGTGGCAGACAGTTTTATTCAGTGAGCTGTATAGGAGTTCACTCAAAAGATGCAGTGAATTAGCACATCGGTTTGGTTGCCCTTTGCACACACTCTAAAATCAAATTAGGATATCCTGACACAAGTTCAATGAAACCATGCAGTTTGATTTAAATATCAATAAAGTTGAGTATTTCTTATGACCTCTGTCTTTTAAGCTTTTGGGGTGCACTTGGGTCATTCTCTTTGTTCAAACAGTTAGAAAACAGTTGGTCCTTTCCTATACCCTGACAGATCCATGATCGTTTGAGATGAGCAACTATGGCACATGGTGCCCTGGATAGCCATGATCTGAACTAGAGATGCATCCAGATTCTAGGAGCCCAGCTTTAAGAAAAGCAGCAAATAATGCAAGTTACAGCACAGACTGGAAGTGCCTGGCAGTAGGCCTCATGATTTTTGAAGCTTTTACTCTTCAGCTCACTTTCTTGTTACAAGCCAAACTTCTTATTGTAATCACATGTCCCTGGGAATGGAGGCTTTAACAAAAATGCTGAACATAACCAGACTTGCCATAAAACAACAAGAGTTGGCAATATCATGAGCAATTGCATTGCTTCGAGCAAGCAAAGCAGAGAACACAACAGCCGTTGCTTAAACTGGCCTATTAATCTTTAAAAGTGTTCCTGGATGCAGGTAGGAACATTCTGGTTAGTCTCAAAAGAGGGAGTTATTTTTCTTGTCAGAAATTTTAAAATTCAAGTGAGTTTTCAGAAGTCTTTTTATGGTGCTTTTTAATGTCATTGGAGTCTGGTACAGACCCTTAAATTTAGGACCCACTTTCTCATGCATCTCCAGCATAGCATTTATCTGCTTACACAGCAAGGGATGTTAAAGTATTCATATAGTTGGCACAGAGAGACAGAGCACAGAACCCACCAGAAATGAAGGAAATTATTAAAATTAACTGTACTATTATTGTGACATTGTATTCTTAATCATGCCTTTATCCCCATGTTTTGTCTTTGTTCACAACCACTGTGCACAAAATACAGTTATTTGGATAATAACGAAGTTGAATCCTGTTTTGGCTAGAGGCTACATTGCATCTGTTCCTCATACTAGATTATGTGGGCTTTTGGCACAAACTGCGTCTCCTATTTGCATACATTTCCTAGTACAGAACTAAAAACCCAAGGAAGGGTCAGTTTTGTAGGATTTGTCACATTAGGGTGTCCATGGTACCAAAGACAAGAGAACTACAGAAGAACAAATAGTTTTACCGTGATCAAGCCAGGCCAGTCCTATCCATTTTAAGTGTAGAAATACAGTCCCCATCAACATTGCAAGAGTCTTCTCGATAGATACGTACTTCCTTAACAAGTGTATTTGTCAAATGCTTAGAGGCTGTACACAGTGGTGAGATACTGAGGCACATGAGGCTGATCGTTTCTGCTTTGGGAATCAATAAATAAAATATTACAAAATAGTGTGGGAAGAGCTTTCTATAGCTATTAAGGCAGTTTATCTTTGAGGGAAGGTATGTTGGTGACAAATTTTGATTTTGTGATATTTCAAATGTATGCAAAACTCCATAGGGATCTCAGCAATTTTGTTTAAAGACAACAGGA
The DNA here is from genome assembly GCF_000737465.1 of Haliaeetus leucocephalus. Taxonomy (NCBI): domain Eukaryota; kingdom Metazoa; phylum Chordata; class Aves; order Accipitriformes; family Accipitridae; genus Haliaeetus; species Haliaeetus leucocephalus. Next base: position 1,317,210 of record NW_010973294.1, on the reverse strand, counting down.
AAAAAAAAAAAAAAAAGATAGATTAAAATGTTCTTGCTGAGACTCAAAATTGCTTTACATTGTAAACTCCTTTTTCAAATGTTCATAGTTTTATGAACCTTTTGGACAGAATTTTTTTATGGCCTATAATCAGAACTTTTTCACATTTTTTTGTATACTAAGACTTTTTCAAGCCTACTTTTACCTTTCCTGGCTCTCTGCCCTGAAAAGTTTTCCTATAGCGTTTGTGCTCGTGGCTATATATGGCCTGCCAATGATGTTTCTAGTTCTTCACTGTTACAGTTACATTTCAGTCCTGTCTTGATTCTTTGTTTCAGTCAAAATCAGATAAGGCTTGAGTGAGGGACTCAGCAACCTGCACAAACCCTTATGCTATTCCCAGTTTTCAAAACTTGAAGCAGTGCTTGCAGTTTGCCATCACTCCAAACCCGTGTTGTCTCACACCTCTGGATCATCAGAGGGAATAGGTGAGAGCAGTTTTCAAGCGAAGTGCTCGGCTTAATCACATCAAGGATTCCATCAGAGCACAACAGCTTTTCTGGGCAGTCATGAGTTCTTTGTGCTCATGTTGAACTCCTGTGGTCATGTTGAACTTCCTATGACAAGTGATGAGTAAGGCTCCTATTGATCCAATCACCCTGTCTTACGCCATTCTTTCCTTTGGGCTTGGAGCTTATTTCTGCTGTCCTGTGTTACCTCTCTGGGCTGTTTCTCAGACAGAGACATTGCCACAAAAGGGAGGTAGACCACGGAAAAGGCATAAGCCATGGAGCTGGGATTTTCACATGGATCTGAATATTGGCAAAGATCAGAGCTCATCTTTAGGGGCAATAAGTTTCAGAAAACAGCCCCTTGCTGGTTCTTATGACTTCTTCTTGTGATTAATAATAACACAACATGAAGGAGACAGCAGTATGCTTCTCTTGTTGACTTCTTGCCTTCTGGCTTTCTAAAGACATTTCACTTTGCTAGTAAGTTTGGTAAATCTAATTTTAAAGTTGCCTGTTTTGCAAAGCAGGAAACAGATCCCTCAGCATGTGGCAAATTAAGCAATGCAGAGGAACTACTTTTATCATTTAGGTAGATCATCTGCCTGGTTTTTAAATGAATTTCCAAAAGTTCTTTTTTTCACTTAAAAAAAAATAAAGTAAAATCTGACAACACTCTCTATAGCCCAAGGAGTAAAAGTAGTAAAAAACCGAGAAGACAGTACTGCCTAACTCATACGTCTTTTTTTGTAGGGGTGGGGGGTGGCCTGTAGCCAAATGGTTAACAAGTGTTGTTGTGTGGATTGATTGGGAAAAATACAGATTAAATCAGTGTAACTTTCTAACAGTAATTGTGTTTGTTATGGAAATCCTTTCCTGTAGTCATGGTCCAATGTCATGGTTACAGGATTTGTTCAATATGTGAGCCTCTAATCTCAGTGAGTGGGAACCATGAACCTCTAACCACACCACTCAAAAGTGACTTTGCCTCTTTACCTCACTTAACCACCCTCAGCCCATGATGCTGGGGTTACCTCATGGTCTACATCTGAAGATCTTGATACTGTGAATTTTCTCTTTTAGTGATATTTAATTCAGGTGTATCACATGGTTCCTCTGGTTTAGTGTGCATTGGGTTTGCTACCAAAAAGAGATGAATTTTCTTAGTCTATCAGCCAGTTCAGACAGCTTAATAGTCCCAATGGAGTCAACCCATAAGCTTCAATTTATGAATGTTCTTCATGTAATGTCTTTATCAGAGTGCTCAGGATGAGGACGAGATATTGACTGTATTGTATTTTCAGCAGCCACCTCAACCTAGAGAGCTTGCCTGGAAGCAGCATAGTTCATTGTTCCATCCCATTAGCAGGAATGTCACAATTATTAAGTGGGCAGCCTTCGATCTCTAGATCATGGGGCAGGTAAAAGCCATCTGTGTAACACTGAAGCAAGAGTTTAAATTAAAAACAAACAGAAAAAAAATTGAGTCGATAGTCAACGTTCAAAAATTATCATCCCAGTCAAGAAAGTGTGGGAGCTAATGACACAAGTTTCCCTATTTGTCAATGGACTTCTTCGGTATTATCTGCCCAGGCCTTCAAAACCAATTTGTTCAGTGGCAGTGAGAAGAGATGGAGCATAACTGGTCACATGCAGAGCAAGCCACGATCAGAACCTGTGGTTTCAGGAAATAACAGGGTGGAAAACTAAGGTTATGCTGCCAATGGGGGTCTTTGGCTAATAGCTGATGCTCATGCTTCAAAGTACTTCTACAATTAGAGCAGGTTTCGTTAACGCTGGAACACATCATTTGTATCTAATGAGGATTAATGTCTCCTTGAAATTGGATACTAAGGAATGTGCGTGTCCCTTGTCCATGCCAACACCACTGCATCTTAACTACAAGCTTAATTGGGTGTAGGGAATTACAGGAAAATGTGCTGTTTTTTTCCTGGCATTATGCATATTATCTTTTATTACCTATTGACCAGGTGTTTGATTGAAAATCTTTTCTCCTCACTGTTAAAAACAGAAACTGGGTAGCAAGTCAGAACTGGAGCATCCTTGTTACTCTTAGGGAATATTTATTGCCTCAGCCTAATTAATGTTCATTTATAAGAAGTATTATAGTTTGTATCAATAAAATAAAAAGTGTTTAGGGGGGGCTAGGTACCACACAAGCAACAATAAAGTCAAGGTCTCTAGCATTATGCTTTGCCAGGCCTTTGTGCTCTTGCACCTTTCTGTGAAATTTCAAGTGTTGAATGCTGTCTTGTGGAGGAAAAAGTGCTTCTCCTCCATCCCACTCAACATACTAATGTCGTTTTTATAGTTTTCCTAAGAGTGTATTTTTCAGATACTAACAAGGAATGAAAGAAATATAAAATAGCATGTCATAAAGCAGAAACATACAGTGGAAAAAAAAATTTCTGCAATGCATAATCATCGTATCACAGCAGAATATTTGTTTGTTATACAAGGCAATCTTGGTGTGTTGGTTTTCTTCCTGGAGTTTTAGTGTCATTTTCTTTACGTCTGGTGACTTAGTTAATCTTAGTTTCTCATTAATTTTTTGTGTTGTTGGTATAGGCACTGTACATAAAGTATACACAAATAAATGAAAGGAACATCATTCTTACTATTGCTCTTTAGTTTTAAAATAAACTGTGTTATGCTATTATCTATTAAAATGTATCTAGACTCACCACCTAAAAATAGAATCATAAAATCACAGAATGGTTTGGGTCAGAAGGGACGCTCAAAGGTCATCTAGACCAACCTCCTTGCCATGGACAGGGACATCCTTCACTGGATCAGGTTGCTCAAAGCCCTGCCCAACAGAAAATGTCCACTTGAAACCAAATGTAGAATTTAAGCAGATATAATGAAATTAAACATTATCTACAAGCACTTAGAAACAGTATTACTGGGACTTAAAGGGATTACATCTCACCTAAAAGAAAGTACCTGCCATAGCAATGATTTCCAATAATGATCAAAATTAATCCTTGGGCTGACAGCCAACACGAATCCTACACATAGTTTAAAAGCTTAAAAATCCATAGACAGTTAAGTGGGACTTTACATCAGTAAGGACTCTACATCAGTAGAAGTGTGATTACGGGCTGTTCCTACACGCAGGAGCAAAATTCTTACCACAAATTTGAGTATTGCTTTAGTGCTGACTGAAAAAGGGAGGAGTAGGACACGGGATTTCCCTTCCCTTCCCTTCCCTAAGTCCCATGTGATTTTCCTGGAAGTCCTTTTATCTGTGTTCTGCCCACTCTTTGTTTATGGCATCTGTCTGAGAGGTTACCAGCTGAGGAAGTGTAGTTTACCAGCTGATGTATGGAATTAAAGTCAAAATATATGTCATGAGTGTGAAGCACAGAAGACAGCAATTTTCCATCCATTATTGAAATTTCAATTGTTAAATGAATCCCAGCTGGGTTTGTCAAAGAGACTACTTGATGTTTCTTGTACAGAGCCTGAAATTGAGTCTCTTGCTATGAAGCAGCAGCATTCTTCTATAAGAGATAAGCAGTTTACATTACATCACCTGCTGAAGATTAAGCATTTTATATGCATTTGCTTAATTGATGGCTTGTGACATTGGAAAACAGTACATGATCTATGGAAAATCTTCAAGTATCTGCTTGTACTTTCTGAAAGAATTCTAAACTTTCATTAAACATAAAACTGAGAATAAGCCACTTGGGCAGCAGGTTTTTCACCATGCACAGTGTTTCCAAGCACTGAGATCACAAATACTGAAACACCATCAGAAGTTCACTGATATTTAAAACCTGTACACCCAGGCAAAGAGTTTCTGAATTTTCAAAACTTCTGTAAATGATGATAAAGATACAGGTTAATTTTTTAATGCCTGGCACATTCGACTCACTTTATGGATTAAGAATCTTCAAGAAGTTAGAGAAGAGTGTGCTTCAGCTGCTAAAAAAATAATTGATTTTTGTCAAGCTTTCTTTTATTGATTGGCAGCTTAACATTTATCAGCTCAAACAGCTTACAGCTGCCATTTTGTGAAGTGATATTTTAGAGGTCAAGCTAATACACCAGGTGGTTTTGTTTGCATTTCTAAAACTGATCTTTGCTGGGCCATCATAATCCGCTTTTACCTGCTTTAAGGACTCAGAACATATACATAGTGAAAAGTAATTATGCAAAGCTCTTCTCCTAGCCTTTATCCATAATTTCTTAATAATAATCTTTCTTAAAAAAGCAGCAAGTGCCCTGATGACATCTCTTTTGTTTTTAGTCAAAGAATTTTAACTATAATATTGCTGTTTCCTTCTCTCACTGCATCAGCAGCAGCCTTGAAATATGAACATGACCATCTAGTTAAGCATCTCTAAACAGGACCATCAAGTCAAGCAATTTTTTTTTAATCACCCCAAGAAACAAATATAACAGTATTCCAGAAATGAAAGATTTTATTTATAAGAGGTGTTTGTACTGACCACATGCCAAATTCTTACATTTTAAATGTGTTGGCAACATTTAGCAAGCTGTTTCCCTATGCAAGTTTACCATTTTTCTGTGCTATTGGCGGTGAACTAGCCAAGCACAAATACTGAAATGGGGCATAATAATAAAAACTTAAAGAAAAAAAAAAGGAGAAAAAAAACCCTTGAGAGCAGAGAACGCTGTGACACCAATGCCACGGACATCACAATGTATTCCCATAGTTGTGATAACAAAGCGTTACCTCGCAATATTTGATACACACTAACCCACATGGCAAACCCATATTCCTACACAACAAAGAGTTGCAGAAATAGATGAGAGTGAATATGTGTGTGCTGCTTGACAAATGGCATTTCTTTCAGTTGACAATTGTTAAAAGCACTTGATAACATATCTATTTTCATAGATAACATGCAATCTCTGGCATTGTTGTACACAGAAAGCGTCGGCTGTTTTCTATGTCTATATATTTATAATTACATTTTCATTAAACTGAATTGTCTGTCAACTTCTGATTTCAGAAGTCATTTTCATATTGCAGCTAAAAATGTTCTAGACCAATATCAAGGAATGACACGCAAAGTCAAAAGACAGGTGCCTCATCAGCTGTCAATAATGCTCCAGCAAGTCTGCATTTTAAGGGTAAAGAAGTTATGGAGAGCAAAACAGCAGATCACGAAGGCAGGTTTCTTACTGCTAACTAGCATTAAGAGACTGGCAGGATGTAGTTCACCCATTAATTTTCAGGTGTGGCCAGAATAAAGGCAGTTAACAGAGGAAAACAAGAGGACTCCTGCAACTGGAATCTGCACCGAATGCCCCTTTGGTCAGGACAGGGTCAGGACCGACAGGACAGATTTTTGGAGTGGGATTCAAAGGTCAAATCAGTGTCACAGCAGTGCTTACAGACTGGCATGTATGGAAATGGGGGTATTTTGTGGGCATACAGCTGACAATTTTGCATACATTTTTTAAAATTGCCTTGGAGTTGAGAATGGGAAACATGGAAACATAAATCTGAATTAATTATTTGAAGTATCAGTATAGCTCAATTCTCATTTATCTCCAGGGAGGAGGGGTTTCTTTTGCATTTAAATGGTATCCATTCAACTTCAGTGTATTTTACTTGAGCATGACCTAAAGACCTAAATCTGTTGTTAATTCAGATGAATTTTCCTGTTTGTACTTCATAGATAAGCTGTTAGAAAATCTTTAGTACATTAGTATGTTTGCCACCTTCACTGCTCCAAGTGGAAGTGGGATGATGTTTACTGAAATGCACAGACGTACATACTGTGCAGGTTACAATGCAGCCAGTACCCATTAGGGTATATTTAAGGCCCGATCAGACAAGCTGTGGTTGAGGCTGGAGATGATTTCAGTGAAGAGAAGTTACTGCTTGTATTTTAAACCCATATCTGTTCAGAGAAGCAGGTTTCTTCACTAAACTGAGGAGATGGTAATCTGGATGGGGGACAGAGGGGAGAAAAGAGCGCAGAGTGCTTGGCTGGAGACAATCTTTCATCTGAACCTTTGGCAGCTGGAACAGTCTGTGGTTCTACTTAAAAAAATAGCTATAATTTATAGTTAATATTTTAAATAAGTATGGTGGAAGTTTGTTTTAGATTGTCTCCAGTACCACGGGGTAAAACAGCCTCTGTTGCCTGTTAAAAAGATTAATTCTTAAGTGACATTCTAATCAAGTAACAATGAAATTGCTTTTCAGGCTATAAGTCCATGGAGACATAGGATATGCACTGCGTTTTGTACAGTACCTGGTACGAGAGTTCTTCTGCCAGACAGAAGCCCCTGTGCACAATTACAAAATAAATGATACATTTGCAATTTCCTCTCTCGCCTTTAACGGCCTATGTTCATGTTAAAATTACTGGGGTGAGGGGGAAGGCAAGTTATTTATCTCATTTTCCTTATAATAATTGAAAACATCTTTTATTTCCCTTGCTTTACCTAAATAACACAAAGTTAGAGGTTTTCATGCTTTTTCCCTCCCCGTCTCCTAGGAAACCGATCTCATGACCTTTAACATCTCAATGCACCGCTCTTGGTGGCGGGAACACGGGCCTGGCTGCATACGAAGGGTGGTGCGTCCTTCTGCCCCTGGCGTCCTAGAGGATTACTCCTACGTCTCCGTGACAGGCTGCATAATTGATTTCCAGTACCTAGAGGTCATTCACAGCGCTATCCAAATACTCCTCTCCGTAAGTTCCTGTTTCTTTTTGTATTCGGATTCCAGCAGTCCTTTCGCATGCAGCCTGCTGCTCTTGGGTATCTCTGTCCTGAAAGGGGGATGTAGTAGTTGATGGATAGCAGTGCAGATTTTTAATTGTATTTTCAATTAGAGAATGATATTCATGTTATTAAAATGTGCACTGCTCTTTTCTCTCCTTATATCTCGTAAAGCACTGTACAGGCATAGTCCCATTCTGGCCTTTGCTGGGACAGGTGAAAATTAACTTAAGTTCTTGGCTCGCGTTCACTGAGACTTCTACAGCAAAGGAGAGCAGACTTGTCCAAAATCAATTTGCCTAAACCTTTCCGAATTTCACAATCAATGGCGGTATTTTTTCAGCCCTGAATGTAAATATATTTTACGTGATACGTGGCCAGGTTTCTTCCCAAAGTGAGATATGGATGTAACACTTGAAAAAAGTGAGAGAAATATTAGGAAATAAAGTACTCATTTATATTTAACCATGTTATTTGTTCTTTTCTGGAACTCTGTGTTATCAGAATGTTCTACCTCCGTGATCCACATTTTGCAGTTGCAATACCAGTCAAAACCTGCAAATACAAGAAGTCGTCATAAAAATCTGCAGTGCAGGGAAGTGCTGGGGCTGGATGAGTTGCTTTGGGAGCAACAGCCCAGTCTTGGCCACAGCCTTTCCTCAATCTGATGGCTGCTTCTGCTTCTGCTTAAAACATTGTTTGGCATGAGCTGCGTGTGGTGTCCTAGAAGTGGTAGCTCGTTCTCTACATAGCTGTGTGTAGTACATAGCAACCGGCCCACCCCAAGTGGGTGCACATAGGTCTGATACACCCCAGATGTCTGGACCTATTCTATGCTCATGGCTCGTGGTCCTAACCATGGCCACCAGTACTTGTCAGACAGTGGGAAAAGAGATGTATTCTGCAGTCCACACCTACTAGTCAGGTGAGCTACCTGGTCTGAGCAACAAGAAAGGCTGGTAAAAATTTTAATTTTTACATTTTTCAAGGTAAGGACAGTTCTCTTTTGAAAGAAAAAAATCAGGGTATATGGTTACATCTATTATCCTGTCCAACTGTCTAGAATGAAGTAGTCTAAAAGTTCAAGATAATTTCTCTGCATTACTAAATGCCTTTTGTAAGATGTCAAGTGCTTTTTCCTTGCCACTGCTTTTAATCAAAATTTGATAAACTTGTATCTTACAGCAGTGATTAATGGACTTCCACTTGACAATCCAGGTCTGAAATAGTGCACTTGGTTAGCGCACCAGTGACATCACATGCACCTTCACAAGCCATGTGTCTGCTCCTGGCCTATCAGCTTCTCAGGTACCAGTGACATCACAAGCACCTACACAAGCCATGTGTCTGCTCCTGGCCTATCAGCTTCTCAGGTACCAGTGACATCACAAGCACCTACACAAGCTGTCTCCTGACTGTCATTCAGTCAGGCAGCAAAGACCAAAGTCTTTTTGAGTCAGGATCTTTTCCAGTGAAGACAAAATTACTTCTCTTGAGGCCCAGTCCTGTGTATGTCAACATACCTTATAATTTTTCTGTGAAAGCAGGCCTTGCAGAAGAATTTTGCACAATATGTCTACAAAGCTTAACTGAATGCACCTTCCTTACTCTTGTGGGGGCCTGATACTCAAAGCAGGTTGCTTCTTCTGTGAGTTCTTCATTTGCAACAAATTCCCTTGCAATGCAGTGTTGTTCAGTCTGCTTCAGTGAGCCTGTACAAGGGAAACTGAGGTGTGGTTGGTTTAATAGAAGAAAACCATAAATATTTCCAACACTTCCTCACTTCTATAGGACAAAATGTATCATGTTAGAAATTTTTCTAGAATTTTTGTGATTAGAAACAAATTTAGTGTTCAGTGGAAATACAGCTGGTTGTTGAAATCAGGAACTGTTTTCTTCTCGGCTTATCAGTGCAGTACAGTTCTGGTAAAAATTTACCAAATGACAGGAACACAAATATTAATATTAGGATAATAGAATAAAAAAATTAATATGTACAAACTAAAAGAAATATGAAAATGGAAAAGTATAAAAATGATGTAATAATTATAAAGCATAAGATGTCACAGGCCCTCCCTTTCTTCTGGAGTGATTGATTGCCTGGAACAATCATAAATAAATTCTGGATGCAATTCATTGCAAGTTCAAAATATGCCAGGAACTTACAAGGCTTGACTGTGAATTAAATAGTTACCAGTTTCAGATACTGCTTTTGACTGATATACACAATGTTGAAATTAAAATCCCGTATGCAAAGTAAGGTTTTCCTCCAGTCTTATTATCTTGCTATCCCATCTGTGACGCATTATGATTAGTGTACCATGAGTCTGTACTTCAGTTTCCATTCTGAATTGTAATTTAGGCTTGTTTAATTTACTGTCACACAGGACAGAAGCCACCACCTAGATTATCAGACTTGTTGCAGGTTCCTCCCATTTTCTGAATACTGTTGACCTGAGGAAGTTCCCATTTGTTTCAGATGCATCACTGCTTTCCTAATTGGGGTACCAATTTCAATTGTTAGTTAAAAGGTCATTTAGGTTGTCTTTTTACAGTACTGAAGAATTGTAGATCAGAAGAGCCTTCTTTTTTTCTTTTCCTAGTAGCTAGTCCTAAAAGTAGCCTATTCCTTTTTGGACCTTACAACCCACTTAATTTTCATAACATTTTTATGTAGCAGTAGTAGCGTAACAAACCATTTTACAGTGTAACAAAAACTTTATTGGCATAACAAATCATTTCATCATACTAACCTTTGTCCAAATGACTGGGAAGGTGAGCGCTTCCATTTGGTAGGGAGTTAGAGCCTCTGTAAGAAGAAATCCCTCCAGGGGTAAATATTAGATAGCTGTCGAGATATATAACTCACTAGCAGCAGTTCTCCATTTTTGAAAGGTGACTTTTTATTGAAATCTTTTTTTTTAACTGGTATAAAAATTTTTATATGCACAGAATGCTGCAGCTGTGACTACATTAGAACCTGCTTCAGGGAATAGGCTCGACATTCATTTATTTAATTCTAACATAGTAAGGCTCTTTTTGTATTTGCTTTATAGTTGTTTCTAAAAAAAAAGTATCTTTTATTGGTGAAACAGTAACTTTGTATCTCATCCTGATTCTGGGTGCCTACTGAAGTCATTGGGAGCTGAAGGTGTTAGGCATTTCTTTACATTGGGGGAAAATCAAGAGAAATATGATAGAGTGGGATGCAATTCATAGTAAAGAAGAAATATATTTAAATTATGTGTTTAAACTCTACATTTCTTTGATATGTAGGGAACAGTACATATTATTTTGATGAATAAATCCTTCCACACAACACCTTTAATTTTAAAATGCAAGGCAGATCACCTTTACTGAAACCTGAATTTTTGGAGAACAAATGGATATTACAGTCAAAATGGTGACAGTTTAGCAACTTTGAGAAAGACCCTTCATACAGTCTTTTTTGTTATTTGAAAATAGATAATGCACGCTGAGACTGTTAAATGCCAGGTAGACACTGGGTTTTAAAGCCTGAGATTTAAAAAGTTCTCCAAGTGATTGCAGAGAATTTTGTATTAGACCATGAGCCTAATACCATAGTAAGCTTGTCCACAGCTACACTATCAAGCAGAGACCTCCCAAGCTAGGGTTCACTGAGGTAGCTCTGGAATTAGCAGCCATATAAATTCATCGGCACTGAAAAAGCAAAACAAATTAATTTTCCAGAGCAACAGGCTGACACAACTCGACTGCTTCTTGGGACAGGAGCTACTACCTTCTCACAACACTGCATTGCACAAGGTGAGGTTAACTTTCTGTCTGGGTCTCATCACATTACTCTTCACTGTATAGAAGAGCCATACCCAAAATCTAGAACTCTCAAGGAGGGAAAAAAAAAATAAAAGAAAGAAAGAAAGAAAGAAAGGATGAAAGAGAGGATGAAAGAAAGGAAGAAAGGAGGAAAGAAAGGAGGAAAGAAAGGAGGAAGGAAAGAAGGAAGGAAGGAAGGAAAGAAAGAAAGAAGGAACCCTAAACCTGAAAACATGCAAAACATTCAAGCTGTTTGACATGTTAATGCTGACAAACGGAGGACATATTGAAGAAAAGGACTGGTTTACTTAGCAGAGGTCCATCTGTTGCCTCTCATAAGTGTCAACTGATATAACCTGTGGGTGACTGCTGGGCCTACAGATGAGGAACACTCACAGAAAAAACACCCCTCTAGAGTCGCCTGGTTTTCACTACAGTGTAAAGCCAGGCAAAGATGTGATATAGAGAGATTAAGAGTACTGAATCTTTTCCATAGTGGACTTAAAAGCAGTGAACATACCTGCCTAAGGTAAAGTCAGGCACTAATCAATGCGGAATAACTTAACAGTAACACTACCAAGCACAAAACATAGCCAGAAAAATATATTACTTTCTACAGAATATAATGAAGTTGTAATATCACAAGTATAAGAAAAACCACTCCTGGCAGCCAAACTGGGAGTTGGATACTGTGGTCACTGTGAGTCTGAACAATTCTCCCACAGGATGGACAGACTATATCTATACACATAAATAAAGCATGCCAAGGAAACTGGGTACTGAGGCCAACTGGCTCAGAATAGCTCACGTCTCCACTAACAGTCTCAGTCTCCAAAACAGGCTGGTGCATTCAAGCCACCGGCTGGGAATAATCCCTGGGATTGTTCTCCTGACCAAAACTGTGCCTGGGAACTTTGTGGGGAGAGTGCTGGCTGGAGCAGGCCAAACTCATGTCCATGTAGCACCATGAGTGACAGCTTGCCAGTGCCAGGAACAGTCCCAGGCATGCAGGAATTCCCTCCTATTGATGCAGCTGTAGCAGGCAAATGTCCAGCCACAATTCATTCTTCAGAGTGGACCGAGGCAGGAGCTGGCAGGAATGGCCTATTTAGCTAGAAGGATGTAGAAGTCAGTGATTTATACCAATGTTTTATTTTTTAAATCTTTACCAGAGAAACTTATCCCCTACCTGTTTGACGTGGTAGAGAAAGATATGTTTTCATATGATATCTAGCAGTTACAGTGACTTTTATGATAATACACAATGTCAGGCAAGCAATATTGGACTAATCTCATGAATTGTTATTAATATTCCCTTTTGAGGTTAGCTAATTCCACCAGTGATGAAACTAGAGATAGTGGTGGATTTCCGTTCAGGGACATTCCATCCTTTTAAGCTCTTCTACCATCCTCATGCAGGAATATGTCAGCACCTCCAGCCTTGCATTGAACAACATACATTTGTCTCATGTCTGTTGTTTTGCCACCTTCTCCCCAGATGCAGAACGAGGCATGGAGCTGAGGCTTTGTCTGGATAAGGATTGAGTTTCCGTGCAGTTTCTGAATGTTGTTTCACTCTTGAACATGTGCTGTCTTGATGTGCAGACAGAAAAAAAGTTGAAAACAGCTCAAACTTGGGGTACAGATCTGCAAGGCTTGAGATGTTCTTTATTTATTGTGGCAATTCATTTAATTTATATTTGGCCTCATTCTGGCCCCCAAGAAAGGTCTGTCTTTTGTGTAAACGGTGGAGTGAAGATATTATCAGAAGTAGTGGAGCTGCTGACCATAGTTTTAGTCTGAAACTTTCTATGGTGCTCTAGAGACCATTGGGGCCAAAAGCATTAAGAGAGTTTGAAGATAAAGAAGTTGGTCTTCCTTCAGTATCGGTTGCCTTGGTCTGGAACATGAGTTCACTCTGCTACCAGAATGCATCTGGTATAGGTACAGCTGTGTGACAGTGCGGAGGCAGCTTGCACCGATGTATAGTGGTTGGAGGTGGATGACTTCATATCTGGGTATATCTAACTATGAGTCTGCATGCAAGAGATGACAAAAACACATGTAAATGGTCACCGTTTTCCAGGATTTGAGTTAGACAACAAAAGCATATAAAACATAACCTCTAAAATACATGTCCTGTGAAGATGTCCTCTCAGTGCACCTTTCAGTTCCTGAATCTATAAATAGTGTATACTTTCCATGTATACCATGTGCAGATGGTTACTGAATATCTCGAAGGAGGGAGACTCCACAATCTCTCCGGGCAACCTATGCCAGTGCTCAGTCACTGTCACAGTAAAAAAGTGTTTCCTGATATTCAGAGGGAAACTCCTGTACTTCAGTTTGTGACCATTGCCTCTAGTCCTGTCACTGGGCACCACTGAAAAGAGCCTGGCTCCGTCCTTTTTGTAGCCTCCCTTCAAGAATTGGTAAGATCACCCTTGAGCTTTCTCTTCTCCGGGCTGAACAGTCCCAGCTCTCTCAGCCTTTCCTCATGTGAGAGATGCTCCAGTCCCTTTATCATCCTTGTGGCCCTGCCCTGGACTGTCTCCAGTATGTCCATGTCTTTCTTGTACTGGGGAGCCCAGCAGTGGACACAACACTCCGGGTGTGGTCTCACCAGCCCTGAGCAGAGGGGCAGGATCACCTCCCTTGACCTGTGGGCAATACTTTGTCTAATGCAGCCCAAGGTATCATTTGCCTTCTTTGTGGCAAGGGCACATTGCTGGCTCATGTTCAACCTGGTGTCTACCAGGACCCTCAGGTATTCTCTGTGAAGCTGCTTTCCAGCTGGGTGGCCCCAGCATTTATCGGTGCATGGAGTTGTTCTTCCCCAGGTGCAGGACTTTGCATTTCCCCTTGTTGAACTTCATGATGCATGTTATGCTAAAAAAAAAAAAAAAGTTAATATTTCTAGCTTTTACCTCATTTTCTGTAAAAATACTACTTACCTGTCTTGGTATCTTACCAAATGTTTCATAATTATTGATGTAAATTGATGCTGAACACTTTTAAAAATCTAATCATTAATATTCTTAGACTTGTCATCCTTACATTTGCAGGTTCTCCTGTTTTAATTAACCAGGTAGGATGATTTCAAATATTTTGAATTTTTTTTGGTATTATGACATCTCATAATAATGCAGTCATGCCTGCTACAAAGATCCTCTTATTTTTGAGGAATTAATTCCTCTTACTTTTTCCTCACAAGTCTCTCGATGTGTGTTCTTCTCCCCAGAACACAGAGCAGCACTTCCATAAGGAAATGAAAAACAATGTGATCTGGTTACATTATTTCTGGATATCTGTCACCAGTCAGTGCCTCGTACTGACCCCATGCAATTGCCTCACTGTCGTGGTTTAACCCCAGCCGGCAACTAAGCCCCACACAGCCGCTCGCTCACTCCCCTCACAGTGGGATCGGGGAGAGAATCAGAAGGGTAAAAGTGAGAAAACTCGTGGGTTGAGATAAACACAGTTTAATAAGTAAAGCAAAAGCCACGCACGCAAGCAAAGCAAAACAAGGAATTCATTCACCACTTCCAGTCGGCAGGCAGGTGTTCAGCCATCTCCAGGAAAGCAGGGCTCCGTCATGGCGTAACCGTGACTTGGGGAGACAAACACCTTCACTCCGAATGTCCCCCCTTTCCTCCTTCTTCCCCCGGCTGTATATGCTGAGCATGACGTCATATGGTCTGGAATATCCCTGTGGTCGGTTGGGGTCAGCTGTCCCAGCTGTGTCCCCTCCCAACTCCTTGTGCCCCCCCCAGCCTCCTCGCTGGTGGGGTGGGGTGAGAAGCAGAAAAGGCCTTGATGCTGTGTAAGCACTGATCAGCAGCAACAAAAACATCCCTGTGTTATCAACACTGTTTTCAGCACAAATCCAAAACAGAGCCCCGTAGTAGCTACTATGAAGAAAATTAACTCTATCCCAGCCAAAACCAGCACACTCACTTTGTGAACTATTTCTGCCCTGCTGCCTTCAAAGAATCTGCCAAATGTTGATTATTTAATATGAAAATGAATTATGACATTTGCTAGACTTAAATGCTTTTTTTCATCAGAGAAAAGTAGAATTTAATTAACAACTGTATTTAGCACAACAGATATTAAAATGAGTTTATGAGTCCCGTGTAAATAATTAATCAAGGGAAACATTGTGACTATTGAGCTACAGAGAGACTAAGATCAGGGGCAGTGCCAGAGTGACTTAATGAAGTTCAGATCATTGACCAAGCTTTTACTACTGAGCCATAAGTTTGAATACTTTTGGGGTTAATTTGGATGGCTCTTCCTCTATCCCTGATGTTAAGATTGCCTTCCCTATGCCATTTGAAAAGCTCTAGGAGTTGCTCCATAAGAGGTTTCAGAGCAGCTTTTGCCCCTTCCTTCAGGCACCCAGAGATGCAGTTTGGTTCATATTCATTTAAAAGGGACAAAAGGGGTAATGATATCAATATATAATGTGGTTTCTCAAGGGCACTGCTGTAGCCCCTTTTTTCCCATTAGCTATGGCCCTGTTATTTTTCTAATTGGACAGATAAGGATGCTAGGAAGCATATCATGTATGTTGTTCTCCAAAGAATATCCCTGTAGGGGCTGACACCAGTGCTCAGACAGGTTCCTTGCTCTCTTTCGATTTCCTCGAGTGATGTGTGATTGATGAAGAAAGCTGGTTGGTATCAGCATGTGATAGAAAAACATGAGGTAATTTAGTGGTAAGGGCTAGAGGAATGGTACATGAATAAAATACAGTTGTCCTGAAGGTATTACATCTTTTCTTGAATTTTTGCTTGCAAATTTTTCACCTTTTTTTTAAGGAAATAGTTAACGTATCTCCTTTTCCACAATAAACAATTACACAAGTGGCATGGAAAATTAACTTTGCGTTGTCTGCAAAGCTGAAGTTCACCATTACTCTAAAGAAGGTATGAAAGATATACCTATTCTTCATCATCATCCTAGTCAGGAACACATGTCTCTTAGCCATGTGAATAGTGAGTTAAGGTGGGCTGTTGGCTTCTCAAAGATTCATTAGTAAGTTTAAAGTCATCACCAGATTATTAAAATTCAGAAAAATGTTTTCAGCCTGAGCAATGTTACAGAGGAGCTGTCAGTCTCTGGAACACACTGCAGAGAAGACAGCTTGTGCAAATGGCTTTTGATGTTTCCCCTAATTCTTTGTAGTAGTTGCATTATTGTGTTTTTATGGCAATCTATGCCTTGTGCAGTTCCTCCAGTGTTTATAGTATTAGATCAGGGATACATACAGCCCTTTGCCAATAACAAGCCTTCAGTGTTACAAAATATAACCAAGAGAAACAAAATTAGTGAACGACTGTATCTGCACCTACGTTCTAGAAATGACCTTGTCCTTTCTCGTTAGATTTAGTTAGACCCCGTTATGCATGGTAGTGTGTAGGTAGTAAAATACACAGGTATATTTCTCTAATTACCAGTCTGGGTCAATAAAGCCACTACATGAGACAGAATCAAGAAAAATCTATGTTTTTTCCATGTCAGTTGTCCTTTCTGGGGGCATCTTCTTTTTCAAGCAGCTCATTTAAAAGGAACTGAAACCACTGATATTATAGTTATTTGCTTGCTCATTTATTCATTAACTGTTATGATACAGATTTGTGAAAAGGAGTTAGGCAACTTCTGCAGCAGAGCTGGCTAAAGGTGAGGGGATAGGGGACAGCAACTTAAGCACTGACAGTATAGTAGCGCCTTCACCTTGTCAACTAATCAATATGAGAACTAAATTGTTCTAGACATTTTGAAGTACTTGATATAGATTTGTTTTCCATTTTACATGAAAATTACTATGGCATTTTTTCAATATTGTACAAAATTTTGATGAAATTGTATGCAGGTATTATGAAATACTTTCATTTACATAAAAAAATTTAGACTAAAAATAAAAGTTGATTGCTTTTTTTTTTATTTAGTTCATTAATATTTCAATAAAAATTATGCAGAAAGAGTGGAGATAAATGGAAGATTTGAAAAATATCCTTTTTTTTCCCTTTCAACTTTTGCCCAAAATTACATCCCCTATGGCAGGAGCAGTGTAATAGACTATATGTCTGCAACTTAGTTACTGTAATTCTCAGTTAGATACTTTCATTCAGACCCATTTCCAGTATTTTCAAGTTAACCTGAACTGACACTGAACGGGGAACTGCAGCAGTCTGGTGCACAGTAAACTTGGTGGTCGCTGATTCAAATACAAGGCAGCATCCCTGCAAATAAGCAGGAGAGGTGATGGAAAGGTAAAGACACGTTAAAGCCTACAAGTTTAGAGCTCAGCAGAATGCTGAATGTTGCACTAGTAATTTGGAAATTATAAGAGAATGTGGAAAGTGTAACAAGGAATAGCAATTTAACCATTTTTTAGAGAGCAAGGCAATCCAGCATTTTTCTTTTCAAAAAATTGAAGCAGTATTTCCTTTGTACATTAGGGATATTTTTATTGACTCTATTGTCTGAAGCTGTTAACTGTTTGATGGGCTACTGAGACACCAAAGATCCTGGAAATTCAGAAAGCCAGAGCACAGTGCTCCCAAGGACATTTGTCTTCATGCCTCTCGGGACACTCCTGAGCTTTCAGCAACCTCTGTGGCAATCAGTCTGTGATAGTTTCCTCAGAAAGTGGAATCAGATTCATACCTTTCTGCCTAGCTGCAATTCAGTGCAAGCAGCTCTGCTCCATCTCCAGCAGTGTGCTGCATCAGGTCTGCTCTGTTTGCAAAGCTGATCAACCAACCAAGGAAATTAACTCCTTCTCTAGGCTAAGTGTTCGCATGGTGATTGACAGCTCTGGCTGAATAGGCCTGACTTTGTTGGGTTTGTTTTATTTCCAGAAAACACAATTCTAATTGATTTTTAGGTGCAGATGTGGTTTTAAGTAATGAAAAAGTATTTTACTAAGAGGGTCTGATTCCTTAGTCTACATCTGCACATGTAGTATAAGGGACACAGGCAAATCAGAGACAAGCCTCACCCTACAGTCTCACTGATCCTAACAGCAATAGATCTGTGCTCACTGATACTCATCAGAATGATTCCTTCTGCATATCGTAGTTGATAACTATGTGACCAGACTTTCTTATATGGGGGAAAAATATTCACTCATTAAAACCTGTCTCTGTGTGAGCTTCCACCAACAGGACGTTTTTCTTTTAATCATGTACTGAATTCACAGCCTAGCTCTTCCATTAAAATTTGTTGCCTGAGTGTGACTTGACTGCAGAAAGAATTCTTCTTTTCTCTTGACTACGGTCTCCAATGATTTGCAATGCTCTCTGTTTTGTCCTAGGGAAATATGAGAAGACAGAGCAGGGATTTCACTAAACAAGCAGTGAAACAGCTCATACTCACTCCTCAAGCTTTGGGGGAATGATTTGGTTTTCACTGATGAAGAAAGTCAATGTGCATATGTGCTCCTCTCAGAACAACTCACAGAAAGACATACAAGGTTTTCTGGGAAAATATATTTTGATTTAGAAAGACTGCAATCCATAGTAAGTTTTAAAAGGCCTGTGTTCTGTAAATGCTGCCTTCATAAGCTTTTATAGTTAATGCTTCTGGCCCAAATGCTGTAATATAGCTGCTTATCTTTCCCTGTTCTTAGTTCACCATCTACTATTGCAGAAACTGTTGTAAAACTTCTTTTAACTGTTTCCTTTATATTTCTGCAAAGCAGAGCAGGGAGTCCCACCTGCAGGTGCGAGGTCCAGCACGGGCTGTGTTTCCCCAGCACCGTGTAGGTGACAGGCTTGGAAACGGGACGTGGTGGACTCATTACGGGGCTTTTTCATCCTCTGCTACAAATATCCGCTCAGCTCCTTTCAGCTCTCCTGGGGAAGGTGCTGGGCATGGAAACAGCCCAGTTCATGCAAAATCCTCTGACACAGCATGTAGGGAAAGGCACTGAGCCTATATATGTAATATAACCCACAAGATTCACTCACACAGGTAGCAGGCAGCAGCGTTTAGGTGACACTGCAATGCAACAAGGAAGACTAATACAAATTTTGTACATGAGTATAGCCAAGACGCATGTTGATAAGTACCTAAGAAGTGATGCTTTACAATATCACAGTAGCAATTTATGTAGAGTTGCCTGATGAATTTGCCTTTTTTTCAGTTTGAATTCTTTTTTTCAGTGGTTGTCAGGCTTGCCTAAGGGAGTAAGCACCTCTATTACTTTTATAGAAAAAAAGAAATGAGTCTCATATCATGGAAAGAAAGCCAACAAACACAGGTGAGAAGGACGGGGTCGAGGTTGTGGCCAGGCATTAAGTATATATAAAGAATTTTGTGTTCTCTGAAGGTTCAGAATAGACAGAGATTGAGTGAAATGGATGCTTCAGGCATTTCTTTGCTGTGGTTTGATTATGATTTGAACAGGTAAGATTGCTAGTGGTCTTGAAAGGGAGACTGATGTGAATTGCATTCAGCTTGTAAGTTTCTGTCTGCTGTCAGTAACTATTCTGAGAGAACAAAATCACCTTGAAGTAGAAGCCTAAAAAGCAAATTTCATTTCTTCTTACCTTTGTATAATATGTAGAAGGCCTCAGTTGAAACAATAGCCCATGTGGAAGGACAAAGGTGATGAATAATGGTGTTGCTTCAAATTTCTGATGTTAGTCTGAATCAAAATGATGATCAAATAAATCAGGTGTTGCATCTACTAGATCTCTGTCTGAATCTGTGATATAGGTAAAGATTTTTTAAGAAATCATGCCTAATGATGTGGAACTTTTCTAGCTTAACTTTCCATTACCTCCTATGTAAATTCCTGCTATGTAGATTGATTGATAATCATTGTGAATGACAGAAAAAAGTGGTAGATAATTAAACCGCCTCTTAAAACAACATGATCATTTCCATTTTTATTTGTGATTAGTTTAATTTATTTTTATCTTGTTTATTAACTTATAATGCACCTGATATATTCACACATGTACATGTATACAGATTCAAAGAAATAGTTAAAATATACAGATCAACATAAAAAACTAAAGCTACGTTCTGGTCACTTATACCAGATAGCTTGAGTGTTTATTCAAGTAATACACTGATTTCCAGAAATAGTTTTCAAGAGTGAAATCCTGCATGGTGGGTATTTCAAATACCCTCTGCCTCACCTGTAGGCTTTTCTTACAAATATGATCTTCCTGGTAGCTCTCATCGCTAAAGGCCAGGGATTGCCAAGCTCCCCCTTACTGGACACTGATTTTTTACTCAGGCAAGCAGGAGTGAACTGGAAAGACCCAAGCGTTTCATTATTCCTTCTTCTTCCTTTCCTCTTCCTGGGACTATGATTTCATCAGTAACACCACTTTCATTTCTACCTTCTTTTGCACTTGTTTATCTTGTTTTGTCTGGAAAGAGTCTGGCTTAGACTTTATTAGCAATAACAGCTACCCCAGACCATTTCACCTAACCTGCTTACTAAAGTAATTTACTTCAGCTACCCCCTAAACATCCTCTAAAGATCCCTTTCCCACGCAAAATGCAAAACAACATCTGGGACTATGGATGTGTCATGTCCCATAGTCATTCATCTGTCTCTCCACAGGGCCTCTGTAGCCTAGACGGGCAGTGGGGCAGGGAGACTTGCCAGGGGCACATTGCATGCCACGTGTTTCGTGTGTTCAATGAGGGCAGCTTGACCCATTGCATTAAGGCTCACCTCTTCATTCTCTCCCAGTCAAACCTGAGGGAAAGAAATACAGGATTTTTCTTTTTTTTTAATTTAAATTCTTCCTTAATATCTTACATATCAAATGTTTTAACAGTTTGTATTGCTAACTCAGTACTAAAAAAGATATACAAAGAGGTACAGTGAAAAACAAGCCAATCTTAATATGATGCAAACTGCCAGTTCACATTTAAATATTACAATAACGACCAAAGACTTTATTAACATCTTACCCCTTCTTAGGTTCAAAATACCTTTTCTATACACATGGCAGCACTTACAGGCACTGCTTAATGCTCAGTTCCTTACATCCACAAGACCTAAGAATGATTTTGAAACCAGCCCCTTAACCTTGTCTCTATCAGCCCAAGACAGAGCAACAGTTCTTGTGTAGGAGAATAGCAACCCAGCATCAATATTAATTGTCCAGGGACAACTTTTTGAATGTTTGTTGGCAGTATTTGCACTTTTTTTTTGTGGAAAGGAAACATTTTAAATAATATTTGAAGGTTTGAGGTTTTTGGCTTTCTCCACTTTTTGTGGTTTTAATCAATATTTTTTTCTTTGTTAAAACTAGCACAGAACTTTTTCTTTAGTACTTTAGTTACTTAAAAGCTTGTAAGAACAACAGTCTATGATAGATTAAATTGTTCTATTACTTTTCTCCAAAACTAAGCCAAACAAATCTACTACAATTGAAAACAAAAGATTTATCTGCATAAACTACATAAGCATGGGTATCAGCAAAATTCTGCAGACATTTGAAGCTTCCCCTACGTTCTGGAAGGCAGTGAGTTTAGTGTCCATGTGAGCAGAAAACGAACCATCGAAGTGATTCTTCACCAAAACCAAACTATAAAAGAAAAAGAAAAATCTCTGTGCTCCATTTGTTATTTTTAGAAAGTGCTGGAAGCTATGTTTAATTCATTTGCGGACCCAAACCACAGCCTCATTTAAACACATTTTAGTCTTCAGTAATGAAAGTCTCGTTATCTGTGCCATCATGTTGTTCACTGGTAACATGTACCATATCTGCCACATGCTACTAAGCTTTAACAAGTGATACAGTACAATAATTTATCAATATACAATCTGGGATGGGCCCTTCCAACTGGAAAGCTTAATAGATATAATTTTCAAATATAGTAACTGTCTTGAGGAATTTTCCTATTACAAGATTCTTTTTGGCCTTCACTTTTTTATTTTCTTGTGCAAATCCTACATAAATGATGTAAAGATGGGACCTTCATCAGGGCTTGTACCAGAGAGTTTGTCTGCTTTTTCTAAGCACAGAATTTTTTCTAATGTGAGCTAGAATACTAATATAAAATTATATTGATACCGTATAATGTGTAATTATCTTAATATTATCATATGATATATAATTAATAATAGTAATAATATAACCCTCTCTAGCAATCTTACCTACTACAATATGATCCAAGTAATTAGACTCCAAGGAAAAAGCACAAAAGACTTCAGGATATTTTAATCTGCTCATTTTTTTCACAGTCAGCTAAAGTGGAGTAGGAAAGTCATAAAAAGAGCAATTCACCATTCCCCTCTGATGCTCTGCTTTCTGTATCGCTCGTACTAATAGGCAGGACATCCTCCCATTTCCAAAACACTTGGTGTGCATTGCAGAATTTCAATATCCCTGTCTAGACCAATGCACCCAAGAGGGCCAGAAAATGAGTTTGGGCATCATCCTCCATTACCCATCCTGTGTGAACGTTAGCATCACTGTTTTGGCCATGTTGACCCCCAATGCTGGGCACAGCGCAGGTCAGGGACTATGCCCAGGAGCCAGGGTGGACAAACCCACCCCTGTGCAGTGGGAGGGATGGGGAGGAAATAGGTGCTGAGGTGTGAGCCATGCCAGCCACACCACTAACCCTGGGACGGCCAGGATTGTGCCTTGACCCATTTTATTTACTCCTGCCATGTAGCCCCTGGAAGCAAGAGTGCTGTGGAGTTTCTTTGCTTGGGCTTTCCATCATTCACCATCACAAATGGGACACTTTCATGGTGTTGTGCCTGATGCAGTTACAAAAATTGCTCAGGGTTTGGGACTATTTTGGTCTTTTTTTTTCCTGTTCCCCTGTTTTCCATGCCGCCTGTCCAGTTTTCATTGGTACAGGGAGGCTGCATTGGCCAGTTCTGAGATTACAAACAGCCCCACATTAATGAGGAATTATACTCAGTTTCACAGGAATGTGACTGCTTGGTACCATGTCAGTTATTTCATACACACTCTTCAGCTCCCACACCAAACGCGGGGGGGGGGGTGTCCAATTTACTCATGTAATAGAGTGCCTGAAAGAGTTGGGTGTTTGCTTTTGGTTTTAAGCCTCTTGGAAATTCTTCTTACTTTACTGGTTTGTGGATTTTGTCCCCAGACGATGGTGATGGGACTCCATGGGAGGTCTGTAGACAAAAAGCATAAATAACATTGAAATCTCCCAGGCGCTTGTTTTTTCATGATGTTATATTGGCAGATTCTTATACCTCCAGGCTAAGAATATTTTATAGCCACCAGTGTTTTCTCCTTTGGCCTGTTAGTTTCAGTCTAGAGGTGCTGCTTGAAAATAGCTGAATAGGGATTTTTCTTTTTCATAGGGGAGTCATTCATTTTTATTAAAATATTGTAAACTAACACCACTAAAACACACCACCATTTTCACCAGAAATAATTCCAGTTAAATAAATGGAAATATACAGTTGTAAAGCTGATGCAAGTGAAAAATAACCCCCTAGGTGCTCATTGATAAAGAATTTATATAGGAAACAATGAATAAGGAGAAGATTGCCTAGACCTTGCAGTTTCCAGGACTTTCACATATTTCCTAGCAGCATTATTGAACCTAGGGCACTCATTACAATAAATAGCGTGTTTCCAGACACTCATTTCTTTGTGGGGTTTTACAGAGGGAATAGAAGGTGTATTCCCTCTGGTGAGAAGGAATGCATCCACACATTTGCTTATAGGGTGTCTGATTTCATGAAAGACCAGAGGAGTGTCACCATGATATATTTATTTCTAACTAGCAACCACTGCATATCAAGCCATCTGAGGGAATAATGTCATCTAAAAAAGGCTTTATCCACTTAAAGCTTTCCTAACTTGCATTTATTTTTGTGTTTGAAATGCTTTGAACAGAAGTGACACTGAAAAGCACTTGATCTATAAACCCTTCCATACCAACTGTTTCAGTTTCATATTAATATTCTCGACCTCTTTCGGGGTGGGGGGGTGGGGGAAGTCTTTCAGCTGTAGATGTCAACGTGGGAACTGTATCTTTCAGGGACTCCTTTAGAGCCTGAACAGAGATTCAAAGACTTCAAAGAGGGAATGGAGAGAGCTGGCAGATGAAGAGGCACCAGACTTCTCTCTTCCCTGTCACCTGGGAAAGTTTTACCAGTCAATGAAGGAATTTTACAATTGCAGCCATTTCTCTCCTCCTTTGAGCAAGCCACCCCAGGCACCACATTGGCCCATGGATCCTGCAGCCAGGTGATAAGGAAGCTGGGGACAGACTGCCTACTCTCAGGCCCATTTTTCAGGCTCAGGGACCGAAACAGGAAAATATGTCCTGCAACTAGGAGTTTGACCTTGCTTTTGTCGACACCTGCATTGCAAGCTGAGTGACAATGACTGTCACGTGCATCAGAAACAATTACATTTCTCTTGCTGCCCCTGCTTCAACACCAACACCTGCTCCACAGATTAGGGGCCCCCCCGATCTACAAAGGAAGAATTTTTGAGCATGGTAGAGATTGATGACTTCCATCCAGTGAGAAATTGAAGCACTTTATCATGTAAAATAAGGCAAACACACACAGAAAGTAGAAATATCCTCAAATGAGTTAGGAACTTTGTAACTTACCCTGGTGCAGATGAGCTGGATTTTTGAGGAAGGTTGTACAGAGAATAAAGTATGAGCTTTGATTCTGCTTTTACTTGAGCAAAACTAAAAATGCAAACAAAGCAAGTGGGATGTGGGATTATCTGTACAGCTTTGAAGTGGCAGTTGGAGTGCATCCATTCTTATGATCCAACATATTCAAAACAATAAAGATAAAAGTAATGCTTTACATGGAACATCATCTGTGCCTTTAGCATATGCAAAGACTTTGCCTTGAAATGTTTTCCACATTTCCATGGTGAATTAAACCATTTTTTTTGTTGGAATTCCTTTCATTTGAGGAAACAGAGGCTCTTGAGAATGAAAGTGCATCTGCACAGTACAGACTCACTTTCCCACTCCTTTCATCTCTTATTTTTCAGTTTCTAATTTGTCGCTGAAATCAGCATTTCAGTCTCTGGCTCAGATTATGATTTTTCTGATAAAAGAAATCTTTCAACAGCAAATAAACTGAATAGTGGGAAACAACCAGAATAAATACAAAAGACAAGATGCATTTAGGGCTGAGCTTCCCTGTCTACACCTGTCAGAAGTAGCAGACCTTGCCAATTGCCCCAGTCATGAATATCTTAAATTGAAATTTACATCCTACACCTGAGCCATGTTCATTTTGTACATACAGTAACATAAAGCAAAGGCAGTGTTCCTTTCTTGAATCTGTAGAGTTGTTTTTGTGGGTTTGCTCTACTTGGTGATACAATTCCCTACCAGGAACAAAAATATAGGATGTATGTATATAATATATTGATTTGTCCTTACAGAATACATTTATGTGAATATAAACCATGCAGTATATAGTTTTGTCCTTGAAGAATACATGCACTTCTAATCTGTAAGATGCCAGGTCCCTGGACAATTACAATTCTATATTGCCAAGCTCAAATTCTAGGTGCTTCAAGGAGCTCAAGTAGAAATTTAAAAAAGAAAAACATGTTTTGTAATTTTGTTCTGTCAGATAGACTATATAAACACAGGAGCTGGGCTGGTTTACATCAGAATGCATTTGGTTATTCACTACACAATGGGTTGAATAATCCTATAAATATTTATGAGTAAATCACAGAGGATTTACTCTTTCTTCCAGCATGTGGAGATTTTATAATGTGCACTGTGTTAATTCAAAGTAAAACCTAATGTTTTGGTTACTACTTAATACATCTAACAGCATGGCTATGCATCACATATGGATACTCTTTAGACAGTTACTCACAGACAATATTTTGGGGCATAAGTCAGGAGGAACTAGTCTATGACCACTTAATTCTCAAAACCAATATACGCAGCATATGTTGGGGTTGGAGAGGATGTAAGGTAGGAGCTGCTTTGCACTTTGACCTGAGGCAGCATCAGCTGGGCTCTGTGGATTAGCAATTTTTAAATGAGTAGTAAATGAGTAGTTCAGACTCAGCAATAATCCTAGTGGAAAGGAATGGAGACAAATAAGAAAAATGAGGAGAATCAAATTAGACTTTATTGGTTGGATTTTTACAGGTACAATAGCTTTAAGAATGCCAACTGCCAACTTCATGAGCCTTATGGTCTGCAAAGCTGGCCAATTCATTTGATTTCCGATACTATAACATGAACAAGTCTACGCTCAGTTTAAATTCAGTGTTAATATCTTTCAGCTGAGAGTAGTTTCCATGCTTCCCTCACCTACCTTTTCCATGACTCACCTTTAGTCATAAAATAGACTGCAATCTCTCTTTGCAGAGCAAGAAATGTGCTCCCTTCCCACTTTTCTCTTACCTATCAACTTTAGGACTTTTTTTTACATTTGTCAGTTGTTCTAAACTGAGGGCTAAGCCATTTATGTTCCTGTTTTGAAATTTCTCTCTGCTGCTGTCAGTCATGTCACAGATGTTCCAGTCTGAAAAGTAGACATAGGCAAATGTCATTAGCTCTGGTTTCTACTGAACCCCAAATAAGGTTCTGCTGAAATCAGAACATCTTATTCTGAGCATGAGAGATGCCAGGTGATCCCCTGTGCAAGCAAATGGAAGATTAAGGTGTCCAGAACCCATGGGAAGAGAATAACATTTGATGAATAACCTTGTCACCATTCTTGCAATATTATCCTTAGTACTGCTAGCATAAATTTATATTAGTATTTCATTTCCGATGAGAGTTGGCTTTTACAGCACATCTCTCAGCCATGCCAACTTGCTGTGCTGTGGTTCACATCAGAGAGACATCTCCAAGTACATGAGCTGGATTCCCTTTGCATGAAACTGAACTGGAAGATGAGCTCCTGGAGGACACATCAGGCATGAGAACCCCAAATGGGCATTCAGCTGATGGGATCAGACCAGAGCCAATCCAAAAGCTAAAGCCAAACAAAGACAGAAGAACCTGATATGTGTGTAGTGTGAGTGTGAGATTCTCAGGTCCAACTGTTAGACTGTACAGTTCTGTGCCTGTTGGTCTGCACTGCTTGCTAGTGTAGACACAGCCCTGGTCATCATTGTCGTTAAGGTTGCCTAGATTTATAAAATATTTCCCACTACCATATAATTCTTCCAAATTTGAAACATTCTGCCTAAAATTATCTCTAGTATGCTAATGCCTGAAGCTGACTTAGCTCAACTAGCAAAACTTTTTTGAGAATGAGACCAAGATAAAATGCTCCACCCTGCCAATTAGAAAAAAAATGAGGAGATCCTCATTGTAGAACAGGAGTTTGAAGTCTGCAGGGAGGAAGAGATGAAGAGGAGTCCTCTGACGTTCACTATTTTTGTTCTCTGACTACACAGAAATCTGGTGGAGTCCTGTTTCAGTAACGTCTCTTAAACATGTCACATTCCTTCTCTGATGATTCTGTTAATGCAGAGCAGGCCCAGCCCTCAGAGCTGCCTTGCAGTGTCCCCATGGGTGAGCTGCAAAGGCCCAGCAAGCCTTTCACTTAGAGCAGCTCCTCCAGGAGTGACCGAAAGGCATTGCCTTTTGATCTCACGCTTTTGCTGATGACATGTGAGGAGGCAAGGTAAGCAAGGACCGATAGAGAAGGCAGACAAGTGAAAAATGTATGAGGAGGCTAAGCGATAAAAGGAGAGGGGAAATTCTCCACTTCAAACATTAGGTGTGCTCCTCAGAGAAGACGTATAAGCTGACTCTAAGCAGTACATTCACATCCTATATGAGAACACAGATGCTCTATTTCTTGTAGACGTTTTGATCCATCCTTCACAGTTAGTGTAAGCACCTTTCCATGTCAGTACCTGAACTATCGTGCATGCCTAATCTAGCTTGACATTTCTGGGTTAAGTGTTAGCTACAGTTAGTGTGTCTGGACTCAAGTGAAAGAGCATTACTAATTAAGTACCAATTTTGAAGTGTCCCAATTCTCTTAACTTATTCTTCTATGCATTTATGTAGACGGTAATTGACACTAGGCTATTTCATACCTGATCATACTAGGACTAATTGCTGCTTACTCTTTTTCAAGAAAAAAAGGATGCACAGGCTAGGAAGAATTGCTAGTTGCTGCTCAGGTGATATGTACTGTAAAATTTAGGACAAATTACAGTATCTTTATCATTCTTTTTTTCCTTTGTAGTGCCTTTGGTAACTTTTCTCTCATCTGTCTGATTCTGAAAAAAATGCTGAAGATCTTCAGAAGATGATGAGCACCTCCCAGATCAAACTCTTTGATGTAAATATGTTGGCTGAGTGATTCTGTTTGTATTTGTCCACAGAGGTAAGCACAATGCTGGTGCTTAGCAAACAGAAACACGAACATCTGCCAATGAGTAAAATAAGGCAGCCCTGGAATAAGGGTGTTCCGTATAGCTGTGGTCAGACTCCTTGTACGCACCACATGATACTGTAAGGTGGTTTTTCCCACTCTTCCCTCTCTCATATTCTGTGGTGAGCAATTGCTTGAATGCTGTGCTTAGGCTTTATCCAGTGATACGTATCTGAAAATAAGTAGTCTGTTTAAGAGAGAGTGGGTCACTGCTTTCACCAGTTTGTTTGCCTGAGATTGGGCTACTGTCATACAGGCACAAGACATGGTCAGCGCTAATTGGAGATTTTCCAGAGCTTCTTCAGGATAATTTAGCAGCAAAAAAGCTGGTTTAGATACTAACACCAATTTATTTTAGAAGTTACAATCCTGAATAAGCAGGAACACATTGCATCTGACTGTCATTTACTAATTGGCATTTTGAGTTTCTCAAAACATTCGTTCACTCAAGTTTTAGTGGTGTCTTGTCTGTGAATTATGATTTACAACAAGCCAAAGCAAGACATGTGGGACGAAGCAGACGGAACACTGATGCCTGTCAAACAGGCATATACTACTGCTTTTTAACTATCCAGCAAAGATTTAAATGAGCAAGGAGCCTTCAAAGAAAGCATCAATCTCAGTAAGCAGTAAAAAACCTACTGTCATTAACACAGTTTCAACTGAGCAGACATGCTCAAAGCAATACTGAAGATTTTGAGACCGGACAAGTACAAAACATCAAAGGAATGTACACAGACTAGAAATTCCTCACGGCTTTTTGTTAAGAAGCACATCACAAAGAGAGGAGACAACAGTACTCAGCTAGAGAAGAAAATTATCTGGTTCTTTCTCATCATTAATATCTGTGATTGTGCTATCATGACCTGGGTCTATTAAACTGGAGAGAATATTTAGTGGGGCCAACTACTAGCAGCAAATAATTACACATAAATTTTTCCCACATTCATTCGTGAATCTTAAGTGAATAGACTGTGATGTTTGTGATTTTGTTACAGAAAGTTATTCAGGAAATCTTCCATACAAATAAATTTTAGGCAGTGAGTTGCCTGCACAATTTTGTGATTGTACTAATTATAAATAATTATCAGCTGGAAAGGGGTCGGTTATTCAGCCTATGTTTTAAGCCCTGTTCTCTAGTTATATGAACATGACTGTAATAGAGAAGAGGACTATTAAGATCAAGTGCTGGAAGCCTTGATTATCTCAGGGAATAAAAAGGAATATTTCTTGTGGGGATGAGGATGTATCTGAACTTCAGATTTCTTGTGAGTGAACTAGGATTTATTTTCAATGACATCTTTTTCTTTCACAAGTCATTTCTGTGCCTGGGTACAGTGTGCCATCTTCATGAGCATTATCACACTTCCTTTGGAAACTGCTGGTTTGCCCTTCATGCTAACAAGCCTAGATGCTTCCTCCCCCAGAAGAAGTGATGTGCAATGACCATGCCTTCTCACGGGTGTCCCACAGTACCTGGCTTGCCAGCTTACCCGTGTCTGCCACTAGTGCTCTGAGACCACCCCAGCCCAGTGTCACCTCCCTGATGAAATGTGGGTGTGCAGCTGGATGTCACCCCTTGTTGCTCTAACTTGTGGGGTATATGCATACTTCTGGGTAGTCCCATATTATGATTGCTAGTACCAGTCCTCTCTGGAGAGAGGGTAAGTACAGGTCCCTCTGAGTGATTAACAGTCACTTAGCAGGATAGACTAGCAGGTCTGCAAGCAGAATAAAAAAGCTAGGACAGAAAGCAGTAACACAGTAAAGCAAAGGAGCTTGTGGCAGGTTGGAGGAGTGCTAGCAAAATGATAGGGCCTGTGGGAGACTTCATACTGCCTAAAACTTGTGTGAAGAGCTATCACACATCTGTTGGAGGCCCAAAGATAAGAGGAGACTACATTCAATCAGCACAGTGTGATATTAATATGATTGTAAGAAAGGCTTAAAGTGTTGGTTTGTGAGAACAATGGCATTACCACTTTTCTAATCATCCTTCTGTCCTCCTGAACGTTCAGTCTCTTTTCTCTCACCCTGCTCCTACCTACTGCTCAAAATGGGAGAGGTATTAAAAAATATACAAATACCTAGATGTCCCCCTTCCCTACGCATGCAACGCAGCCAGTGCTTAGTGCTTTTCTTCTCAACCCCTACATAGGATTTACTTTTTTGGTCCTTCCTTTTCTCCATGCCCAGGGTGAGGGCACTTCATGGGCTGACAAGAATAACATTCAAGGAAAAAAGAGCATTTATGGCAACAGACAGAAAAGAAAAAGTAGCAAAGGAGGGGGGTGTCTTGTGGTTGCATTTAAGGATTCTACTTTGAGTGGACGTCAAGTATTAGAAGACAAGTTATCCACTGTGTATTGGTTTGCAGGTATGAAAATGAACACTGCTCGTGCCCTGTATTGTCTCTGCATCCAGCACAGAGCCC
Source organism: Haliaeetus leucocephalus (assembly GCF_000737465.1). NCBI lineage: Eukaryota > Metazoa > Chordata > Aves > Accipitriformes > Accipitridae > Haliaeetus > Haliaeetus leucocephalus. The sequence goes on along the minus strand of NW_010973294.1, from coordinate 1,286,372 downwards.
ACACTGCCAGGCACTGCTGTACAACTCTCCTCATCCTGCTGTCAACATGTCTGTCTTCCTTCCTCCTCTGCATTAGCTCTGGAGTAAATAGCAGTAACCACCATTGCCTAGTTTTCTTGTTGCTTTTCTCCAAAGAGCTCTTCAGTGCCTTTTTTGAAAGACATCTCCAAAGAAACAACTTTGAGGGATGCCTGAGGAATTATTTGCTTTGCTTTAAACCTTTACACAACAGATATCAACCTACCCATCAAGTAGTTCATGGAGACATATAGGCATTTACTAGCACCTGCCTTACCTAACCTACAGCCCATAAGGAATTCCTCAGTTCTTTCCTCCCGTTATCATGCACCAGACACACATGCTTTGCTTTTACCTTGCTAACACACATTATGCATTTTGCAGAAAGACATATGTGTGAAACCATTGCTCAAGCTCCCAGGGCTCTGCAAAGCCTTAAGAATATATAATTATGCAATGTCTAAGAAAAAAATGATGATTGGACGTTGACTTATTATTGTCTTTGTATCTTTTTCCTATGAGAAAGTAGTCTATGTGGTTAATTTACTGCAGACATAGCTGAGGGGGATAACAGGTAAGCAAACAACTGACCCGGGCATATGCCCATGGAAACAAAAAACCTGCTCTCAGTTTATCCTTTTTCTAGTCTGGAATGCCTATTAATATGGCTCAGCATTACATAAGTTTGCTAAAAAATTCTACTGCTTGCAATGCTTACTTTAATACATGTAATATTTGTTTATTAAGACATCACTGAATATCTGAAAAAAGTTCCATGTTATTTCAAGAGATCATCAGGTCTCACTTTCTGCATGGAGGCAAGATCAAGTAATCTTCACCATCTTTTATAGATGTTTGTACAAACTGTTCTGCAAAGTCTGACCATGGCAGCATTTCCAGTCTTCCTACTTTACACTTTTCGTAACTAGAAAGTTTTCCTACCTAAATTTTCTTTGCTAAAAATGAAAAGCATTTTTTTCCCCACATTTTTGATTCAGTGAGCAAGGAAAAAAATTACATTTCTCTCTAGAATATTTTTTCACATATTTGAAAACTATTATCATACATCCTGCTGATAACCATAGTCGTTTCTTCTCCAGATTAGCTGTACTAATTCTTCCAGTTGTGACTTTAGGTCACTCTTGCCAAGTCTGTGATCATTGTCATTGTGCTCTGGGTTCTCTCCAATATTTCCTAAAGTGTGGTGCCCAATAGAGAACATGGTAGCTAAGGTAGACTTCAACCACTGATGTCATCCTACCTCATACTTGCACTAAATTCACAAAATGCATCATTTAAAAATTTCGCCCACTATATGGTGAGTTGAGTTGAGCTGAGCAGTGAGCCTGATTTATATCTTAGATAAAATGACCTTCTTTCTTCATGGGTTGCTTCTGCTCTCACGGTGTGACCACAGAGCCTCCCTAAGTCTGGCCCTCTTCTGTCGTGCCGGTCTAAACTTTGATCACGTCTCTCTGCTGGCATCTGTGAGGCTGTTCCCCAGGCAGCTGCAAAGGTTGTCCAAAACTCATGCAACAGAAATCAGAAACAACAGAAATCAGAAACAGAAACAACAAATCGTTGTAGCTGGTAAGAACAAACAAGGTTCCAGGTGCATGATTCCTTCTTTGTGTCTGAAAGCTGAACTGATAACAGATATTTTCTTGCCTCATGTACTATTTTGCTACTAAGGGAATCACTGAAAGTCACTTTCTTCATTCAGAGACTCCTTAATACAAAGGAAGCATTGTGTAGCAATCCTAGAAAATGCCATTTTCCCATATTCTACATAGCAGCCAGAGGCAAATGATTTTTCAATTACTTTAGCTGCAAATGAAATATGCAGAAGGTATAAATTCTCTCTTAAGGAGGTCAGTGTGGGAATAGAAACAGTTGCGAGCCAGTAAGAGATATGTCAGTACTACTGCCATAGTCATTCCTTAGTAAATATTTGTGTGAAATGTATTACGCACCAGTCTAATGCAGCCTGAAATGGCACTGCGGAATAGAAGCAGGCATGTTCCTCCTGCACGCTGGCCACGGTTTGCCTGCTACCTCATGCGATTGCTCTGTGAGGCTGCATTTTGCCAGCTGAGCAGTGCCTGACTTTGGAGGGGAGCTCATCAAAATCAGTGAAGTAACCACACAACAAACAGATCACGCTCAGTGTGAGGAGAGGTGATGCAGCCTCACCCAAGGGCATCTCTTGGGGGATTTTCTTCCCTGGCGAGGCACTGCCGGTGTCATCGCTTCCCCAGCGCGAGGTTGTGCAGCCATTACTCTGTTATTAACTGGTTTAGTCCTACGACCTCTCTCTATTCAGAGTTGACATACACTTGTCACACTGTGTCACCATGCTTACACTGTTAGTCAAGGATCAGCCTCTTCTCTAGCTCGCTGCTGAGTTTGGAAGACAGGTAGAAATTAAAAGAAAAGTCAAGTAATAGTAGGGTTATATAGTGAACAAAGGTGGGATATGAGTCAGAGGCATCGGACTCACAGCTGCGTTTCATGCAAGCTATCAGTCTGATTTGGAGTAATTGATGTTCCCTTTGAACACAAGTGCTTGAGAGAAACATCAGGTGAAATTAAAAGCTCAGACCAGCTTCCAGGCTGCTGGGAACTTGCAGCAGGCTCCGGCAGCCTTGCAAAGCAGCAACAGAGAGGGTTGTGAGCAGGTTAAGGAAATCAAGTCAAGCTGGCTATTTGATATGAGAGTCAAACATACTGTCAGGGATGCAGCACCATTGATCAGTCGAGCACAAAGCTGTGCTGATCTTATTGTCTGGACGACCGGTTGTCTTCCTGCAGGGGCTCTTTGAGACAAGGAGTGCTTGCCTTTCCTCAGTTAACCACAGTCCTATGTCCTAAGTCCTCTTGATGAAGCTGTTACTGAAAGGAAGATGAAAGCGTGGGCACAGCTGGTAGAGCCTTTGATACCGTTTGTTAAGGATGAGGCATTGCAACGGCACAGAGTGTAAGGTGGCAGGCAATTAAAATCAGTTTCATTGAGAAAACATGAACGAGCTACTCAGACTCTGCTTTTGCAATCAAGCTTGCTCACCATTATAACACTGTGCTAATGAGTGCTTCACAGGTTTGAGCATAGACCACCTTGTATAATTTAATAGGCATCATAAAAAAGTCTAATTGAGCACCCACATGCTTCAAATGAACCTGTGGGACCAGTGTCTGAGGAAGACCTGCAGGTTGAAATGAGGCTGGGAAATGATCCCAGTTTGAACTAATCTCATTATATTGGTGCTATCTGAAAGTGTGATTCACATGCATGCAGGCGCTTTTCTTACATTTATGGTTTTTTCTGCCTTATTACCTCATTGTAAAATGCTTTTACAAGCAGAAAAAAAATGAGAGGGATATTGCACTTTGCCCACCTCCATCTTAGCTTTGTTATGTTCAAAATACTCATAGGACTATACAATCTGCATGTGAATTGCAAGTTGATACGTATCTTCAGGAAAGAAACAGCAATGTAAATAAGTGACGATTTTCATAAGACACTAATGGCATTGCAACTTTACATTCATAAATATCATCCTCCTTGGAAAAGCAAACTTTTGCAGGAATGTTTTTGCAGCTATTATAAACTGCCACACTTTCTCAGCCTTTGTTTCACTGCTTAATCCAGTTGGGTCCATGGACCAAATGCAGTCTGCTCCCAAAATATTCAAAGAAAAAATTCATATCGGCCTGAATGGTTAATATAAATGAGAACATATATTCACAATAATTCTAGTATTTCCTTCAGTCTGTACCTTGTTTTTGTGGTTGAATTACACAGATATGAGCCCTTAGAAGGACAATATATGTTACATACTATTATAATTATAAATAATAAATATAAATATTATATAGAGAGAGTAAGTGTTTATTGATAAATATATACATTTATATAATTACTGAGGAATTTTAGGGTTGTGGAAAGGTATTTAAAAGTGGGAAAATAATTTTCCTAAAATCAGTTCAAACTGTGCTTTGCTACAACAGTAAATAATCACACTCTAATTATTTGTTTTGCTGGAGGGCATAATCTGGCTTTGTTAGAAAAATCTTGCTCCCTTTTTGGTTAAACTACCAAGTTTTAAAATGATTATGACCTGTAGTTTGCAGGTAGAGTTGATTGTAAAATGGAGAAAAAAACCTTAAATTTATAACCACGTTTGTGTAATCTTATTTTCAAAATTGTCTTTACTCATTTTAATTGATTCATATCTGTTATTTAAATGAGGAATAGTTTAATGGCTATTGGGGTTTCGTTAGCTTAATTTGGGGTGACGTCTTTTTCAAAGATCGGTTTGGAAAATTGCTTTCAGAAAAAAGGTATATGCTTAAAATGCATTTCTCTATTTAAAATAAATTAGCAGAAATTTTTAGCGTGCATAATTCTGTTTGAATAATCACCAGATGTATTTGAAAAGACTTGTTTTCTTCAGATTAAATCAAGATACACCATATAGAAGCAGCAGCAGCAAGCAGCATGTGCTGCTATATTTGCAAATCTCTGAAACTTGTGATACACATGCCTAAAAAGTAAAATTGTTCTTTGTTTTGGTCAGTTCGATAAAAAGACCTGTTAATTTAACCTAAGAAAAACCCAACGAAGGACCAGACTCTCCAGAGATGTTCAACAGCACATTCAAAATTGGGCTTGAACTGCATCCCGGTTCAGCTGTGTACCCTCCCCGTTATCCCACTGCTTGCACAAGGCTTCCCCTGCCTGGCATCTCCTCCCACCGGTCTTCCCCGTCCTTTGACTTGCTGTCACATATACTACTATACCCACTTTCCATTCTAGCCATCTTTTCTAAAGGGCAGCCTTCAGTCCCTGCTCTATTCAGCTCCCTTCAGAAGTTAAAGGACTGTAAGCATGAGGTTGTAAAGGGAGAAAACAGGCAAGCACCGAAGATTTCTCATTACAAAAAAAATCTCTAAAAGCAGCTCAGTGGGCTCATTGCCAGCTGAGTCCTGGCAATGCCTTGTGGGGAAATTTAAGACATTACTGCCTAAAACACACTGCCAAAGGAATTGTCTGCTGGAACTTTTTGTGAAGAAACCCACTAAAACACTACTGAAATCAGGGAGGAAGATATCTCCAAGTGTTGAGCACCTCCACATTCCCAAAAACACTGCTGTCATTTCCATAAAACAGCTTTTTCGGTGAGATCCTTCATGTATTTCTCACAAGACTTCCTTTTCCCAGTTGAACATCTTTGTTGGAATCAGGGCAATCAAAAGTATCAAATTCAAAATGGGATGGCCTTGAAAATCTACCAGAATTGGATTTAGCAAAACCTTTGAAGTGACCCTCGCTTCAGGCTTTTTTAGGGATATGTCTCTGATCAGCTAATTAGTTTGCCCCAAAAGTCCTTATCACTGACAAAAGCTGCAGAAGGGGTCTAGGACAAAATGAAATACCTGCTCTTTTCATCACTAATCCCTTCTTAGTTCTTCAAGATATTGAGCAGTATGGTTTTTTTCTTATAATAATCCAAGACACAGATATTTATATATGGTACCTGCATTTCTGACCACACACATTTTTTGCCGTTAATACTAAATTTTGAATATGCTAGATCTTAATCCGGCATTTTTTCTCCAGCATTTGTAACTGGCCAACTTTGCCTAGTTGACATTTTCTTTAACACGAAAATGAAACAACAATAAAGAACTAGGGCACTGTCTGCAAATACCTCCTGTGTTGCCCTAATGAACCCAAGGCACTGTTCTTCAGTCAAACAGCTGGTTAAAACCATCTGACATTTTGTTCTGGGCACAGCAATAAATTGCAGCAAATCTCTCAGCTTTAGCAGAGAAAGATGCTTGGGGAAACTGGAGAACTCACTGGCTCACTGTCCTTGAGAATGAATGATCAGAGGAAACTGGAACTATCAGGAAATACTAGGCAACCCTAATTTCTCTGTGCGAAATCACTGATTTTCAGATGGAAAATGGTGAACCTGAGCGATTTGTCACCCTGTGTCTTGCCCTGAGTGGTGACGTAGAGCCTGAGTTGGCTCTGCCCTCCTGCCCACTTTCTGTCATTGCTCTGTTTTCTCACAAGCAAAGGTAAAAATTAACAATCCATTTAAATCACAGATGTGAAAATAACAGTTCCTCTGTTCAACATCCATACAGGGTCAGACAAGTCTGCTTCAAAACATATAATCCAATTCTAAATGATGGTTATAATATTTCCCATTGTTTAACGTATAGGAAAAAAATCTGATTCTCATTCTGTCTCAGTATCACAAATATTTTATGATTCTTTCATCTGTTTAAACTTTAAAGTTTATTTGCTTACTTATATAATATATGTGTATATAAAATATTCTGATATACCTCTCCAGATTAACACTCTGGAGCCAGAAAATGTTGCTACAGCTGTGAGAGGAGCAAAACATGAGTCCTTGCTCAGAGCACACTGAAGCGCAGAAAGTCTAAAGAAATACTATTTACTCACTGTTGTAATATCTTTGAACAAAATTCTTATTTTTCCTTCTTCAATTTTGTACCTCATGAAATATATTTTTTTTTATTTCAGCACTTCACCTAAACAATGCATAATGGCCAACAACTGAAAATGAAAATTAAAGAAAATGAACCAAAGTGGGTTAATCTGCCAAATTTAAATCTGTGTTAATAAATTTATTTTTCCTTATTAAGCAGTTTTACTTTAAAGGTGTTGAAGAGAAATTCTTTTTATTATCATCAAACTAATACATTTTAAGTAAATCATACATAAAGGTATAGAGCTGTAAATTTGGAAGTCTGATGTTATATTCCCATTTATAGAGCATTGGGTGGGTTTTTCATTATTTTCACCTTTCCACATGTGAAAACTCTGTTTCTCACATGCATATATTTATTTCTTTTCCTCAGAATTTCTCTCTGTTGGCATCTTCTCATACTGAGATGGAAGATTCTAGTTGTGGTTTTATCAGGGCTGTATAGAAAGGGCTATCAGTGTCCTAGCATACACTGTTTATGCGTATCCAGCTCAAAATCATATTGGCTGCCTTCGTTTCCCAGCACAGATTCACGTCCAATTTACGACCTGTATCTCCCCTTAGTCTCTCCGAGCATTATTGTTTTCCAGGTATTTCCATCAGAAGAGTTATGTTTTAGATTATTATTTTCAGAATGTGCTGACCTGCTTTTTTTGCCACTTGAATCTCAAGCTCCTGTTCCTGCCCATATTACCACCTTATTCCTTGTTATCCTATTTTCTCTGTTCGTAGCTTTTCCTAGTTTAGCATAATATGCGTATTTGGGAACCTACATATCTGTTTTTCTACACCACCAACAAATTAATCTGATCTTTCCTCTGAATAAAACATTAACCACTGCACCGACTGGACCAGGTGGTTGCTGCTCTGGGGAGTTCTCTGAGCCTTACTCCAACTTACTGCCTGTATTTGGACCAATAGAGTAGAAATAAAATTATGACTTCACTTAAGATTAGTACATTGTTTTTATAAATATGTCTAGGGTTTGGGGCTTGAGTAATTGGATTTCTGAGCATGTAAAAATATTCTTTTTTTTTTTTTAACCTTCTAAGGCTGTTTAGAAGAGTAAAGCAAGGTCAATTTGTTTACGGTGCAGCTAATGTATGAAATTTTGTCACACATATGGATTCATTCTGCTGCTAGTTGGGAAAAGTGAATAAAATAATTAGCTAATGCACGTATACATTTATTTTAATAATTAATATGTTTATTATATGCATTCACCTCAGTGTGTATTTTAATTCACAATATCAAACATATTTTGAATAGAAGTTTTTCAGATAGAAAATATATATTAATGATATTGTGATGCACAAAGAGCTATAAATAATCTTATAGGCAGTTGTAACATGCTGTTCAAATATTAATGAAATCATATTAATTTAATTCCTAACCTTGCTCAATTAATCTTAAATGGCATAATGCTAACAGTCTCAGAAGACTAAAGCCTGCACAGATACTGCCGACAGAATAAATGAAGAGAAGAGGAGCACGTGCCATTTGTTTAACCGCATAACTGAAAGCTCCCTCTGGACTGGAGAGAATAAAGGTCTAATTTTCTGCCACTAAAAGCCATTTTCTCTTCACAGAGAGCTGAAGGATCTACTAGTCTCTATTCATCACTGCTGCAAGACTTCGTTAATATCTATTTTCTGAGAACGCTCAGCTAACAGTAAAAGGCTTAGGCTGTGGTAGAAAGGCTATGAGAAATATTACTTAAGGAATTAACATGCATTTTTAATGAGCATGGCCTTGCTTCATGCTCATGTACGTCCTGTGACAGATTACTCATTTCAGTCTTATCAGAGCATGCTTTGCCCTTCCACATACTGCCCTCCAGTTTTGTTGCTATAAATAGTTGTAAGTTCATTTTTGAAAGCAAAGAAGTCCAAGAAGGCTAAAAAAGGGGGTGATTTGTTGTTCTCATAAAACACAAAGAAAAAATAAAACCATAGCCATATCACCATTTTAGATAACAGTGGAAGAGAACAGAGGAATTTAGAACAGTTATAAGGGGAGAAGTAAGAAGATTAGTTTGTGTGCAAGTATACTGATACGAACATAAAAGGAAGGAAAGGGAAACTAATCAAAACCAACTTTAATATTTTATATCAAAGTAACTGAGATAATATGGTAGTTGAAAAAAAGGAATATGACAGTAGCTTCTGCAGAAGCAGTGCAGCAGTTTGGCTTTTGGAAGTGTCAACATTCCTGAAAAGAGACAGAGACATAAAATTACATGAGCAGGGAGTCACACCACGGATGAAGAGATATGTTTGAGAGCCATGACTGTGGACAACATACAAGAGACTACAGGAACTGATAGGGATGAGTAATGAAATGAAAAGGTATGGGGACGAGGAGAGACTGTGAGAACACCAAGTGGAGGACCAAGGAGGTAGCAGAATGGGTAACACCGAGAGACTGAAGCCAGCACAGAGAACCAGCCAACGTCACAATCACGGGGTCTGAGACACAAGGAGTGATGGAGGGTGGAGCAGAGAACATGGAGAGAACTCATTTTTTTAGAGGAAATAAAATAGGTAGCTTTATGACAGATAAAGGAACTAATATGGGACAAAGAAAAAAAACCGTGTCCTACATCTGTCTTTGAACCTCACCAGAAGGATCCATCATATCACCAAACTATAAAGTAGTAGGATTGCAGCAGTAGGGTATGCAATGTCTGTTTGACAAGAATAGGGCTAAAAAGTGGTGTGAAGCAGTGGCCTGTGATGTTTAGAGTTCCCATTAAGGAGGGGAAATGCAATATTCATTTTATTGTAGCCAGCAGTGTCTATGCTGTTTCTCTTGACAGCCTCTCTTTATTTGTCTTGAATTTTAGTTGAGTAACAAGCTAGATGTCTTTGGTTCTCCACAATGTACGTGGGAAGAGTCGCCTGCTTTTATCTTCTAATTCTTTGCCCTGAGAAATCTTGGTTCAGGAATGCATTTGAGTTTAAAGGCTATTTTCAGAGAAAGGAGGTCTCTTGGCTCTGAAGAATAACGTTTTATCTCCCTTTAGCAATACAGCACTGTGGCAACTGCCTTTCAAATGTTTAGACAGAAAGTGTATCCCAGAGCTCCTTCAAGAGTTAAGTAATCCAGGACTGCAGAGAAAGAAACGAAGAAGAAGAAGATGCTTTTTTGGCATCCCTGGAAATACGTTAGGCATGCACAAACTCAGGCTTTATTGAAATAAGTCTGATGACTCTGACTCTGAAAACAATGGAAGGTACGAGATGGGATTGTGGAGCCGGAGACTCAGTCCTAGAAATCTTGGCTTATGTAAATAATCCTTATATATGTTCATAGACTTACCAGCTTGAATTATGTGGCTCTAGTTACAAGTGAAATGCGCACGGGAGGAAAAACCAAAATGAGGGTTAGAAACACAAAGCTTAAAATTGTATCTGGGCAACTAAATTTGCCAGTATGTATAAGGAGATTAGACCAGCCTGTAGTCCTGAAACTGATTAATGGTGACTGCTGTTATTTTTTAACCTTTTTAACATGCTTTCTTTTTTCTTGTGGATTTTTAAATGGAAAGCCTCCAAAGAACAAGTTCCTTAGGACTATCAGGAGACATGCTGAATGCAAAACTACTAAATACAGAGTTATAATATTCTCATTAGAAATGGTCAGTTAGACTTCAGGAATATTTTATTTAACCAGGCTCAATGGTAATGGCAATCTATATCCACTGATGTAAATTATTAGCATCTTCTAAAAGCCCCTGATAAAAATTGACAAGCTAAACTCTTGCTAAAAGCCTAAGATATGGATTCCAGAGGTAGGCATAGGATAGCTGCAAAATGAGTTAAAACATCATAAATATAGAATGAGTATGCAGAAAAATTGAAATATTTTTGTCTTTTTCAGTAGGTCATTTTGAATCCCCTTCCTTTCTCTCATTAGTTGATTGTGGCTGTGAAAAATCTGCCCCATTTTTATTACATACATATTTAAAGGACACAATTTTGAAAGATCAGTCTGTATTTCTGTCTGTGTGGTTTCATGCACATGTTTAATTGGGGATATATTTTTCTCCTACATACTAAGTGGTGTGTTCAGAATTAAAACAGGATTGATTTTCTTTTCAACACAGGGTTTGCTTATTCAAATGTGGTCAATCAATATAAATGTATTTAAGCACAACAAAAGCAAAAAGCAAAGACATGAAGAACCACATAAATGCATACAGTAGGAGGGCTAGGAGATGACAGAAAAATTCTCTAAAATTAGTTGTATATGAGTGTTATTTTTAGTCCACTCTAGGTAAATTATTCTGTTCATGCTAGATAGTAACTCTAGAAGAAATACGTTCATAAAGGAAACTTGAAGGAAAACAAATCTGGAACAGGTGCCTGAAAATTGCAAAGCCATTATCATATTGAGAGCCATGACTGTGAGAAATGGTCCAACAGTCACAGCTGAAGAAATAAGAAGACAGGAGCTGTTTAAACAAGAATTAAGTGACACCGTGAGGGAGTGAAGGATGGTGAAGTCCACTGCTAGCAGACGAAACAAGCGTTGCAAGTATTAATTGTTTCTGCTCAGCCCTCCTCCTTTCATATATCAAGATAATTACACTGTAAGTTGTCTGATTAGAAAAAAGAGAGAATGGTTAAAGTTCAGAGTTTGACTGAACGCTTGAAAATCCTCAGTAGGCTCTCTAGCAGCCCATACTTTCTGCTTACCATAATAATAAATGTAACATGCTATGCTTCTTATTGATTTCAGGAAACTTTGTATCAGCTCTCCAATGTAAGAGGGTACTACTACAATCTCACTGTTATATGTGTTAGACATCTGCAAAGTAATCACAGGAAATCACAGGGTAAGGTGGTGATGGCTCATAACACTTCAGTAATGCACACTGAAAATGCAGCTCTTCCAATGCTTCTGTACACTCAGTCAGACCATCGCTGTCTGGAGGCCCCCAGAATTACAGTATGTTCCTACTTGCACCACTGTTAATGCTTTCATTTCAAAGCAATCTACAATTTAATTATTAATAAGAATTAAAAGTCAGGAATGCCAATTTTGTGTGGCATATTTCACTCATACAAACCAAGTGCACATTGGCAGCAACCACATTTGAAAGTAAGCAGCAAGACTTAATGAAAACCTAGGCAAACGTTTTTCTTGTAAATCAATGATTAAAAATAGTGGGCTGGATTTATGGAAAGAAGAATAAGTATTGTGCCAGATTTTCATTTTTTTGAAATTACATGGCAGAAATGAATCTTTTCATATGATATTCAGGCACAATGGCTAATGGCCAAATTAGCCAAATTCTGTTTCCAGAAAACAGGTGCATGTGAGGATATAGAACACTCCAAATCAATGTGTATTTAAGTATTTTAAATGGCATTTTTACAATAAAATCCTTATATATATGCTCTTTGTTCTATTTTTCTCATATACTACTCTCACTATCTCCTTTTTTAGGTAAACTATGAGGAGAATATGATCTCCTTGTTATAAAATGTCAGCCTCTCAGTAAATTCTAGTGTCCATCTTTTCTCTCATGAAAAATACATAGCTCTATGACTCTTTATGCACTCATTTATTTATGGTGTAGGGAACCTCGTACTCCCCAGGCCATAACAGCTCACTCTCTGATTCTCTACTGGGCATGTTTCTGGAGCACTAGAGTTAGGTTTTCCTGTTGTTGTTGTTTTGGTTTGGGTTTTTTAAACCAATGAACCTCACGGAGAGAGGTTAAAGGGAAGCAAAGAGACAGTTTGCTTGCTTTCTCTTTCATTTCCTATTTCCATTTTTCCTTGGCCGGCTTTCACTGCTAAATGTCTATCTAGTGACTCCTCACCTCTTCTCCAAGAACATCAGATACTCAGGAATAGACTAGTCTGTACTCTTACACTCTACTCTGTCTTTTATTGCACTTGGGCTTCTGACACATATTTCTAAATGTTCTTAAGATACATTGCTGCTAATGGTCACTGACCTGCATTTCTTATATGGATTACGAAAAATAAAACTGAATGAAGCCTTAGTGGAATGCGAACTATAATAGTTTGGGTTTGGTTGTTTGAGGTTTTTTTTCTTTTTCTTTTTAAAGGAAAGAATTTGAAGTGAGAAGTGCAGATTCATGTGGCATTTTCACAGCCATAAATATCTTGTCCCACTGATTGCAGTGGAGTATTTCAATCCCATTTTCCTGGCCAGTTTTCATTTCTGTTCTGTATACTTCCAAGATTTTTGCTTGGCTGTATAAAGAAGTGCTAGCTTTCAATTAAAAGATACTGCATGTCTATCAGAAGTGACTGAATATTGCCTCTGGCTATCAGGGTATCAAAGAGACGGCTATCTGTGTTTTTTTGGGTTCGGTCCAGGTTGCTGGCTTTCTAAACCACTGCAAGTAACTCTGTAAGTGAGATAGTTAATGAAAATAGCAATTATCCTTTACTATGTCTTTCAGGAGTATATGGCAAACCAATCCCTACTCTAAAGTGTCATTCTGCATTAATATGAGTTCTTTTATTGTGTGCCAGGCAATACATTTTATGCCCTTAGCAAAGATAGTGTCTTTGGTGCTGAGAGAACAGCACATAATACTACATCTCGGAGGAAAAAAGCTATGCCAAAAGGAGAGTATGGCCTTAATTCTCACTTCACACTTGTTTTACATTGCTGTATTTCTACTGCTGTTAGCTGAGCAGCCTTTGATTTATGCTAGTTTAAGCAAGATTAAAACCAAGTCCTCTATATCAAATGTTGGCCTTATGTATCTTTTTATTATTTGTACAGAAATGAAAAAACATACAATTGAATTGCTTAGATATAAAGCTTGTTGCTTTGGCCAAATTAGGGGTGTTTATAATTAGCACCCCAATGTAATTTTTTTTCTTTATAGGCAGATATTAATTTTCTTTCCTAAAACCGTGTTTGCCTTATTTTCTCTAAAATTGAAATACAGATAGCATATGTTTCAGTATGTATACATTAAACTGATATTGTGTCAATCAAAAATTGAAAGATGCAAATGACTTTTTTCATGGTCTGGCTGATTAACACAATCATCTGGTATATGTTAGTGAACTGTGATTTTATAGATAACTCTTATGTCCATCCATACAGTGTATTTTTTTTATATTTGTCTTGGGCAAAGGTGTAATAGATATATTTTCTAACTCTAAGACTATCCATACATTTGCAACTTTGTGAAGAATAAATCTGATTTTTTATGGAACTTGGGCAATTTTGAGCTTTCTTACATTTGCTAATAACAACAGAAAAATATGTAAATGAGTGAAGGAATAAAGTAGGGTCGATTTGCAAAGATGAGATATAAAGAAGCTGATATAAAAGGTCTTTTATCTAGTGTAATGCAGCGCTTCTGAAACAAATTGAGCCTTTTAGTCACCATATGGCACTTTTAGAGCCCTATTATTGTCCTTATATCCTAGACCTCTACTCTAACCAACCAAATTTCCCCTCACATCGTGCCTTATTTACTTCGTTATGTGCCATTCACATTTTCCATTTGACCACTGATTCTGATGGGAAGGAAAAAAATGGTTCATCTCATAAGAACAAATGAGGATGTTAGCAGAGACAAGAGCAGTAAAACTAAGCAGCTGTCTCCTGCTTTTTTTTTTTTTATTTACAAAAAAAAATCCAAACTGCTTTTATCCGGTAGAAAAACCTAGAAGCAAAGTCAACTACCTTGTAGAGAGGTACAATATCTGTTCTAAGCATACACCACCTGAGATACTAAAGTATAGGTCTAAACATAAATCTACTGTATTAAAAGTAGTCACAATAGGTATCATGATATAAAACATATAGTTAGAGAGTTTATAATAATACATTATAAAATATATGATTAGAGAGTTGAAGAAGATGGAGGACAAACAATGCCTGATCAGGGGAACTCTGAAATAAATGTGACTGTTTCCTTCTGCTTGAAAATAGACTCTCAGTCAATTCTATAAAGACATGACTTATGAAAGCATTTTCATTATCTGAATATCTGTTGGAAAATGAACACAGTCATTTACTTCCAGGGAAAATTCCACACTCATTCAAAGTCATGATGAAAGAGCATCAGAGGAAAACGTGGTTTTGATCCATATTTTAATAAATAAAAAGAGAGAGGGGGGGGAAACCTGAAGGCTGAAGACTGTTTGAGATTGTAGGTCATTTATTTGAAAGGAAAGCTCTGATAAGTTAAAGAAAGAGAGTTAAAGAGGTAATGTACCCTTTGCATAAGGACTTCCAGAGGTTCTGTGTCTCTTCTGCAAGTTAGTGATTCAAAGTAAAAGTAAATATGTTATGGATTTGACAAAAAAAAAAAAAAAAAAGAAAAAGAGTCAAGCATTGAAGCCCATCCAAAGCTTCAATTCAATGAAAGTTTCCCTTGCAGAAACAGCATGACAGGGTCATGAATAACGAAAACATACAAGAAGTGAAAATCCAAGATGAGTGCTCTGCATGGCTAATTGCCACCTGCGGGATGCAGAGTGGGAGCCTCAGCCCTCACAAGACAGGACTTTCCAAGTGGGGGGAGCCCCTCCGGGCAGTGACTCCAACCTGCTTTCAGAGCGGGAAAGCCAATTTCGGAAGACAGTCTTCTGACCCAGCATGCAGCAGATCCCTGTCTCTTTGCTGATGTAAATACTTGTGCTGGCATGCTTTAAATCTTTTTCTTTGCTGTTTATTATTTTTAAACTTTTTTCTTCACCTCTTTCTAAAGCTTGGATGTTTCTACCATCAGCTTCACAGCCTGTGTGCCTGCAGCACAGCTGAGAGAAGCGCAGCAGATCATGCCACAGGCAAACAGAAGACACCAAGGGGGATTCGGGATGAGGAATCCACCTCCCTGGTGATGGAAGCACCTGGGTAACTTCAGCCTCTGTTGCCAAAGTCTCTGGGTGCTAAAAAGCAAAATATTTTGCTTTTTTCTGTATAAATGAAAACAACCAGCGTCTTTAAATTACTCCTCTCGCTCCCTTGTCAGATAAGAGATAAAGAAGCAGTTAACAAGGAAAGGGGAGGAAGCTAGTTCCTAAGATGGGAAATTATTTTTAGACATCACTGTTGTTAGCAAAATGAGAAGCAGGAATTGGAGAGAAGTTGAGTGTGGATGAAGTCCTGGTGCTGGGGAAACAAATCACAAAACTCCCACTGTTTTAAATAAGAAAGGAAATCTTTTTCCTTTCTGTACAGATTTTACCACATGCACAAAATACATTCTCCAGTGCCTTTTAAAAATAAAAATGCTGAGAGTTTAAGTGATAACTGTAGTTTAGATTAATTAATGAAAAGGAAATAGCACATCAGTCTCCCATAAATATTCAGGTACCATTTCCTTATAACAGCAATAATAATCATAATAATAATGAAAGAGAGAGAAGCTCTTCACTCAGTACATCTGTCTGCTGCTGGGAGCATGGCAATCATTACAGAATACCGTATTCTACTCACTTTCAAGCTAATTCTGCTGCCTCACAGAGTTTCTTATGTTATTCCCATACCCCAAAGTGCTCTCTTTCCCTTTTGTGCATGTTCCTTGGCTGTCAGTCCTCCTATAGAGTCCAACTTCACGGAGGCCACACAAAGTCTTAAAGCAAGCTTTGGCACCATATCTACTGTAGAAGCTTCTCAGCAGAACAGGCAATGTCTATTGCAAGGATTTTAGACTCTGTGAAATACACATAAATCCTCTTAAATGTATAAATAATTATTTACTCACTTTGCCCTCCATATCTAAGTATTTGAAGGCATCTGCCAAAAACTCTGGACAAAGATGAGTTTCCAGTCTAAATCAGTTTTGAAATACAACAATGCAAAATAATTTGGGAAAGTGCCCTGAGACCCCTCAGACTGTTTAACCTGCTGTATACCCAAACATGAAGCTTGTTCTGGCTTTCCATGGCTAAGTCTGCATGTGAAATACCATATTGTTTAGCTCTGTTGTGGTGAAGCTGTGAGGACTGAAAATATGAAAACAGGCTTTATTAAGGGAAAATAGCTTCAGTCTTTAAAGACTGAGACTAATTCCTCCACACAAACACACTATTTAGTGGTATTCTGAAAACCCAGTCGCTAATGCTGTAAACATTGTATGAGATAATCCTTAGAAAAAAACATAATTAACAGGAAGAGGGACTGTAAAAACAGAGCGACTGGGCTAAAAAAAAAGGTTCATTGGAAGCCTGGGAATTTTGAAGGAGAGCCTAGTATTGAGTTTTGAAGCTTCAGCAACATTCAACCATTTGCAAGTGCTGTGTAAAAACTGTTATTTTTACATTCTTCTCTACTATATTGTGAATCATCCTCAGATCATCGTTCATTGAGTAAGGAGGGTGGAAACCAGGGAAATAATAGAATCATAGAATCATAGAATTATTTAGGCTGGAAAGGACCTTCCAGATCATCAAGTCCAACCGCTAACCTAACACTGTCAAGTCCACCACTAAACCATGTCCCTAAGTGCCACATCTACACATCTTTTAAATACCTCCAGGGACGGTGAAGGACATAGGGCATGAAAGGCAGGAGAATTCCTACTGCATGGCTGGCTAAGTAGTCAATGGAAAAGCAGCTTGGGGAGGTTTTTTTTGTTACTCTGAATTATGATTTGGAGTTTCTAAAGGCAGAGGCATTCAGCAGTGCATCGGCACATTAGCATCTGTGCAATAATTTGCTCTACAAATGCAGAATTGATTTCTTAGAAGAACATAGCATATACCTTCAGAAAATTGTGGCTATGTAAAGAGATTTTTGGCTTTCTGCTTTTCAATCCCTTGCAAAGGGTTCCACAACTTGAAATGGGCTCCCTGGCTACAGACTTTATTACAGTATAGTTCTGCTCTTCTCTTACCCTTTAATTTGACCTTTCTAGATGTAGTCTAATAATTTTCTGTCCTATAAAGTTAATTAAGAATTGAACATTTCCACCTGTTAAAGCAGTAAAGTGCGGTTGTTCTTTTGCTAGAGCATATTAATAATGTCACTAATTGAGATAATAATTGTCATGGCACAGGATCCCTCATTTTGTTCTGAATGAGTTTTACCTATGGGAGAGATAGGCTATGACCTGACATGGGAGATGTAAACTCTAGTAATGAGAGAACATGTTATTAATCACCCTGTAAAGCCAGGGAGACCCACGGCAGAAACAATTAGCTGCAGACACGAGAGGTTCTGTGGGGCTGTAGCACCCGTACACTGTTATTAGGGTCTTTGATACAATCACCCAGTTAATCTGGACAATATTGCCTCTGTGGTGCATCCTTATTGCCCTGACTTTCCTATGGAGGAGTACAGTGTTGCAGTGGTTCAGACCCCTGCGCTGTGTTGGGGAGACGGGGTAGGTAGGTCGTGTGGAGCAACCTCAGATCGGTCTCTGGAAAGCCACAGAAATGGCTTTAGAAGCAACGAGTTTTTAGACTAGTTTTTACGAACAGCATGAGCCTCAGCAGAATTGCACTTCTAGGGAGCAGCTGCGAGAGACACGTTTTCAAAGCCTCCCGTAATGGGAAGCCGCATCCCTAAGAGAGTGGTGCACCCTTTCACTTGGTTTTACTGATACAATAGGTGAAACATAGAGGACACAGTGGACTCAGTGGGATGATTTAGCAGATCTGGGAAGAAGCAGCCATATTTCTTTCATGTTGGATCAGCTTCTTATTCACTATATCACAGTACCTCTCCAACACCACTTGAAATGTGTTTATCGGTCATTAGATTAGATTGTCTTCTGCTTTGGCTTGGAAAAATTCTGTGTGAAGTACTGTCAGAAGTACTTTGTAGCCAAGAAACAGAGATAAGGATGGGTTAGAGATCTGATTTGCACCTCCAGGTTTTGCCTGTCCTACTTACTTTAACATGAAATTTTGGGTGTTGGCTAGCATGTGACATGGGCTCAGGACTAAGGCTTCTCTTATTCTGCCAGGCTATAGTTAAACTCCAGTATCTAACCATTTTTTGGTATTATTTTAAGACCTCCTGTGTCTTTGGGCTTTTATCACAAAAACTCTAAAATATGTTCATGAGTTATCATTATTTGACTTGGCATCTTTTAATACATTGTGTACCTTTAAAAACTGAAGCAAAGTCTAAGTGGTTTGCTGATGGAAACCTGTAAGCTGATACCTCTTGGTCCTTATTCTTGTTCTGTGTGACACTTGGGGTTGGGGGGGAATGGTTTAATAGTTATGGAAGCATAACTATTAAATGAAAATATCAGAATGTAGCTGCATACCTAATATAAGGGTTAATTAACAATGTTTGTACTCATAGAAGTAAGCACAATTTTTGCATTTCTGTCAAAGGAAGGGATTGGAAAGTATCTATTCTGGACTCATTCTAGGTTGAATAGCTTCTGTCCATAGCTAAACAGGGACAGTCATTTGTCATATTCTGTCAGTAGCGAAATGTTAAAGATAAGTATTATTGTGATCTTTGTCTATAGGTAAGTCTTGCACAAAGTGTTAAAATAAATATTTGCTAATCCTTTATCTATGTGCCTTTCTTTTCAAGATTTGAAGTCTCAGCCAGGTTTCTTCAGCAAGGTAGGGAAAATCAAAAGCACAGCTTCCTATGTTAGAAGTGCATTATTCTTGGCTACAATTGCTTTGCTTTAATGTGCTGTTACCTTCTGCCTGAATTCAGTGCACTCAAGCATTCTCTTGATGTTCATAACTGCTGCTGCCTACTATTCAGATATCTTCATCAATCTCTTCATGATTGTTCCTAAGGATTCTTTTTTCCTGAGGATCTAGGCTGTTCAAAGCCCATTGGTGTGTTAAAAGCCTGATTAAACTTTCAGTATATCTGACAGGCCTAGCTGTGGGGATTCCAGATTAACCATCTGGAATCATTTGATCTTAAAAAAGTATTAAAATAATGTTTCAATAAACCCATGTTTGAATGCTACCATGTTTATAATCCAATAAATGCTATCTCACTATCAGCTTTTATTCAATGAGAAAATGACTTCTCACTCATCTGCCTCAGCTGCAATACTTAGGGGTTTTTTTAGCGGTTTTGCAAATTTATCTTAGCAGGTTTAAATATCCACTCTATACAATAGTGTGCCATATTTTTATTGAGCACTTGCTTAAAATACGTTATAAATGTAACAGTTCAAACAGTTATTGCGGGGCCTGGTAAACCCTCTTCCTAGTTTTTTAGGAATAGAAAAGTTTTTCCTGTACCACATCAAAACAGTTTCTATGGTCACCCATTCTTCTGTTAATGAATCAATTGCTAGGGCAGTCCAGCTGGATTCAGCCGAGATCAGTTGTTCTTCCCGAAGGATCCCAACAGTGTCAGGTGTGCCTTTCCTAAGGGTTGCCAACCTGATCTACTGCTAGAGTGAGATGCCTTTTAAAGTAGAGAAATTGCTTTCCATCAGTGCTTTTCTTTGAATTTAGGTGAGCTTTGACTGCAGGATGCTTTAAATATATAAATCCTAAAACCTAAGTTCCTTCTTTTCTTGGTCTTGACTTGCTGCTCTGACTACAAGCTAGCTTCATGAGAGCTGAGGAGAGAAAACAGCTAACCGCCATGACAGAGGGTGTCCTTGAGTTCTGCAGCTGGAGACACTAACCATAACAATCAAAGCGTGCAGTCTATATGCAATATAAATAAATAACTTTCCTGTAGATCCTCCTTTGAAGGGGAAAATAAGCAAGGCAATAGCGTTAGAAAGAACGGTTAGTCTGAAATCCTTGCTAAGCTGCAGATTCTGCACAGCTATTTCCATAGCACTTTTGGGAGCCAGCTGGCCTCCTGCAAGCAAGCAATGAGAAAATATAAGGAAGGATTTTGCTCTGGTTTAGCCAGTCCTCTTTCTCACGCTATCTCTAGTTCACTTTTAGTATCTCTTCTTCTTTCCCCTTGCCTATCTTTTCTGTCAATTTTCATCATGCACATAAAAAAACCTTCAGAAGCAAGATAAGCTAAGCTAACTGTTAATGTCTATTGTGTATTAGTCATGTTAAACTAGCTAAGCTGGGCAGAAGACAAAACTGCAATCCTAAGAGAAGTTAATGTTTTCATATGCACTGCACCAACCAGAATTCTTTATTCTTGCTAGTCCATCGCTTTAAAAAAGAAGGATATTTTAAATAGATGGAACTGGGTCTGTAAAGCACTTTACTGGGGCAAAGGATACATTGTACTAATAAGATGTTATTAAAAATATGGGAAATGCATGGTAGAAGAGTTGTTTACCTAACTGCCTGTATGTCAATGTCTTTTTTTCCTCTGACTGTAACTCAGTACATAAAATTACGTTCATGCATTAAATCTTTCTTTGAATTAATTGTCTTCCACAAGTAGGAATTCTGCTACAGTAGGGATTAATTTTTATATACCATGATATAATAATTGTTTTTCTGCATGGCTCATCTAAGGAAGTTTCAGATGAAGTAAACATTTTTAGGAAGTATTTGGGAGATATATGATGCTACCACAAACAGGAAACGAAACTAGAAATGCCAGTCAAACTATCTCATTTCCCAGGGTTCTGTACAGGCAAATAAGCAGAGAAGATTCTTCCAGCCTGGATTATTCACCTTCTGTAATGCAGATAGGACTTGGCATAGGTACAAACCAGATACGATCGGCATATATTGAAAAGAGAAAATAAAAAAATTAGCAAAATGCAGTGAGTAAATTGAATTTACTACTGGTTACTGCAAAAGTTACAGCTTCCTTTTCCGACAAAAAGATAAAACAGGTGTTATTTTGCCAGTGTAACCTCTTGATCTGTCTTTGAAATCTGAAATGGATACAGCTGTCAGCAATTTTTGTGTTGAAATGTTGCAATTATAAAATATTTTCATTCTGTATACTACTACCACTTTTTCGGTATAATAATTACTCGTGTTTATACACTACATTTTAGTCAACTAAATCTTAATAAATCTATACAAACCTTATTC
Organism: Haliaeetus leucocephalus; assembly: GCF_000737465.1. Classification (NCBI taxonomy): domain Eukaryota; kingdom Metazoa; phylum Chordata; class Aves; order Accipitriformes; family Accipitridae; genus Haliaeetus; species Haliaeetus leucocephalus. The sequence continues at coordinate 1,264,903 of NW_010973294.1, read as the reverse complement.
ATAAAGGTCTTCACAGTAAGAACACTGCTCTTGTCACCTCCCCACCTAACTCCAGCCATCGTTACTATTATTCAGCATCTTTCTCTGCTCTCTAAAAGGCAGTTGGACTGTATCTTAATGTATTGTAAGGTAAGATTTCACCTCTTTTATACTCTTCAGCCAAGCTTGGAAAGCACAGCCTTTTAATTTTGCATATCCTTTCAAAAAAGACAGCCAGGTATGCACTGATGCAAGAGTAGGACAAGTAGTCAAATCCTGATCCTTCACTAGCCTTTTGATGTATTCTGATTCCCCAACAATAAGCACTGAGAATCAAACTGTTCTTGAAAACAAAGTTATTGAATACACACACAGCCAGGTACTTCCGCTTTCCATTCAGCTTCCTTCACCTCCTTCTTTGGAAAACAGACAACTCTCACTCTGCCCTTCTGCTACTTTTTGTAGATGACCTGAGAAAGTTGATGCAGGAAAGGATGTAAAAATGGTCTCATGTCACTTCTTTCATGGTCCAGACCGAAGACAAAGATACTGCCTGAACTCTGTTGTCATATTTCGAAATGTAAGACATAAAAAAAATATAACTATCCTATTCCTTATTAATACTATCTTGTAATCAAGTCATTCCTGATTCTTAGTCTGGATTAAGATTGTCCACCTTCTTAGCTAGTTAAACATCCCTGTAGGTACATGCAGGACAGGGGAGACTGCCATTTCAGACTTTGGCTGAATGTGTTGTTTTCCCAGAGTCTGGAGGGTGATCTCCATAGCCTGCACAATATTTTTAGTACAACACATATCTTTCACCCATTCCACTTAGTTTTTATCTGAAACTTGTTTTCCCTGGTGTCTTTTTGACCACAGCACAAAACCACAGCTTTTGGAAGAAATTCTCGTGTCCTATGGGCCAGTTATACGTTCCTGTGCTCCTCTGCCTCTTCTGGGAAGAAGACTTTAATCTAAGTACAACCACCCTTAACCGACATCTAATTCAACTTCTCTTGGTAGTGCCAAGCTGTATTATGTAGGTAGGAGGAACATCAAGCATTTTGTACAGTACAGCCATACACAACCTAATCACATTTGGATCAATGTAAGTGAGGTAAAGTTTAGACCGTGAAGAAAAACTTTCTAGAATACCTTTTTTTATTATTATTATTATTCCCAGTTTGGAAGATATCTTGTGCCTTCTAAATGAAAGTATTTGGTGTCATTGTAGACACCTTATGCTATCCAACCAAGTTTTCAGCTGGCTATTTTAAATGCCTAAGACATCTGCGTATGGTAAATGAGTGTGAAGTGGGACCTACACGGTATCAACCTCCTGGAGTGGCAACTGGCAGAGTACTTTGTGATTCCTAAAATTATGTTAGATATGTATGTTTAGACATCTATCCACCTTCTGGACAGCTGTAGGCATCTGGGCATCTGGCTGGCAATGTCTCAAAGGTTCTTCCTAGAAAGAATTACAGAGTTATTCTCAAGTACAGCCCAGGGTCCAACAGTAATTTACATTTTTTTAAATGTTGAAGATGTTTACTATTTCATGGTGATGATTTGTTTAGCCTATTGGGAAGGTAATATCCCATCTTGAATAGTATCTTTTCACCATCAGAGAATAATACCCCTCTGCACCTTGTTTCTCTTTTCAGCTTTGGACAGATTTCCTGTGTGTCATATTTCTTCCACAATAATTGAATCTTGCCCTCATAGTAGCCAGCACAAAACGTGAAGTGATCAGATTCTGGTTTGCATCTGATCCGCTCTAGTTATAGCTGTCAGACAAAGTTATGCCCTGTCTAGATTCATAACAACTTTAATGATGTTTTTTATATACTGGCCTGAAAAAAGACAGTTCAACTGGCTCAAGATTTTCCCTTACAATGGGGACTCAAGAACAAGTATGAATGATTATTGACACACTCAAAATAATCTGTCATGCTGCTTTAAAATACTAATGAGAAAACCCTTGAGCCTTTTGATATTAGTAGTTGTTTCATGATGTAATTGAATTTGAAAAGCTCTGTTAAGATTTTTATCCTCTGACAGTAGCTTATTATTTCTAGAATAAAATTGTTTGATAAGTGGTTTAGATGGCAGTGTTGCCGAAATCTGGAATAAAACTCTTTAACAGCAGTGAGAAGTTAAGAAGCAGGCACTTCTTTATTGCAGCGCTGGGCACACAGGGGATCACTCCACCTAGTGTGTGCACCTGTCTAGTTTAATCATGCAGGTTAAATACACACCTGTTATACATATTCACTAAATTTCTGGGAAATGTCATACATAATCATCAACTGTCCGATAAATCATTAGCATATGTAAATGTCCCTTTACGCCGGCGTGGTGAAGTCTCTGGTGGTCTTCAGAAGCCCTCTGGTGGTCTTCCATAGTCTTCCTCACTTTGTCCGATAGTTGACCTCTCTTATGTGATTCTGCGCGGTACGATTTTCGCTATCATGTATTAGATTTACATAAAAGTACATTCAATGTTAATTCTTGAATTTAACGTATCTAGTGATTGGCCCTCAGTCACACCACCTTATCAATATTCTTATACTAAAACATTCATTGGTTAATCTTACTTAATTCCACTAACTGGAATCTTGATTAAAGTGGGGTTTCTAAGCAACAGAACTAAGGTCCATAACGATCTCTCTTATTTTCTTAGGACAAAACACTACAAACTAACACATCAGTCGAAGTTTCTATGGTTAACTAATTTTAGACAATACTTATTTTCTTATGACTGTATACAGCACATTTTGTATGTTCCTAAGTTTCGATGACTACATTGCGAGCTTCAAACCCCTATATTCTACAATCTTTACCTTTTGATCAAACCCAGATTATATAAAATTTTAACTTATCAGAGTATTTGTAACAGCAGCAGTGTGAAGAAGCCCTTTGCACTTAATCTTTCTATGAACAATGTGAGCTAACAATACACTGTAAATGTAGTCTCCCGGATCCAGAAATTTTAAGGGCGTGTGTAATTTAGTATCATAATCTTTCAACAGAGGTCATGTTTTCTAGATGTTTGATCATACTTATAATTCTCATCTGGACTTCCTCCAATTGGTTCTCATCTTTGCTGAAGGGAAATCTCCAAAATATACACAATCTGTCAACCAATGCCTTCTAGAGAACTCCTTATTCACCTTGAAATTAAGTTTTGCATCCCAGTGTGCTGTCTGGTTTTTTTCCCAATACTGTGATATTATCAAGTCATAGTCTGGGTGTGATTCATTATTCTGTGGAACTGCTAAGTAGCCTTTTGTTCACCCTATTCTGTCTTTGAGTACTTCATTATTCCTACTTAAATACAGTAATTTGCACTTGGCCTTACTGAATCACATCCTATTTTTTTTCCAGACCCTTTGCCAGTTTGTCAAGATTATTTTAATTCTAGTCAGTCTTGTCCTCCATGGGGTTTGCAAGCCCTGCCAGTTTGCTTCCATGTGGAAGTGCAAAGGGCATAATATCTTTTCAGATAACCAAGTGACTAATGAAACTACTGGGTAATGCTGGACCCAGGTGGAATTCTATGGAGCCCCAGAGCCCCATTCAGCTACCATCTCTTAATTTGATGGAGAACAATGTGTAGCTATTTCCGAGTGCAGTTGTTCAATCTATGTAACAGTACTTTGATCTAAGCAATATTTTCATAGTTTGTTTAGAAGAATGCCAAGCAGTGTCAAAATACTTACTAGAATCAAGATATATCACACCTGTTGCTCCTTCCCTAACCACAAAGCCCATTATCTCTCCTGAAGAGGAACAGACGTGATTTAACATGATTCAGTTTCTGATAAATTCATATTGACTATTACTTATCACCTTGTCTTCTTACTAGCAGGTTTATTTACCCACTAATAATTTGATTCCTTGTTTCAGTAAGTTTATATCAAATGGAGTTAGGGATATAATTCTGTGTGTCTTCTTTCTCTTCTCTTTTCCTGTCTTTGTGTAAAGAGATAGGGACAATCTTTGACTTTCTGATTTTCAGCCTCTCCTGTTTTAATCAAATTCTCACAAGTATGTTCTAACATGCTTGAGATTGCTTTTGCCAGACTTCTACATGCTTCGAGGTGAATTTACCAGGGTTAGTAAATCTGAATTTCTTCAGATTTCTAATTTATGCAAATGATCAATAACATATTCTTCCCTTTTCTCACCTGTCTTTCATTAGTGTTAGTGGCATTACTTTGCTGACCAGAGTTAATCTTTCTACTGAAGAAGGGGATAGAGAAAAGACATTGGATTTTAGCCATCTGAAGGCCATGGTTCTGTATTCATTCCCTTGAAGGCACTGCCATTTAACATAGCCAAACCGTATACCCAGCTGCTCAAACCCATGCCTCCAGTCGGCTGGAGGAGAGGTTTGCATAGCTGCAGAGGGCTGCCCAGCTGATTGACCTGCCCATGCCGGAAAATAATTACTGCTGCCACGTGCACCTACAGCCGCGGGGTCACATCACTGAGGACTGTGACAGCTCGTTGCTTGAGCTTTCTCTTTATTAGTAATGTGCCACTGAATATTTTTTATTATGCTGTATTCTCTTTTTAGTTTTATCTTGTATCTTAACCTTTCTGAGTTTGTCCCTATGCCCTTCTGTTTTTATTATATGTTTGTCTCTGGCAATCTGTATGCAGGTCATCCAAGAGACCATTATTGACCCAAATCCATCACTTTTTGTGCTTGGAAAAGTTTGTACTTGTTCAGTGTGTGTTCTTCCAGTCAGTCTGACTGCCTTCTTGAACTTCGCTTTCCGATACACCTGTTTACTCTTAGAAGCTACCTTCTATCTCGTGTCACTGGAGTCTGGTTCCTGGGTGTTTACTGTCCTCATTCCACTGTTCTCCTCCTAGAATCGTTATCTCTAGTAGTTAATGGTTTCTGTAGTGCAAGCTGTCTTCCCGTTCAATGTTATTTCTTATAAATGTTATCAATCTTATTCATTATAAGATAAAAAAGAAATCTAATCCCTTTCACAGGACTTTCTGCATGAAAGTGAGTAAGATCATACAGATTTTAAAGTTTTCTTAGTATCAGTTCTTACCTCTAAATGAATGTAACAAATACTTAATTTTTTTTTCTTCACAGTGATGTAAATTTTTAGAGAAACCATACAGAAGACAAAGTGACTGTGTTCTTAAAACAAATAACAATATTTATGTAAGAATATTAGAAGTTTACAAAAATATTAACAGCTATTAGGTTGGCATTGGGTTCCCCAAATTGCTAAATTTAATAATTTTTAAAAGTCATATAAGGATTTCACAAGCTGAAATTGTCTGTTCATTTTCCATGTAGAAGATTAATTTTCTGCTCCCTGACAATCAATGAGAAATATTTCCAATTTTAAAAGAGATTACTGACATTTTAGCATTTCATTATACAGTAATTTATGTATATAATTATATAGTATATATATATAATATAATTATACAGTAAGCTATTTTAAGAAGTTTCTTCTTACCTTAAATTAATGCATTAAAGATTTTTAAATAAAGTTGTTGGACATCTGTATTTTCATTCTCTCACAGTAAAGATGCACAAGCTATTTTTTTTTTTGTCTTAAAGGAACTATCTGAAAATTATTTCTTTGTTTAGATTGATCTGGGGAATTGTATTATACTGTTTTCTTTAACTCACTGTTTATCAACTCTGAAATATCCCTGTCACTTTGGACACAGAGTCAAGTGCCTTGTGAATATCTTCTTTAACTGTGCTTGTGTTCATGATCCGTGTTGCAATCTGATAGGACAACTTATTCCATAAACTTCTTATGGATTTTGTTAAAACATTTAACAAACAAATAGGAGCCTAAGCAAGAACATTATGAAGATAGTTTACTTCAATTCAGCTACTGGAAAGGATGGAATATATGATCAAATCAAGACTACATTTAAGATTGAGTCAGTGAACCAGTGAGTTCAGTTTCTCACATCATCCAGTTAATATGCTACCAGATAACCAGATTGAATGCCACTGGCAATAATTATTTGTTATTTCTTTAGAGGCAGTTGTCCTTCCTGCTTAGACCTATCGGTGATCAATACAATGTAAGCATTAAACATGCAAAAGATGTAAGAAGCCACAGGTCACTGTTTAGGTATGACTTATGTATTGGTGCGGTAACTATTGCGCTTTGGCTATTGGGTATTTCCCAGAACAAACAGAGATATCCCTTGGCTCTGTCATGGTGAAGCTATTTTACCACTTCTCGCTTAAATCTCATTCTTACCAAATACTATTGGTTTGTTGCTCTGTTCCTCTTCTCATATAGTAACATAGAATCTTTCCCCTAACTTAAAATAAATAAAGGTCAAGTTCACCATAATGCAAGTTTTTCCTTGATAACTACTTTTAAATATTTAATGTACATATAATTTAGAGATTAAAAATCTTTGTTGTTTAATGCTGGGAATTTTTGGAAGTGTCATTTTGTAAGCACACACATTTTCCCATATACACATGTAAAGACTGAGCCATATCCTAAGAAAATACAGTGAAAAATTAAGGAAGAATGAGTTCTAGTGAAGCTTCAGTCACAGAGTTGTGACTATCTCTAAACAGGCAGTAGGAGTTTACCTGATGGATACGAGATCTTCAGGTTTTAGTAAACTTACCAAACTCCCTTAATTAAATCCTCAGGTCACTTTTTTTCTGGAGACCCTAAATGGAGAAAGAGGGGCATTGAATTTTGTAGGCCAGTCTATAAGAAAATAAGATATATAACAAAAGAATAATTTTCTTCTAAGTACTCTTCATCTGGGGGTGGTTTTCTCAGGCAAGTTTTCAGAACCAACTAGTTGATATTCTGGATTATGGATACAGTTCAGTCCTCTCCCACTGGACAGATTTTTAGGCCTTCAGTCACAGAGGAAAGTTGCTTCTGTGCACAGCTTTTCATTTCAACATATCTGCTAAGTTGACCATGGACGAAATAATCGTCCAAAAATCTGAAAAATACAAAGGGCTTATAGGTATGGTTGATACTGGGAAGACTGATGTCAGGTTTTGAGATAAGTTTGTGACTATGAGTCCCACAGTCAGCTAAATAGTATTTTAGAAATGTAACAATTAACGTAACACATCCTTTCATTTAAGAGGGTATTTTTTTCCCTGCAGTTGTTTCAGTTCTTACGTATTAGTGACTTTTTACCAGCAAAGATTGGCTGACTAGTGTGACTTTTTGACATTTTAAAGACTTCAGAACCAAATCCATAAAGTATTTTGACATTTTGCTATAGCCAACTTGCTCATAATCAAATAATGAAAGTTTTCCTGGCCCGGCTCTGATCATAGCCCGTATTTCTCACAATGAATAAAGCTGCAAGGAAATCTTGGATTATGAACTGCTGAGAGCAATTCTAAAAATCTAGCATGATGTCTATTCTCAATATTTTATGTGGAAGTATCTAACATTACATCTTCCCTTTCATCTGGAATGGGTAGCATACCTAACTGAATCATTTCATATGAATTCCAAAACCTGAATGCAACCAAACTTCAGTTAATGCATTTCAATTCAACAAATAGTGAGTTGAAATTATAATACATACATTAAGCCTAAAGCAAATATTTTAATCTCATTCCCATTGTGTAAGTTAGACTTCCATACTTCTAACTTTCCAGCCATGTGATTTACAGCTGAATTTAGCAAATGTAAATAGTAATAAATTGACATGTTTAATGCAGCAAACATGAGTGCTTAACATCTACTGGCAATATTGCCTGGGACTTCCTGTGACAAACCTGTTGTAGCTGAAATGTTGTTTTTCATAGCCTTCAATGAACGTTTTTTCCCTGAATGTGCCTAATCAGCTTTCGACCCATGTACAGGTCTCAACTCTTCAACATGTTCTGGGCATTGAGTTCCATGGTTTCATTCTGATTTGTGTGGAAAATGTCCTTCCTTCAGTCTGTGATGAAAGGCAAACCCTTAGTCTGTGATCTGATAATTTGTTTGATTTTCCATTGTTCTTATATAGTGAAAAGTGGGATTAATTATTTTTTATTCATCTTTTCCAAGCCATTCTTTTTTTTTTTCTATGATTCTGTCATCAATTGTCTCCTTTCCAATGGTGAATTTGTTTAATCTCTCCTTATTCTAAAGCCACCCATATCTTTGATTATCTTTGACACATTTCTCTATACTTGTCCTGATTCAACTACTTCCTTTCTGAGATGAGGAGAAAGACCTGTGCATAGTACTGAGGATGCAGGACACAAGGAATTTGTACAGTGGCATAATGATGTATTCTACTTTGATTTCTATTGCTCTTCTACTATTTGATTCTCCTTTCTGACTGCTGCTGAGCCTGAGCTGTTGTTTATAATGAACTATTCACAAGTTTTCCAAGAGGTAATAACAAATTTAGAGCCTATTACTGTATATGTGTAGTTACGGTTGGTTTTCCTTATGTGCATTACTTTGCATTAATTGACATTGAATTTCAGCTCTGATTTTATCACCTAGTCACTTAGTATCATGAGATCCATCTGCAACATTTCAGTGGACTTTCGTTTTGCATTGTCACCAAGCTTGATTGAGTTCCTAACCCTATTTCCCAATCATTCATGAATACTTGAAATGCATAGGGCTGAGCATGATTCTATATAGGGCACTATACATAACTTCCCCCATTGTGAACACTGATCTACTCATAACACCATTTATATATCCTTATACTTTGGGGGTGCGGGGTGACAGCCAAGAGGGCAAACCACATCCTGGGGTGCATCAAACACAGTATAACCAGCCAGTCAAAAGAGGTGATTATCCCGCTGTATTCAGCATTGGTGCATCCTCACCTTGAGTACTGTGTGCAGTTCTGGGCCCCATAATGTAGGAAGGATATTAAGACCCTTGAATGCATCCAGAGGAGGGCAACAAAGCTGGTGGAAGGGCTGGAAGGAATGTCCCATGAGGAGAGACTAAGGACTTTGGGCTTTTCTAGTTTGGAGAAAAGGAGGCTGAGGGGTGACCTCATTGCTCTCTACAGCTTCCTGAGGAGGGGGAGTGGACAAGGAAGTGCTGAGCTCTTCTCCCTTCTATCCAGGGATAGGACACGTGGGAATGGTTCAAAGGTGTGCCAGGGGAGGTTTAGACTGGACATTAGGGAGCATTTCTTTACTGAGAGGGTGGTCAAACACTGGAACAGGCTTCCTAGAGAGGTGGTCAGTGCCCCAAGCCTGTCAATGTTTAAGAGGCGTTTGGGCAATGCCCTTAACAAGATGTTTTAGCTTCTGGTCAGCCCTGAAGTGGTCAGGCAGTTGGACTAGATGATTGTTTTAGGTCCCTTCCAACAGAAATATTCTATTCTATTCTATTCTATTCTATTCTATTCTATGAGATTAAGAGATGAATCTTTTTTGTTCCATGACAGCATGTAATTCTTGAGAAGCTGTGGTTAGGGATCTGGTCAACAAATTTTGGAGGTGCAAGTGCTCTATATCAATTGGATCACTTATCCCCAAAGGGCTTTAACATGGGACATGGCTTTCCCCTTCCATCATCTTTCATTCTTCACCATTCTGTCATATATGTTCCCGTGTCCTCATATTGAATAATTACAGTTTGTGCCAATTTGCTTATTACAGGAGCCAGACTGCCTCCCTTTTATTTTCTTTTTGATGAAAATTGGCTTTTGTAAAAGTTAACATTTCAAAGAACTGTGAGAGTTGTCAATAAAATAGACCTACCTGAGCTGCCTTTAAATGAGCTAGCTCTACTTCTGCTCACAATATAAGGGAATTGTAACAGCAGCGGAAAGAGTGCCATAAAGTTTAACCTCCCAGATATTTATTCAGCTAGTCTGTGCAGCACCACATGGTTTAGTAGGCTTAAACTTATTTGTACCTGCAACGAAGCAAAGGAGGAGGGTTCAAGCAAACAGCCAGTCCAATGGAAGCAGAGGAATGCTAGAAATGTACTCCAAATGCCCAAAGCTGCCTGGTTTGGTGATGCCTTCAACCTCCCCAATGTATATTAAGGTTTCTTCCAAGGACTAAGGACATACTCCTGAGGTCCTGGTGTTGCCCATGTACAGGGGAGAGATTTCTTGGCAAAGATCTGTGCCAGCTCTGGATGCAAGAAGGAGGAGGAGAAGTGGGCTAGCATTTTCTCTGCTTGACTTCCTCTCCTTCAGGCTGCGTAATTCAGAGTCTATCTTCATGTCAGAACAAGACCTGAATAAGCACCATCACCTATGTCCTAGATTTCTTTAAATCTGAGCTTGTTTTCTGGAAAGAAACTCTACATGCTGTAGCCAAAAGCTCAGTCTAGAGGAGCCAGAGGTCAAGGACTCCAAAGACACAGTTAATACCTGTCTCTGGTCAAGACATATTCTCAGTGCAGCAAATTCTGCTTTGGGTCCTTTTGCGATTGCTTATTTACCAGGTGCAGACTCTCTTGCTGCATTTGCATTTCTTTGTAGCAGTAACCTCAAGGTAGGAGTTAGGGCAAAATCTGTCTCCCATTTGCTAAAACACCCTGACAGTTGGCCCTGGGGCAATACATTTGTTGCCACCCATACACCCGGCACGTGGGGGCATCCTCACCAGCCATGTAGGGATGCTTATGGTGGTTTTTGTACTGACAGTGGGAGACAAAGTCCTTTCTAAAATGCCTCCACTGTAGCTTCTGTATTTGCACGCTGCCTCATTACAGGCTGAGCTTAGGCTCCTTGGAAAAGAATTACTGATTTTGGGTGCACCCTTGGCTTTGGGTTGCAGAATCAGACCCAGATGAAGGTAAAGGGAGCAGTGGGATGCAGTGTCAAGTGAAAGCTGTTGGTAAGAAACAGGAGTGAATAGGACAAGAAGCCACAACATACATACAGGAACCGTATACTGCAAGCAAATAAACTGTGCCAGGGAGATGTGGTATAAGAGATCACAGTGGGTCAGATATGCCTGGAGAAGCAGCTTCTGAAATTCAATAGGCATTGATAGAATGCGAAGCTTCATTGCAATTCTTGATAGCTTTTCTGCCCAGTGGGAATCCAGCATAAAAGCCTTTTAGCACACAGTTTAACTGGGAATACCTGAGCAAACTGATAACATTGCTGCTTTTATGGTAGTCTTGTTTCTCACATATCACAGCAGACGACTCCACAAAGCATTCTAATGATGTGTATGTGTGTGTGTCTGTGTGTCTATGTATGTCCATCTGCACATTCAGGTAGCAGCTTGAAGGAATTAAATGATGTTATCCATAGTAAGAAGAAATACAGCGGGAAGGATATCCATAAAAGAAAACCAGCTATCAAACAAGGATTTTTCAAAACAACCTGCATTGCTGGTTTTGAGTTCTTTGTGTTGCACAGTTTTAGATGTTACAGCTGAGTGAAGCGTCTGCTATGTTACCTGCCAAACACATAAATACAGCCACATTTCTGATTATAGTATTGTTCCTTCCAAAGAGCAAAACCAGCTCAACTGCGGCTCAAAATCAAGTCATTTGTTCTGTAGTTTGAATACGGCACATTCATCCACAAGTGAAAGCACACATGTCATAGATCATCTGCTAAATATCCTGTTAGGTGGAAATTGATTAGGAAAAACAAAGTGATGATCAAGAAGGAGTTTCTTATCTTCACCACTTCTATCTGTGATATACTATTGTTCATCACTGTAGTATTTCAATGAACACACACAAAAAGGCAAAACAATATCAAAGTCTGGTGGACGTAGAAGTGATTTGTTTCATTTTCCATTTTCAAGAATCAAAAACCATCATCTCTTTGCCTGTTCTGTCTTTTCTTACCTTCTTAAAGATGGAGGTAAACTTTCTTTGCCAAGAATAGACAGACATCATCTGTGGTCCTCTAAGGAAGATAAGATTTTAAGAATTTCCAGTATATATTTACACATCCAAGAAAAAAAATCAATTTTTTTTTTTGTGATTTTCCTTGTCTGTATTGAACAAAATATTAATAGAAAAAGAAAATTGAACTATGAAATGTCCAAAAATAATTTGGAATTGAGATCCACAGAGAGAAATACTATATGCTGCTTTTCCAGCTCCCCCTGCAGACTAGATTATAAGAAAAGTTTTCAGACAATTGGTGCTCATCCATGCTGCCTTATATGAATTTCTACACTCTTGTGAATTTTAACCATGTTTTGGTTATTATTCAAGCCTTGTTTTCCCCTGTGATTTAATTAGTGCCAAGTCTAAGCTGGTACATGTCTTTCAGGCTTCGGAGCTTACTTCTGAGGTGCATTTCTGTGCCTACCAGCCCCAAAAATCCTCTCTGAGGGTTCCACTAGAGGGGCTAACATGAGCAACCTGGTATAGGTAGAGATTAGATCTTACTTTGCAGTTCATTAGATCATATAACATTTCCTAACATGAGTTAATATGACAGCTTAGGTTTTATCTGTGGGTTGCTTTTTGTTGTTCTATTTTTCCCTGAGGTATGCTCTGGCATAATTGTTGTTAGTGAAAGCTTAGCATGTTTTTTCATACAATTTTCAAGCCATGCTTATGGATTAACAGGAGCTTGAATAATAATGTGTTCAGTCTTAGGTCTTATTACCTAGCTATTTAAGAAGTATCTATAAAAGTGATTAGAGAATAGTGGGAGTCAGACTGTAGTAATTCTATTCTTACATTCACTGTCACCCCACTGAAATCTTGAACTAGTTATTTTTGTTTCTGTGCCACAGTTTGTCTGTCTTTAAATGGCTACTGCCTCACGGTGATAGAACAGTTTCATACATGTGTTATTTACATTGTGCATGAAGGGAAAGAAATGATTCAGTAGAAAATAAGTAATTCTTACAGATTGCAATGCATTGTTGGAATTAAAATGCATTCTCTGTGTCTATTGCCACAAGAAAGTGGAAATAATACTCTCATTATGTGCCTTCTCATCTATTAAGGAGGGAAAAAATATCTTTTGGCATTCTATCAACAGAGGACATCTTTCATAATTACAGTATAACCAGTGGAAGAATTTTAAAAGGAGTATTAGCATAAAAAATGGCCAAGATTTGCAATATTCTGCTGTTCTGAAAGGAGTTTACTTTGGTACTCCCTGCGTGCATAATTGGCTTCCCTGGGATTCAGAAACCTTCCCAAGTACCTTGTCACATGCCAAAGAGATTTACATTGGCTCTGGTAACTGGCAGACGTTTCTTTCATCCTTTCTTCTGATTTCATTACCAGCTTCCAAAGTGGTATATGCAACTTGGTGGAGGTGAATTCATTACCTGACAGATACCTTGAAGAAACACTTTGGGTTACAAGACACCATCAAACCTGAATTTCTTTGCTATATCAAAAGATGTGAAATATTGTGTCATCTGCAAGTAGCTCTGAAATTATCCTTAACACTGACAAGTTAAGGCAAAAGCAAATAAAAGTAGTTATTTAGAAAATATAAAAACAAATAACACAAAGTCAGGTTTTCAGAAATGAAGGAAGGTCATCTTTCTGTCTGCTTATTGTAAAATTAGATGTAAAGAGTTTTCTCACTCCTTGTTATTCAGCTGACGAGCTAATTAGTCATTAACCTAAATATGAGAACTTTGACACCATTCTTAGGAGAACTTTTATTTTCTTTACTACTGGAATAAAACTAGATCTAGAGAAAGTCTTGCTTGTTTATCCAGTTCTTTTCTGGTGATTTTGTTAAGGACCTACCCAGATGTAGATCTCCTTTCTCTCCCTTTTCCTTCTTACCACCCTCATCCCTTTCACTTTCTATCATTTTGTTCTTTAACTTTCAAGTTTTGAGGTTGGCTTTACTTTACACTATTGACTTTCACTGCATTCAGTTGAATCATTAACAAGGAATTAATATATTGCAAGAGAAAACACTGTATTCTAGCCAGTCATGTTTAAATACTGTGTTCAGTGTTTTTACATATTGAGACTTTCATTTAATTCAAAATATAAAACTGATATATCTATCACATGATAGACAACCAAATAAATAAGGATTAATGCTTGGAATTTATTTCTTTCTCTTGTGCAAGTGAAGTGCAAAGGTTCCCAGATCCCTTCTGTGGACATAACTCATCCGGAGCACCAGTACCACAACCTAGTCTGTGAGGGATGCTCTGACAACGTTATCATTAGGCTACCAGAGTATCTAGATGACATTCTGTGACCTACAAAATTATACAGGAGTCTGGATTACACAGTTTGTTCCAAATCCACCATCTTTCTGTTCTCAGAACATACAATATTTTTTCTAAAGGTCTTGCAGCAAAAACAAAGGAGAGAGAATAAGCCATAACCAAGCTAAAGAGGGAGAGGGTGAGAGAACATACGATGTTCTCGCTTGTTTTTCTCAACTCTGACAAAGCTGGGACACACCTTGGCAACATCACACACCAGTCTTCCCTCTTAAGTGGTAAAGTCCTTTTGGGCAACTGGGCAAAAGGGGTAATTATATGTTTCTGCTGCTGGAGAAATAAACTCCCAGACCAAGTGTAGGCAAAAATGGTTCTGATCTTGGCCTGGGAAAATTAGGTTGTCAAATAAAATTTTTAATTTAAAGACAAAGGGACACTGTGAAAACCAGGATTTGAGAACTGTGGATACAGGGTGGGACTTCAAAAAGCAGGTTAGCTAACTGGTATAGTCTTTTCCAGCATGCTGCTCTCCCCTCCCCGTGCTAGGTAGATGGCTTTCAAGAGGAATTATCTCCTGCAATATTAGCCAACAGCAACCTCTATGTATTTTAAGAATGGGCATTTATTTTATTATCTCTGCTCACTTGTTTCTCCCTGATCAATATAAAGCAAAAGTACTCATAAGCTCCTATCACCCACTTTTAGAGTCCATAACACATTTTAAGGCCTATCAGAGTTGCAGCCTCTGAGACCCCTCCACTACCGCTGTAAACGACACAGTTGGCCCAGACCAGCTCTGGGTCATGCTGATGAAATTGGTAGACAGTGCCCCTAAAGCCTGAATTTTACTGAAGTCACATCCAATAGATTTTAAGAAGATGAAAGAAAGAAAGAAAAAAAATACTTAGACAACGCAGTGTACTTCAGATGTTGCTGCTACCATATTCTGCTATGTCTTCTGGACATTTTCCCAGTTTGTCTGCTTTTATGGTTTTAGATTTCTAAGTACTTTAAGGTTGGGGGTCCTACTGCTACCACTGTAAAATGTTGTGCATTTCATCATTTAGTTCTAGAAAATGAGAACATACCTTTGAGCCTGTCTCTTCTTTAATTCAAAAAACTGCATTCAGTTTTGAAATTGTCTATAACTATATAGTTTTACAGTATCTTTCTAATAAAATATATATAATCAAGCAGTTATAGCAGATAATTATATACAGTCATATAATTAGATAATTATATACATTAGTATATAATCATGCAGTTATAGTGAATGGTTATTATTATACCACAACTATATACTACTGTTACTCTTGATCCTGGTTCCTTTGTCATTGTCTTGAAATCTGTGCATTTATCATTTCTTTGTGCCTGATAATCTTAGTCATATTTCTATCTTGATGACTCATGTATACACACAGATCCTGAGATAATATCCTGTTTCTCTTGTGTATCTCCCATTCTGATTTAATGCTTTTCTAGTCTTTAATGGAAGAAAAGGGCTTTACAGTCCTATTTGCAGAGTATTAAAAATGTTAGTGGCAAGTAGGTTGCTAAGAAGATGAACTACTCACGTTTCACCCTTTCCTCAGAATTTGTTAGGTCTCCTGAAAATGCTAGTCAGGAGATAGTAATAGTCAGGATGTTTTGTAATTTAATGCATTTTTATCTTTTTACTCAGTAAATTCACTTTTGCTACACAGTTTCCATTTTATAAGTTAAATTTAAAGAAATCTTGTCAAGCTTTGTATCCTACACCCTTTTTATACAAAAAAGTCAATTTTAAAAGTTTCTTCTCCTTTCATACTTCCTCGGTCTTTGTTGGAAATTGGGTAATAGTGAAGTAAGTTGCAGAAAACAGGACTTGTGTTCACCAAGTTACAGTTTTGAAGCACCACAGAGATAGATGGGAAATAATGTTCTTCAGCTGTCATGAGCAAAAAAGAAGTCAAGAAAAAGCCATATTCAGTGAGATGACAATCTGGGTGGACTGGGTGTGTACAAGGAAAGATGTGAAGCACAGTTGTCTTATCTTTTTGATTGGAGAAAGCTTCCAAATCTAGTTTACCTATAACATTGCATACATCCTCTGGGAGCCAGGACTACTGAACATTTATTTAGTTTATTTGGATGGTCCTATTTTGTTGTAATAATATCTCTACAAAACTCTGCATAGTAGCTTAGCAGTGATAAGTGTCCTATTGTACATCTGATCTTGAAGATTAACCTGATAGCCAAGGCCACTGCTTCATGTAATCTTAGATAGCCAGTATACACTCACATATCTCCTTTGAACCAGTGGAACTGCAGTACATGAAGCAGATAGATAGGAAAGTAATCACATACTGTGTGAGTGTATTTAAAGGCCACAGTAGATGACAACAAAACCAAGCAGAAAGATTTAAATCAAAATTATCTAAATCATCAATTTTAATCAAAAATATTTCAGTCTGCAGACAATAGCCTTGATTTAAATAATCACTTCTAATTTTATTTTGCATTTGTCCTTGTTTTCCTAAGGAAAGGTTAATCCACAATAACTGGTAACTATTAAAATACATTAATTTGCAAGTAAATATATATTTTACACTCAGTTTGGTTCTTATTTTTAATGGGATATATTCTAGCAATATTCATTTATTAAAGCAATTATATGTCACAGCATATATTTGCTCAGATGATTAGGTTTTTAATTTCTTACATGTTTTCATAGTTTCTTGCAGTTTAATGATAGACAATTATATAATCTAATTTCAATTCTATTAAACTAGGCATTTATATTTCATGCAGGTGTCCATAGCTTAAGCCTAGAGATTTTAGTTAGACTGAAGCATTTAGGTCCTCTAGAGAATATACTGCCTGCACAGGAGAAAAATAACAGAGACTACCACTTCATTTCTACCTAAGGCTATCAGCAGAAAATAAATTATGCATCAAAAGCCTTGATAATAGCATCATATAAACGTACCCATGTTCCACTAATAAGAAATGCCTTTGTGCACTCCACACTGAAGTCTCTGCCAACTTAGCCTAGGTGACAATTGTTTCCTACACCCTGAGCCTGCTCATCACTATAATTTGGAGAATGAGAGCAACGTTTATCAGCTAGTCATTGAAGAAATAAGGGTTTTGGTATGAAAATACTGGTGGTTCTGAAAATACTGGGTGGCCATGTCCAAACAGTTATGGTTCAATGTCCAAATGGAAACCAGTAACAAGTGGTGTCCCCCAAGGGTCTGTATTGGGACCAATGCTATTTCATATCTTCATTAATGACATAATGGGATTGAGTGCACCTCCAGAAAGTTTGCTGATGACATCCAGCTGAGTGATGCAGTTGATACACTAGAGGGAGGAGATACCAGCCAGAGGCACCTTGGCAGGTTCAAGGAGTGGGTCTGAGCAAACCTTATGAAGTTCAACAAGGCCAAGTGCAAGATCTTGCACCTGGGTCAGGGCAATCCTTAATATCAGTACAGACTGGGGCATGAATGGATTGAGACCAGCCCTGCAGAGAAGGACCTGGGGATCCTGGTGGATGAAAAACTGGACATGAGCCAGCAAGGTGTGCTTGCAGCCCAAAAAGCCAACTGTCTCCTGGGCTGCATCACAAGAAGCACGGCCAGCAGGTCGATGTGATTTTCCCCCTCTACTCCACTCTCGTGAGACCCCACCTAGAGTACTGCATCCAGCTCTGGGGTGCCCAGCACAAGGAAGATACGGATCTGTGTGAGCAGGCCCAGAGGAGGGCCATGAAGATGATCGGAGGATTGAAAGTATTGGGGTTATTTAGCTCCTGGGAAACCTTATTGTGTCCTTTCAATATATGGAGGGATCTTATAAGAAAGGCAGAGAGAGGCTTTTTACCGTGGTCTGTAGTGAAAGGACAAGGGGCAACAGTTTTAAATTGAAAAAGGATAGATTTAGATTGGACATAAGGAAGAAATTTTTTATGATGAGGGTGGTAAGATACTGGCATAGGTTGCCCAGAGAGCTTGTGGATGCCCCATCCCTGGAAGTGTTCACAGTTAGGTTGGACTGGGCTTTGAGCAACCTGATGTAGTGAAAGATGTACCTGCCCACGGCAGGGGGGTTGGACTACATGATCTTTAAAGGTCCCTTCTAGCCCAAAGCATTCTGTGATTCCATGAAATGTCTGAGTATTTTATGTATTGCTTATTCTCTCCAGAGCAAGTTGTGTATCCTAACTGCTGTGTAACTGGATGAAAGCAGGGGACAACAGCCTCTTCACACAGTTTCCCACTTGATTTTCTGCAGAATAGCACTGACAAGTGTCATGGTTTAACCCCAGCCAGCAACTAAGCACCACACAGCCGCTCACTCACTTTCCCCCCCACCCACTGGGATGGGAGAAAATCAGGAGAAGAAATAAAACTCGTGGGTTGAGATAAGAACGGTTTAATAGAACAGAAAAGAAGAAACTGCTAATTATAATGATAACACTAATAAAGTGACAACAGCAATAATAAAAGGATCGGAATACACAAATGATGCACAGTGCAATTGCTCACCACCTGCCAATCGACACCCAGTTAGTCCCCAAGCAGTGATCCCCCCAGCCCCACTCGCCCCAGTTTATATACTAGATGTGACATCACATAGTATGGAATATCCCATTAGCCACTTTGGGTCAGCTGCCCTGGCTGTGTCCTGTGCCAACTTCTTGTGCCCCTCCAGCCTTCTTGTTGGCTGGGCATCAGAAGATGAAAAATCCTTGACTTTAGACTAAACATTACTTAGCAAGAACTGAAAACATCAGTGTCATCAACATTCTTCTCATACCCAACTCAAAACCAGCACTATAGCAGCTACTAGGAAGACAATTAATGCTATCCCAGCTGAAACCAGGACAACAAGTGCCTTCTGAGACAGTTTACTAGACTGGGCTGTGCAGGCAAGACAGGGAGTCCCCTGTACAGTGCAGAGATCCCAGAAAGTTTCCATGCCTTGAAACTCAACATTTTCAAGACAAGTCCACCTTGCCATCTAGATTGCTCTCTGGATCAAGCCAGAGGCTCCCATTTATACTTGGAGGTGTTAGTGACCTTTGATGCTTTGGACATCCTGTTCCAAGCACTTCATTGGTCCCTTCGAATGATTACTGAAGCCTCAGATGAGCAAATTAAGTATCTTCCAGCTCATTTGCATCACATTTTCTGTCATTATCAGGGAACACACATTTAAGTCTATCACTTGGTGCCAGGCCAATAGCCAACAATTTCCAATATCAAGAAACCGGGCAGTAGACATCAGTCAGCTCACTGCAAATTGGCAATTAACATGATGGCTAGATAGGTTCACATGAGCATAACATTATTAATTAAACAGCAGCTGGGTTAATCAAGATAGCAAAAGTAATTTGTTGGAATAAATATTTTATTAGTGTGTCCATCAATAAAGCAAAAGAAGAGACTTTAATTAATTCATTTATAAAAATATTCACACTGTGGTGGCTGTAACTGTTTAAGGATCTGGAAACAGGTCTCATCTGTAGAAGGGTATATTCCCACTTTATCGCTTCATGTTAATTGTACTGTAGGTATGAGTTATCCAACTATAATTACTAGTATGTTAGTTACAAGCCAAACACTGCTGTCTGCCTCTGAACAGCAATACCTGACAATTGATGCTAAAAGGCTCTTTTTCCTCTTTGTTGCTTTATTCTTTCAAAAATGTGCATTCTGCCGTTTAATTACAGAAATATATTCTTGGAATATGGTGGGTTATGATATCTCCCAGCATGATTAGAGACCTGATCTTTCTTTTTCCTAAAAAAAGACCATGAAATTGAGAGAGGGTGAATACATTTTTTTATTTCTCCTGGTATTAATAACTAAACAGATGGGGGGAAATGGTATATTTTAAACAAGTATATGCCATAAACACAACAGTTGGCAGCGATTTCTATTTGACTGAAGACTATTTATCTACTAATGCTGAGAAATGTAAAGAAATACTGAGAAACAGAGAGAGGCTGCTGATTTTGCAAGACGGTCATAGATTAGAAAAAGTGTGTTTCAAACACTGAAGAGAGTGGGAAAAGATTTACTTTAAGAAGAAGATCTACTGAAAGAGCAAGATGTAAGCTGTTAGGACTGTTAAAAAAATCAGGCTTGCCATGTCCCATACTTTTTTGGAGGGAAGACCTCTTAGAGTATTTTTCCCTGTTGCTTTCTTCTTTGTGGTTTATTACACATTAGAGTGGAAGTCTCTTTCTGTGCTTTATCTACCTGCCCAGCACCTTAGACATGTGTGAGAAATTTGCTGGAAGCCCTCTCAGATGGGTGTTTTATATAATATGTGTGGATATGGAGTACCCATATACATATAAAGAAGGAATTGCATTTATGAAAGTAAACTTAATTTAAAACAGAATACTAATAAGAAGAAAAAAGAAAGAAATACATGATTGGAAAACAGTAAATATTTCTAAACATTTGATCTTCCTTCTCAAACTTTCAACCCACAAGCTGTACTACAATTCATTTTTATCATGTTCATTATTTACTCAGCAGTTCTCCTCTTCAAAATATTTCAGTCACGTTTAAGGAAAAGAAACAAACCCAAGTGGCTTACACAGTCAAATTACACAACACAAATGGTGAACAGGAAATATGGTACATAAACAGGTGACATTCCCTCATGAAAAGCCACCTGTTTTCTGGTATTTGTGTGGTACTAATGCAAGAATTATTTAATCTATATGTAATGTTCAGGTGGCACAAGCAATATACCTCAACTACGGTCAGTTTTTTGATCCCTTGGAAGCCTTTATATCATGTTGCTTCAGTTGTCATGCCTGAAAGGTGCCCTAAACTGTGAAGTTTAGGGAAAAAAAATGTGCTTAATCTGTCGAGGAGTCTGTAAGCCCGTGCTAGTCCTGGAGGTGCAGGGCAGCAGAACCACAAGATCCCATTTTCATTAATAGCGGGAGGCTGGACCCCTCTTACCCAGGCACACAGTCTTCAGAAGGTAAACGTGGGATCACACTGAGCCAGCCAGCTCCGCCGTGGCTCTAGGTACCACCCAGCTGCAGGCACCATGGCACCAGGCACAGCAGGGCTCGGTAGGTGGGGCACAGCTTGCCCCTAGCCATCTCCAGTGAGCATCTCCTCCAGAGCTGGTTTGCCTTTAGCTGGCTCAGAGCATCAGTACAACAAAGTGGTGTCCACCTGATAGAGGCTGTGGCAATGCTGACCACCCCAGTAAACTGAACCCACAAGAAAGCCAGCGAAGCTGCCGATACTGCGGTCTGCTTAGAGCGAGAGGAAAGTTGGATTAAACTCGCTTTCCTGAAGCACCAGCTAGGTGAATGCCCTGGAGAGGAAGCTCTGACAGGACTGTGCGGCAGCGCTGTGACAGCTCTCATTCAGAAGTAACTCAGCTTTAGCATACTGTAGCTTAATTCTCCGTGGGGAAGATTAATCCCTTGGAGGAGGATTAAGCTACAGTGAACTAAGGCCACTTTATTTCAGAATGGGAAAGGCCACACAGGGATTTAATGTACTTTATCTTATGTGCATTGATTTCACAGCTTTAGTTAATTCATCTTAACTTCCCCGAATTCCCTTGTGTGGACAAGCTTTTTGTCTGCAGAGAGGCTCTTGGAGCTGCTTGTAAAGCTCCTCGTGCAGCCCAACCAGAAAGCAGGTTGGAATGATTTCTGTGCCTCTGAAGGAGCTTATACCTGTCTAGATACTATTAAATTACCTCTTTCTCAGATGGTTGATCCGTAACACCCTTAGAAGAACTATTTTAATTAGATTTTTTGAATGGACCAGAGAAAAGGAGTTTTCTTAAAACTAATCTCCGGGTTATGTTAGAAGTCTCTCATGAACAGTCTTTTCAAGGCTTTCAGATAGCATGAATGTGTACAGCTACACAAACAATATTTTCTCAAGCATGGACATGTATGGGCAGTGCAGTTTAATAGGTTTCCTTGCCCAGTGGGATTTTCTTCTTCCTTGGTGGTGTTCATAAGTAAACATTTTGTCTATATGGAAAGCGAAGAAGCAGAGTTTCTGTTCTCTGATCCTAAAGACATTAATCCCTTCCTCATGATGCTACAAGTGACACAGATCTGGGTTGAGGAGGATGTTTTTGTGGAAGCTGCTGTTAAAATAATGGCATGATTTTGCTGGTGGTGTCCTTTGGGGAAATGAGTTTGTTCATTTCTTGCATCGTTAATGTGATTTACTGTTAGGCCCTTGTGATAAGGTGTTTCTTGATGCTGATGAATCATAACCCAGCTTTACTGTTCAGCTACATCATGACAATTCACATATCAAATTAAACTTTTGCCAAACAGTTCTTCACTGGGACACTTCATGCAACACAAAAAGACATCTCTTGTGGTATCCATACAAGCTTTACCGTGGCTTAATTCTGTAGCAGTCAACAAATATTTTATCTTTTTAATACATAAATTAGGTGCTTAGAGGGCCCATGTTCATGTGGACAAAGTTGTGTGAGAACAGAGGTACTGAACAAGCAAAGGAATGTAAGTAATAGCTGAACGTCAAGGTCCGAGTGTTTTCCACCAGTATTACTCAACAGTAGTATTCATCAATACTGATCTCAGTGGGAATGGGAAAAGATTTTAAAATATAATGTGACATGAGCAAAAGAGAGAAAGTCTCTTTAATTTAGCTGTTTGCGACCATTTACACTGAAATTTACATATGAGTACAGGAAATGGAAGCAAATAATTTTTAAATTTAGCTGTGATACCTGTTTTTATATACCATTGTACTAAAAGCTTGATAAGTGTTCAATGTGTTCTAATGATTGCTTTTCCTCT
This sequence comes from Haliaeetus leucocephalus, assembly GCF_000737465.1. Classification (NCBI taxonomy): domain Eukaryota; kingdom Metazoa; phylum Chordata; class Aves; order Accipitriformes; family Accipitridae; genus Haliaeetus; species Haliaeetus leucocephalus. The sequence goes on along the minus strand of NW_010973294.1, from coordinate 1,241,984 downwards.
TCTTTCATACAGCTTATTGGATTTGTGTATGCCTGTTACGTGATCAGTATTTTCATGGAGGAGGAGGACAGCTGTAAGTACTGATACATACCTCTCCATCTCTGGAGCCACAGTACCTGGGGTGAGACTTAGTCTTGCATTAACTACCAAGGTGAAGAACAAAGTTTCAAAAATGGCAGAATCTGGCATTCATGTACACAATCAATTGTGCTCAAAGACATACTTGTTTAGGTACTACCACCTTATCTAGCTGTCAGGACTGTACTTACTAAACTTCTTCATAGATATCTGTGAACCACTTGCATGAACCAGTCACACTGCTGAAAATCATGTAATCCACACTGCGCATATATATATACTTATGTAAGTCTTTATGTATGTACATTTAGATTTGAATCAAAGGTGCTGAAGCCATTTAGTCTGTTTTTCCAAATGATAGCTTTATCAGCAGTAAAATAAACAGAGATAACAGACCAAGCCATTTGCAGTATGCAGTATCACTCTGATCAATAATTAGGTAGACCTGTTCAACAGCTACAAGTTACTAGACCATGCATCCAAAATGCTGACCCTATGTTCTTAACCTGCCTTTATCAATAAAATCCTTATATACATACCCATATTGTTCAAAAAGTTTGAAAATGTGCACACCTTTAAAAAATTATTTCTCAAAAGTCATTAAATGGGCATTGGAAAAATCTGAATATGCTGAACATTTTGGTAGGATGCTGTGTGAAAAGAGATTGTGAGAACTGCCTGACAAGGTCACCATACCCACATGACTAGCATAGAGTTTGGTAAAAGCAGTAGTGAGAATGGAATAATACTGGATGAGCAAAGAGGATCCAATACAAGAACAAGCCTATTTAAAAAAGGGACAATGTGTGATCATGGCAGTTACTTCCTCTCATATATGAGGAGTTAAGCAGTAAAATATCTACCTCTAGGGAAAAAAAAAAGGAACAAATGTCAATACCATTTTATGGCTATAGGATAAATAATACACAGCCAAATATTTATTCATAAACTTTTATTCATAAATCTCAACATAGTTGTTTTGTTTCTTCACAGAATAGCACTAGTGGGTGAAATGAATATAGTAGAAAACATTGATTCAGTTTGTAGGAAAGCATTTGATAATATCTGGAAAATCTTATTGAAAACATAATTTAAGTAATTCATGGCTGTGAGGTAAAAGCAGACTTTTTGATTGAAAACAGTGTGAAGGACCATAAACAAAATACTTTTCCATTGCTACAAACTGTACAACGTTCGGTTCTCCATCATAATGCAACAGACATTAGTGTCAAATCTATTTTAACACTTTCATTTAAATTTCTGATAGGAAGAAAATATATCAAAGAGATTCTCAGATAAAACTGAGTGGGAAGAAGTCATAAGCATGTTGTGCACATCATGTACTGTGAAAAGGTACAAGGAGCCTGGACAAATACTGGTACTATGAAGGAGAAATGTGAACACTTGGAGAAGGAGCATTAAATGTAGGTCTTGAGGAGGAGGAAAAGCCCAGACAATGTTCCCTTGGAAAGCTGGGAATTGCCAGTTAGTCAGTAACCGGTAACACAGGGTAACAGCAGAGGATAACATGGCAGCAAGACGGCTGTATAATTTGGGAAGTATAAACGGAGTCTTTGGCCAGTGAAATCCACAGACAACTCCTTTCCGTATAGCTGTGGTGAGTCATGACAGTAGCTAGGGCTTCATACGGATATCTGGAAACTTCATTTATGAGACAATTGCTAACTAAGTTCCTGGAACTGGGAGGCTTCATTAAATGATTGGGAAGGCCAGCAGACTGATAAGGAGGACACAAACTACATTGCTTTTAAAAGAGTAATAGTGTGTGTATACGCACACCCACATGCAAACACAGATATATCCGTACCTGGGAAGACAGACTCTTCACTTTTTACACAAGTATGTTATATTATTGTTGGTTTTGTTTAGTCCTTTATAGTGCATTTCACACATCGATGTTTTATGCACGTGTGACAGAAAGACAAAACTCCCACCCAAGATGCAACGCACTCATGGAAAATGCAGTCACCTGCTAAAGAGTATATGTGGTTTATATTCAGGGTCTCACAAGAAGGTTATTGTCAAGTTAAGGGCCTTGTTTACTTAGAAAATTTGTCTTCTTCAGAAGAGTTGGGGCAAGGTCTATCTTTGACATCCAAGGCCGCATCCACTTTCCTCTGACTGTGAGCCCACCTTACTGTCTTTTGAGAGTTTCGTGCCATATGTTACCAATGGAAATTTAAATCACTGAGTATGCTGACATATTTATTAACCAGTAAAACACATCAAGTGCTAGGGTGATCCAGCATGTAAAACTACTCAGTGCCCTTTCTCCACAAAGGAATTTGTGTTTAATTTCTGCTTGTCTTCCAGAACTGCCAGTGGCAATCTGGTGTTTTGTTACAAGTGAAAACCATCTCACTCATCTTGGAAAAGATGGTGTAATTTAGTTCAGCAATGTCCTTTGTTAGGAATGGGCAAGTTTCATATTTTCACTTGTACCATTACATATAATCTTCTAGACTCTGGTGTGAATAGGTTTTTTAGTTAAGAGAGGATGACCTGGGGCAAGGCTGAGAGTGGTGCGCTGGAAGTGGAGCTAAAAAGAAGAATAGATACATCTAGGAGATTTTACAACCAGTGGAGGGAAATAATGTCTGATTTGTTACTTTTTTATTCCCTTCTAAGACCCTGAATCCAATCAGAAGCAACTAAATAGCCCTTTAATATCTCACTTTCTGCTAATTTGTGATTTAATGCCCATTTGTGTTGTAGAGTCCTCTATGCTTACAGAGAAATACATTAAACACAAATGGCAATCATAACTCATTCATGGCAATCCCACAGATATGTTTTAAATAAAGAAACGTCTGTGTAAGGCACAGTGGGAAAAGAGTTTGGTCTGGTAATGAGCTGAGAAGAACAGGACTTACTCTAGAAAAATTCACATTGTTAACTTGCAGCATAATGAACAAAAATGCATTTAAATAAGAAGTACAGTGGTGCTTCAAAACAGTCAGGTTAAAAGTAGACAGTAATTACATTAGGATAAAAGTCCAAGAAACTGCAACGAAAGAGCAATTTTACACATTTTAATATAATGCAGCAGATTCTTTTCTTAGGTAGATGCAGCTATTCTATCATATTTTTGCAGGAGTTTGCACAGAATAAATCCTCAGCCATCTGAGAGTCAAAGCCTCCCTAATTAAATATACTCTGCAATATTCAGTGCATCAAGTTAACCCCAGTTCTTGGTCTGAAACCCATCAGGCAGACTTAAAAATTAATAATAGCTGCCTGTTTAGCCTCTGTGCAGTACTTAAATGGATTTTGAGCCTGACATTTTGGCTGATGGACACTTTTCTGAACAGTAATAATGCTTGAGGAAACATTTATTTCCAGCTATTGCTCACCTTACCTACGTTTCAGACTGTAGTTAACTTTTACTTAGAAGGAGGATGATAACAGGTCAAAAGGAATGGAAAAGAAGACATGTAAAAGGCACACTGTTGTAGTGGGGTTAATACCTTCCATCATTCATCCTAATGAAAAAGTCTATTTATATCTCTTCCTTTCATTTTTTCATTTCTTTCTTTGTAGATCTATCAATTTATATAAGCCCTTTTGAAGGAACAGAATATGTGAAATCTGTAATCATAAAAGCCTGTCACTATCCTGTTTGTGACTCATTTTCTCCTAAAAATGAACTCAGAAGCTTGTTGCCACCTTGTCAGTTACTGAATGGTTTTAATAAAGCAGAGTCTGGAGACTAGGCAAAATACATTGTTAAAATCATTATTAAATTTCTAAATAGTTTCTGGACTTTTTTGAAAGACAGTTGATAGCACTATTGCTGCTAAATTCTAGTTCATAAATACGACATTGACACATGTCAGAACTGATAGTTCTGTACTGTATGTGAATTTGTGGAGTAGAAGCTGTGTTGCATATAAATTGCATAAGGAAAAAAAAGTGAAATCAGAGGAGAAGATCTGCCACAAAACTGCGACTGTGATTTCAGCATTTATCATAAAAACAAGACTGAAACACTAAAAGGTGAGTCCAAGGAAGCTCAAACCTCTTTTGTGCATGAGCAAAAAATAAAGGAAAGAGCTTCCATTCACTATGAAGGAAAGCTTTATCCCCTAAATGAAACCACAAGAACAAAATTAATAAACAAAAGCATTTTCTTTTTTTTTTAGTCTCTCCCCTATGCTAGTTGTATTCAGAGCTCAGCTGTACTTTCAGAACAGAGAGGAAGATGGATCTGTTTTTAAAAAAGAAGAATTTCCCCATACTATGGTATCAATAGGAACCTCCATATGCCATCATTAGACAAATATTAAGTAAAGCAAGATACATTATTACCATTGCTGAAAAACTACTGCATTGCCTTATCTGACATATGGCATTATATTTATACACACCATTGAGCATCTGTTGGCAGTAATCAAACTAGAGAGAAAGAACTTTTTCTTCACATTTAATTTAATATTTGTAGTTACACAGTAGGTCCAGCAGTGATAAATTTCTTATAAATATGTTATTTTTTGCAAATGAATGAAGAACTAATATTAGCAACAGACCTATATATGTTTGCATGTGTGATTACCTTTATATATAAATACACAAGTTTCCCTAACTAAGGAATTTTGGGGAACCCACTACTAATATCTTTACATCAATTGCAATTGCCCATATGGTTGAGTCCATTTACCTTCTAGAAAAGAGAATTTTTATCATAAAATGGTTAATACCGAGAATGACCAAGAAGGACCTACACTTCTGTTGGGCAATACAAGAATCAAACATCCCCAGACAATGACTACCCTAAATTACCTCACTGAAAATGAGGACTTACGAAACTTGCCAAACAGTAGCCAGCAGCGCAGATCATCACTGGGCTTTAGCACTCACTACGCTCACCTTTAGGCCATAATGACTTGAGGTACTGAAACAAAATGTGTTGTTACTCACCATTGGATGAATATGCTGGACACAAACTTTTAAAATGATAGTAAGTTTTACAGCCTGGCACTGAAACGGCACTATAGTTGCCAGGTTGACAGCATTCTCCCGGCTTTGGCATTTCTGTAAAATGGCAGTGACTATCAATATTTCTGAAGACTTGAAAAACAGTTTGCATCTTTCTGTTCATCTGGACAAGCAACCCAAAGCCCCCAGAATTTTGATATACCAGTTTTGATAAAACAACAGAATCAGTTATTTTCACCAGGCATAGACTATACATGTTGCTAGGCACGTAACTGTAATGGATCCATAACCAAAATACATTCTGTAAGTGTTCATTCAGCTGAACAGTTTTCTAAAAATAAATAAATGGGACTCCGCAGAGGTGAAGAGTCTAACATAGCTGTCCTCAAATGTGGTCTGTGACATCTGGAAAGCCAGGGAGCCCAGGTGGCGCCGTAAAACCTCTGGCTGATGATAGGTGGTTCCTGCTGCTCCGTGCGCTGAGGTGCTGCCCACGTGTCGGGGTGGCTGGTGCCAGGAAGTGACTCGTCCCCCACTAGCAGATGCTCTCGTCGCCTTGCAGATGCCCACCGTGAATGAAGGAGAGGTTGAAGTGCCATCAGAAATAGCACCAGGAGTATCCAGAGGGCTCCATCAGTTCAGCTGTTGCCGAGGCCAATCCCACCAAACATTTAATGGAGACAAATGTCAAGTTACAGTTTCTGTAGACTTTATGGGTCTGTCCAGCTGGAGTTTGTTGATTAGATGCAGACTCACCTATTTACTATCCTACTTATACCTGACTCCATTTTCTCCCGTACTGGAAATATAAAGGATAAACCTGTTATTCTAACAACATTGTATGGTCTTACAGTCCCATTGGTGTCCTCCTGTTTAGCATCAGCCTGAATGTGTGAATTAACTGAAAATGCGTGCTCACTCCTACTCTAAACTAACACAACGAATTCTGAAGTATGTAATGAAGGAAGAACTACAGCAGGGACATTATACTATTTAAATTACCACTACATGCTACTTCAATATTTATTTTTTTTTACATTAAGTTATCATACAGTTCCCGAGCTAGCATTTGTTATAGTTCCTATGGAAACATGTGCATAGATTATAATGCACACCACCAAGGGTATAACCTCTGAGGTGGAGTAAAATAAAAGCAGTTAAACAATATAAATACTAAAAACTAGAAAAAATCTTGATCTTAGGTAAGTCAGTGGCAAAAAAAATTGCAGCAGAGGCATGATTCCCCCTTCTTTTTTTCTGTTTAAAAACCATAAATGAATAATCCATCACAGGAAAACAACTCAAAAAAAAAAAATATACCCATGCCACCCTCTGCTTTTACATTCTTCTAGCAAAATGTACAAAATAGTCTTCATTTCCAGTTGTAATCTCCATGGACTGTTGCAGAACACCTTGTTCTAGCTGAGAGATTGTCTTTAAATAATAGATACTGCACAGTGTATGACAAGGGAAGTCTTGGCTGTGGAATATTTCTAGCAGTAGCAGAAGTTATCTGCCTGAAAGTACCATACATTTAACATGGAATGCAACTTATCCAGATAGGATGCAGACAAAGCACAAGAAAATGGCATCATCTAAATGACATGCGTAAACTAATTCCAGTTTTTCCTTGATATAGCGCAGCATACTATAAGGTGTGACTCAAACAACTTGAAGAAATCCCCCTTGAGTTTCTATACCACTTGAGTAAAACATTTTAGTCTATCTTCGGTAAAGAATTAATTTCTTACTGTAAGGTTGCCTCTAATTTTCACTTCCTGCTCCGAGTTTAATTATGACTTTAAACTCGGACTAACTTGCCTGGCAATAGGTATGAAGATAATAGTCAAGATGCCATTTCCATGCAAGCCTGCAGCTCATTTATTTTTCATTAAGGAAAAGGGTAAATCACTCAAATTATAAGACTTCCTCCAGTGCCTTCTCACAATTCTTCCCATAAGCACAAGACAGAATTTTTTTCCTGAAATTCAGTAGGAAAGAATCACCTCAATCACTTTAGCACAAAGAATTATTATCAGATATTCCCCAGAATATTAGTAGGTGAGAGCAGTAATGGTGAACACATGGTACCGGTTTGAAGTGTTCCTGTGGGGGTGAGAAAAACCCAAGTACCCAGAGCCATCTGCCTGGTGCTACAGATAGCTCATCAGATGATACATACTCCCATCTACTTCATACATTGAAATGATACTTGGTCATCTTGATCAAGTCGGAGTTATCCACGCATTCTTTTTTGTATAAAGTTGAGGGAGAGTTTAAGAGTGTAAAATTTAATATTTTTTGGAGATCTCTTCTATACCAATGAATTGTGTGAGCTTTCAGATACCAAAAGCTACAGAGCTGCAATCATTAGCTTCCATCCATGATTTTGGATTCTGACTGTAGAAATATGCACATATATTTAAAGGTTTAAATGGGACTTCAGGAGTACAGGTGAAGCATTTAGAAATATCTGTATGGGAAGCAAAATATTTTTTTATGTATTATTTGCAGAAAGTACTAACACAGTTCTCTGAACAGAGAAATGTGTCAGAACAGTATTATGTCATATATTGGACAATTTTTACCTGTTTGGATCAATATATACTATATATATGTATATATGTGTGCAGATGGATCCGTACATACATATGGATGGATATATATTTATATATATACATATTTTGTTTCAAACATAGGTATATACAGACTCCCCTTAGCTTTGAATTGGTTTCCAGTCTGATAACTAGAAAGGAAAATTTTTAAAGGCTAGTTCACAACTACTTCATAAATTTCTGTTTTGCAAATATAAGTCACGTTAAGCGTTTCTGCCATTGATTCTGAATATTCAGACTAGATATAAGAAAGAGTTTTTTTACAATGAGGGTGGTGAAACACTGGAACAGGTTGCCCAGAGAGGTAGATGCCCCATCCCTGGAAACATTCAGGGTCAGGTTGGACGGGGCTCTGAGCAACCTGATCTAGTTGAAGATGTCCCTGCTCGTTACAGGGGGGTTGTACTAGATGACCGTTAAAGGTCCCTTCCAACCCAAACTATTCCATGATTCTATGATTCTATGAATATTATATGCCATATCCCATACACACATACACACATATATATACATAAAAGACAATTAACTTCAAATAGGAATATAATTTTAATCATATAATTTTCCTTAAACTGGGGATCATACCTTCCTTTAAGAATTTTTTGGTTTACTATGTAATAAATAATATTCATATTAAAATGGGATTATTATTCTGATTAGAGGGGATATATTGTTTACTGAAAGTTCCTTGACATTTCTTAGGTCTGTTCATTGCTCCCCTACTCCCAAATACTCAGTATGCCCTTCTTTTAACTAGCTGATTTGATTCAAGCTTCTACTTAGCTAATTTAATATTGATTTTGTTTTAGTCTCCACCTTCCACCTCCTTGGCCTTTCTGTTTAAATTAAATCTTCTTTTAAATGCATGCTATCCCAACCCCCAGTTGCTGGCACCTTAGCCTTTTCACTTAAATTGCATCTATTGTTAAATCAATCTTACTCCAGCATCCAGCGTCCCTCTCCTGAGCTTTCCACTTGACATCACATACAGGCCTAAGTGGTGCCCATTCCTGTCCCTACCTTTCACCCAGCTTCTCCATTAAAATGAAACCTCTTTACAAATCCATTTTCCACTTCCAGTACCAATCTTCTTACTTCTTCATTTCTAAATGGCAACAGCTTTGTGTCTGGTTTAATTCGTGGAGCTTGAAAAGAAACTTTTCAGACTCCCACTCTTCTGTGTAAATGCTATTTTCCCCAAGTCTTAATTTTCATGCAGATGGGTTATCCTGATTTCTGGGCCTCAGCTAAAGTAATATTCATTTCATTGTTATTGTTGCTTAAGTGATAATTTCCCAGTTAGCACGTCACACCTAAGAGCTCTGACTTGTAATAACTGCTGCCTTTGGTGTGGGAAGCGTACGCATGGAACAAGTAGTGAGCCCGTGTGATGAGGTGGTGTACTGAGCCAAGGAGGGTACAGGATTAATCAGGCTCTACACTGGGCCATAAATTATCTTGGTTATATCCTGATAAGAAACCTGGGGATTCAGTGAGCTGAACGTTACAACTGAGACAAATACTCCTATGGCTTCCCGTTATACATATCTCAACATTTTTGACACACACAACAAACTTGTGGATGAATTAGCAGTTTAGGTGGCCAGAGTTCTCAATGCCTTTTCCTTTATGCCCATGTCTGGCTTGAAAGAGTGATGGTGAGGTTTCATTTTAGAAGAAAGAAATGTCCTCCCTTTTTCCTTACAGACAAAAACCTCAAAAATGAAAACAGATCCATGCAGACCAGCTGAGCTGAGCAACTGCCACTGAATTTTCCTGAAGATGAGGTTTACTCGCAATTCCTGTCTGGCAATACTAAGCTTTGAAATACAACACTAAAAAAGCCAAAGCTGCTAATTTTTTGTTTTAAGGAAGTATCCATGACAAAAATCGTACAATCTGGGTCCCATTGTATGTAATGGATCCCAGTGTATGTAGTCATACATTATAGCCTTAGAGGCTATTCAAAAAACTACTTTGCAAAACAGCTACTGTATAAATTCAAAAAGAGATGGCTAACCAGCATAAGTCAGTGAAGTACCTTGAACCAAGCCATAAATTTCAGGTCATAGGTAATTTTGGAAAGTCATTTTGTTTGGTAATGTACATTTTCTCAAAATGTGACAAAATCAAAGAACTCAAATAAGAATTAACTATCCACAGTTTTACTGATCTTTGAAAATCTCAGCTCTAAATCTCTTAAATCTAAAGGCAACCAGCATGTTCCACCAAGAAAAGTTGTCAATTTTGTTTGGAAAAGGAAAGGATAACAATTTTGATTATTGATAAAATCAAAGCAAGAGCAAGACCCTTGGCAAATAAAGTATCACAAGAATTTCTTAGAAGGACCACAGTCAAGGACCAAGAGAAAGAAGATATTAAAATATTAAAACGAATATAAGTTTTTTTTGCTAAACCCTTTTCTTTAGCCTGTTGAAATTTTACCTATTCTTTAGTTCTTTTTACTGTGTCTCTAATGTCATCACACCTTCAACCTTTCATAAAATAACCTTTCTAAATTCCTGCTATTTGTAAACCTGGACTTGTTGTCTATATGTTGTACTTTTCAGATTTTCTAGTTGTACTATTTCAATAGCCCTAATTATTTCAGGATATAAGAGAAGCAAGATTTATAGCAAGAGGAGTTATCTTACTAAATTGGGTGATATAGTTGATATGGTTTTCCAGCTGGGCCAGCTGTTCAAATAAAATATAATACCTGTTCCTAAACCCCACATTTTTCAAAAAGGCTACATTATTTTTATAGTATTTAGTCTGTGTTGTGCGTTACTAGCTCTATATCATAACAAGTCTTTCTTTTACCAGTGCTCTGTGATCTAGGTCATAGCTGGACTCACTTTAAACTTCATTTGACATTCTTTTGGCTTGAATCAGTAAATATACAGTTGGTTTTGTTAGCAGAAATTTAATCTCAGTACATCTGTGATTTTCTCAATATTACAGGTTAGGTGCAGCAAAACCAAGTAGTACTATGTGACTCTCATATGATGACTCTTATTCCTTGGCATTGATTTCTAGTCATTTTCTTTTCCTCCTTAATCACGACAATGTGTTATTTTGGAGGACTGAAATTCAAGGGTTACAAGATTCTCATAAAAGTGTATTTTTTACTTCATCTTTCTTCAGGGAGAAGTTTTTTTATGGATGAGGTCAGTATTGCATTATCTTTCTTTATCATTTTCAGATTGATTCACTGGTGGCTTCAAATTGAGTGTTAATCCTGCTACAGACTCTATTCCTCTTTTGCACATTCATCTTTCTCCTAATGTGAAATGATACCAACTTTCTAACAATAAGAAAACCATTTTCCTAGCCATCACGTTTGCTGACACGCGTGATATTCCTTTTTTCACTCCATCATATATGAGACAACCACTGGCCATTGTAAGCTCCACTTTTATAATGCTCTACATTTTTAGCTCTATTTTCCAAGCCGAGAATGTAGTCATAACATATTTTGGGGTTTTGAGGAAATAATTTGTGGTGGTGACAGAGATGGTAATGCCAAGAGAAATATTACGAGATCAGCAAGAAGACTTAAAGGTGAAGATAGAGCAGGACAAAAGCAATAACTATATGAGGTGCAATAGGTTTCCCCATTTGCAAAGAAACACTCACAGAGACAAACTAGTACCTGTTGATGCACTTGGATGTGACTAAGTAGTAGACTTAGCAGATATATCCACAATGGCTCTGAAATAGTGGATGAACAGATATTCTGGAGCAGACTGAGGGTACTGTAGAGGACTTGATAGTGCATTTATGGGGGCTAGAGGAGGCTGGCATGACACTGATCAACAGAAGGGTTATTTTCCTGGCTTCCCCATCTTGAAAAGCTAAAGGCAAGAACAAGCAGAAGATTAGAGCTTGCTGGTTTGTGCTCATCCACAGAGATAAAAGATTGGAAGAAGATTGAGAATCTGGAGATCACAGAAGGAGTTAATCCACTTCTGTTCTGATCTGTACACTTGAATTCAGACAAGGCACAGTAAGCAGGACCACAAGCTTACCTGCTGGAAGGGACAATGCGGGATTTTCTGCTGGTATGAGGAGAGGAAGACTCCAGCAGTGCTGGAGGCAGTGTTGTCTGCTTAGCAGAGAAAAAAGGCAGTTTGGAGTTTCAAGAGGCTGAAACCCTAGCAGATGTGTGGTAGAAAGCCTTGGGGTCTGCCTGTCAAACGATTGAAGCAGACCACCACCAAGCAAGGTGTAGCTGTGAGTACAGTGTAGTTGCAGAGGAGGGAATGCACACTATGCCCTGCACTAAGGAGCAAATGTCATGCGGTGAAGCAGGATTTCTGCATAGGATGTCACTGATGGTCATGGGGGCAAAGGCAGGATGATAAATGGGAAGGAGGATGAGGAAACAGAAAATGCCTCACCTGGAATGGAAAACAACGTTACACAGTGTTAATATGCTTGATATCATAAAGTGGAAAATATCACCAGACCAGTATTCTTCTGGAAAAGCTGATACCTGACCTCTCAGGCTACTGGAAGTACACACTTTAGCATGTGTGTCAAGTTCAAGATTCCAAGTCTGTCAAGGTAAAGATGGTAGTTCTGTACCTGGATCCCAGAAAAGACAGTTACTAATAAAGGAAGGAAGGGTCAGGGAAGAAGGAGACTCTCCTGACTGACAGCAAAAGACATTAACAGGCAAAGATGTTAAGCAGATTTTAAAGCAAAGATCTGAAAATAGGTCTATAAGGGAAAGACAAGAAAAATGGCAACGTGGGCTGAATGTGACAGAGCTTTAGTCAGCCAGATCTTTGAAGTGGATGTGCACACTCCCCTTTATAGAAAACTCCCAAAGAAAACCGCAACACAAGAAAAGGCAGAATTAATTGGATTATAAACTAGCATACTTCTTAAACGGAAAACTCAAAGTTACTGGATCAAACAAAACAGAAATGAGAGGCTTATAACATTTCCTCCCTTGTTGTCTGTGTCCATGTGGTTGGCGAACCATGCTTCCCATTTGAGTCTCAGCCAAGTCTCTGGTTTCTTGAATTGCAACAGACTCTGCTTGGCCTCCTGAGTCCTCAGCAGTGCCTCCTCTCCATCATCTCCAAGGCCCACCTGGTTTGCTGCTCCCCACTGCAGCCTCTGCTTGAGGAGCAGGCTGGCAGCTCCTTGCCTCTCTGGCTTGTGTCCTGTGCTGTGCCACAAACACAGACACGCTCTCCTGAACATCCTTGGCTCACTCCTGTTCACTCTTCGTAAGACAAGTAAAGATACAAACACATGAAGCAAATAGCATGTCACAGAGGGTGGCAGTAGCAAAGTTCAGGAACAGTCTTCCATCCCTAGGAAGGTGGGAACAAAAATCCAGAATCACTCAATAATAAAAAGAATCCTTCCAGTCTTGTAACCTACTTCTAAAAATAAAGTTAATATTCTGTTGTGAATAGATGATGTGAACTTTCTTCTATGCACAGAAATCCTTTCCTTCAAATGTCCTAAGTGTTCTGGTGGGCATGGCTTTATGTCATGTATTTGATCCTGTAAATACTTTGCTCTAGGAAGTTTATCTTTAATTATTCAAGAGAGTTGAACAGGGTCTGCATTATATAAAGGGAACATTGATTTCACATGCTAAAGCATCTGTGACTTGTAGTTAAGGTTAGAAACATAAGTTGTGATATTCTCAGATATATAATAACCAGGCAGATATAAACACTTAAGTGTTGTCTCAAAAATAAATAATTGGATCAGACTGACAAACAACTGAAAAAAAAAGAAACTGGTATGGATACAAAGAAGAACAGGCCAGAAATAGAGCCCAGTGGGACTCAACTGATAGGAAAAAATTACCCAGCCTGAAGGAACAAAACACCTAACTTGTGACTTAGCAATGAACTGTAAGTGGAATAGATCAATTCCAATTGGTCCTAGCATCTGCAGTAAACATTTGTAAAAGAACTCTGTAGTTTATGGCATCAAACTCAGCAGAAATATAAAAGCATGCTAATACATAACATATATCCCTGAATCAGAATACCAAAAAAAGATCAAAGCATAACTTCAAAAAGCAGATTCAAAGTTCTGTCTCTTCTGAAGCCAATTTGGACACATTTATGGTGAAGATCATATGTTTGGAGGTGTGATTGAAGCTGTAGCAGCCTTCTGTACAACAGTCTTTCCTCTTGACTACTTGAACTGCCATTTTAGTGGATTGACTGGGTATGTGTTGTGAAAACTCAATGGCAATGTTTCTCTCTTGGTATTGTGTAAATGTAATTGATAGATGTAGTTTCTGGGCATTTAATATCTTTTATGCATGGAATATTTTTCCTTTGCTAGCTTAATTTGTACATAGGCAGTATAATAACTTTAATGGTAAGAAAAAAAAGGAATCCCAGAGCATTCTGCACCAAAAGGGCTTAGATTAGAAAAGGTGCCAGAGAGGGGAAAATCAGTAATTAGTGAAAACAAGTGAGCTAAGATTCTTCACATTTCTAATTTTCTTAATGTATAAAAATTATGTAGGAAGTTGTAATTGGAATTGTTTGCAATTTACTTTGGTCATATGCAGAAAGAAGGCTACCCTTCACTGAATTTGAAATCTTATTCTAGAACTAGCAATAGCACCTTTAAATACAAGCCTCAGAAAAAAGCTTTCTTTTTCTGAAGTGTTTTTAAAGACAACTTCCATATGCTTTTTTCCATAAATAAATAACAAGTCATTTAGTTATTAGTCACTAGACAAGTATTTTAGTCATCAATACAAAAATTAAGAAAACAATGTTAGTATTCTCATTAAAATGTTAACATTTGCATTAAAACAAGGAACAGAAAAATAGTGACCTGTATAGGAAGAAAACATATCATCAGAAATATTTTGTTTGAACAGTACTGCTGATGAATAACATAAGTCATAGCCAGTTATGCTGAGATGTATGGGATGTTTGCTGCCCAGGCTGATTTGCTTTGCCAAAAAGGTTAGGCTCTGATAAGTATTTAGAGAGACTAAGATAAAACATTTTAAACCAAAATGGAAAACTGTTCCTCATCAGCTTGTTTTGCATATGGGTTTGCGGATAACACAACATCACGAAAAACAGATGTTTGCTGAAGCCTAAAGGAAAGAATTCCTACATATTTGCATCTTAAAGTTTATCCTTTTCTGATACTAAATTAGTGATAGTAAACTTGTGATAAGTATTTTTCCTATAGACCTTATGTGTGATGACTGTACTTTTCCAGGGGCATTCACCGTGTAGTGGCCAAGGGTGCTTGATGACCTGAAAGTGATTGAGAAATATTTACTTTAAGAAAAAAAAACATAGTCAGGCAGCCTGTCATTTAACCTCAGTAATGGGATGGTATGGCTGTAAACAGCTTTCAAAGGCATGGCACAGAGAATATTTTGGAAGGGTATTTTCATATTTGGAATGACTCAGGGATCTGGGATAAGAAGGTTTGAGCCACTTTCACTTTCTAACAACTTTGATCTTCCTCATACTTTTTTCATCTTACTGGGCAGTCATATCCTTGGAAAATAAAGAAATCTCTGAATATCCAATAATAAAATATTGGATGTCACAACACTGATACAATGAGGGGAAAGTTCAATAGCAAAGATCTAGTTAAAATTTCTGCCCTTCTTAAGTCATCTTGTGAGAGGATGATTCTTTCAGCACAGTCCTGCAGAGGAGCATCATACTCGTGTGTTACAATGTAGGGCGGTTTTTAAATGATGATCTATCTCAATAGGGGGAGATTAAGAAGAAAATCTAGTGCAAAATCTTAACAATTACTGTGGAACCCTGAAATATTCCCCTTCTAGCTTCCAGTAATAAAACTTTATGTAAAGGGTTGTCTCTTAGTAGTTTTCTACCACTTTATCCTGTTTTAACCTGATTACGATCTAGTACTTTATAGAGACAGAGCAGCAATCACAGTGTCACAGATGATTACTGATGTCTCTTCTTCTCCCTTTCTTAATTGTCTTGCACACATTTTCCCTCCTTTAGTCCTCTACATAAATGAGAAGCTATTCCTGGGATGTGTGATTCTTCTGCTGCATAACTTGAGGCTTTGGTGCTCAGACTTGGTATGAAGAGGGGAAAATGGATAGTATCGGCTCCAGACAGATAGCTGGGTCAGTCTGGCTGGTTCAGTGAAGGGTGTAAGAACAGCATGTCTCTTGAGAATGGAAGGCAGCTGAAAAAGTAGAGACCCAAGAAAAACCCCTTGCTTATCTGGAAAGTTTATATAAGCTACAAGTGCAAACACTGGAAAGTCCAAAGTTTGGACTTTATGCATCTACCACTGACTTCTGATGATCAATCCCCCATTTTTACTTCCTCTTCCTTGTTGACTTTGGCTCCTTTTCTTACTACCTGTCACTTACGTGACCTGGTTACACCCTCCCCAGTTACACACCTTTTCTTAAAGAATGCCATTGCATGAATATATTGCCATTCAAAAAATAGCAGCACAAGGAAAATAATGCACTGCAAAACAGTATTTAGAGCCCTTTAGGTTAAGAAAATCTTCTGTACATAAAAACACACGATCAAGCAGCTGCTAGCCTGCCCCTCTCTTGGAAAGGGGACAGCTGGAGGTACCAGCCATTCAAGCAGTCAGTTTTGGGGTTTACCCTCATTTATAGAAAGGAGAGGCAAGCATCAGTAGGACCTAAGGTATTCCAGGCCAAGAGGCTGAAGGATTTACTAAGAATTGTGCTATCTGCATATTGCTTTGCTCTGTTCATACCCTGCACCTCCAGACACGCTTAGAATTTGCCAACTTTGAAGGGAGAAATTAGTAATATACCAATGGGCTGACAAGCTCTGGCAGCTGTTTGCACAGGGCCTGCCAGCAGGTCAGTGGGACATTGCCAGAGAAGCTGAATTCCAGATGAAAGGGTGGGAAAGGAGAAAGGATTTTTTCACAGCTCCAATTCTTCTGTGCTAACTTCAAAGGAAAGCAAATTTGAACTGGCATATGGGCGAACGCACTGGATTAATAGTAGTAAGACAAACGTAAATGTCATCTGTCTAGAAAAGAATAAGCCTCAAAATTACTGATGACAGTAGATACACTTTCTTCAGCCAGCAGCATATTGCGCTTTTCTCACTCAGGCAGATTATGACAACTGTTCCTCTGATATGGCCCATGAGTGAATGAACATCATTTTAATGGACTACCCACAGTGGACAGCCACCACAGATACACACTTCCAAGCCCAGCAGGTAGTGAACTCTAAAGGAACATTTCACACTGGCCATTAAGTATCCAGCATGACCACAAAATTGAGGTGACACAAGGAGAGAGCAATTCCCTGGGAATATGGATCATGTTTTGCAGCCAGCTGCAGATAAAGTAACTAGCTTCTGCTGTAACCTGCTATTATCTGTGGGGTGCTAAAAAATCCTCTGCCTAGGATTTTAAGTTTCTCTCTGCATGACTGTAGTTAATGACTGGACTCCGTGGGGTGTTCCTTGTTTAGTGACTGAATATCCCTACTGCTAACAAGTTGTGGGGTTGTTGTTTGGGTTTTTTTCATTTAATGCATAGAATTATAGAAGTGTATAGAAATTTTTTTGTGTGTGTTGAACTTTCTTCCAGGCATATGCAACTTTCTGAAGTTAATTATTGTAGTCCTAAGAATCTCTGGCAGAAATTATCCATAATCCATTAACCAGGACAGAAATAAACAAAATCAATTATTTGATATCATCCTTAAACTAATGTTCTCCCCTTGGGAAACCTATAGAAATGTTGCTGCTGTTTACTTTGGTCATTTAAATGGAGGGATATATGCATCTGAAAAGTTCAGTCAATGTAAAGTTGTAAAGTATTTGATCCAAAAGTTGGATGCCTAAGTTGCCTGTTTGAACTGAAATGTACGTAGTAATGTCTTTATATGGAATGAAAATAAAAATTCAAATTTCTATATTTAATGGCCATTTGTGGTCTTAGTCCTGGAAAACTACTAGATACAAGTGGTGAAAATATCAGTTAAAATCAGACTGAATTTTTAAAACTAAAAGTAACTTATAATTTAAATAGCTGGTGATGAATCTTCATATTAAAGAGCTATCAGCCATAACATAGAGTGCATAATGAAAAATGACACATTCCATTGGCTTTTGTGATAGAGCAGCTTCTTGCCTTGAGAATTAGCTTCACATGAATTTTAAGTCAAACTTCAACTTTAATACTATATAACACATCTTGGACTGCAAAAGAGAAAGCCTCGGTTAAACAGGTTTGAGCAGCTCATCTCAAAACTTGTTGGATGGTGCTAATAAATATATTTTCTTTGTCTGACAAAGACACATCTATGTTGCCAATTGTTAACACATATTGACTTCATTTCTTTCTCCAAAAGATTTGTTGGTAGAAGGACTAGTTACTTTAAATTCTCTCCCTGCTTACAGTTGCAGATGATGCTTGTGATTGCTGAGAGGAATGATGTGTGGTTCTGAAGTGCTGAATTATCTCAAAAACATACTTTCTAACTCCTTCTGTCACATGTCCTCAGTAAAAAAATAAACTCCTTCAGAGAGCAGGGAAAACTAAAGTATATAACCACAGGAAAAAAACCCAAACCAAAACAAAACATCACTATGGACACTATTTATTCTAAAAAAATGAATCAGTAACTGTCTTACACTAGACATCTAGATATTTTAAAAATCAACTTTTACAAAAATATATCTGCAAATATGTCTCTCTCTAAGAGTTCAGTCCCATTAGTGCTTAAGTCAATTTTGATGTATGCTATTTTATTTAGTGACAGCATTCTGAAGGAGAGCTGCAACATGAAAGAAATACAGTATAAAGAGGAGGTGCAGACAGGCTAAGGTTGGCACTCGGGCTGGGCCACCTCTTCAGCATTATGTCCTGCTCAGACAGTTTTAAGAAAACAGTCTTGCAGCTAAGGTGATGCTGTATGATTGAAGTACATCAAGTTCAGTTTTCAGCCAAGCTACCCCTTTCCTGGAGCCATGAGGAGAGGCAACTAAAATCAACAGGAGCGTCTTCACAGATTTCAGTGGGTAATTTCATCAGCCCTTCAATCTCTAAGCCTTATTTCCCCATCCCCTCATCCTGGTGAGCACTCTTTCTTTCTCTGTTTACCTAGTGCATACATTGCCTGGGAAGGGGCTGTTGCTTATTAGGTGCTTATATGGTGATTAACACAATGAGGATCTAAAGTCTGCTTAGGACTTTTGTATATACGCCTGTATATAAACAAATGAAGGCTGTTGCTTTCCAGGTGTCCAAAGAATCCTAATGTGCTCTGAATTTGTCAGCTCTGCACAGGTCTGCAAAAAGCCCTTCTAAATCAACAGAAAAATAACCTTCTGCATGAACTTGCTTTTAAGATTTCTAGGTTAGCTTGGATGTGTGGCTTCTCGAAGTTGCTTAAAATCTTACCAGAAATAACGAGATACAAGACTCAGACTAAAATGTCTTATTTTAAAATCATTATGACGACAGAAGGAACTAAAAACTTCTCAAGAGCAGATATCCCCACGTTATTTCTGATGCAGAAATCTTGAGAGAAAGTGGAAGGATTCTGAAAAGGCTTCCTGTCCCCACAAGTTGATCTGGAGAAGATGCTGCTGCTTTTTCACATTCAGTTCTCACCTGATTATTCTTAACTCAGTGGACACACCTTTGGTTTTTGTTGGTGTGTTACATTCCTGCAAGTCCATTGAGTCATAAAAGTTCAGGTGAAATTAGGTTGAGGAGCTAAACTGTTTCCACTGCCCAAGTTCCTAAACCCTTCAAAAGGAGTTGAAAGTGAATTATGAAATATATGCTGAGATTGCCCTAAAGAGAAGCAGCTACATTACCCCACAGTGGTTTCTGTTTACATACTCTGCAGATCCCTGAATGCTCCTTTTGCACACACACTGGCAGGAGTGTGCATGTCTGGTCAGCCAGCTGCTCGCCTGTCTTGCCAGGCACAGGGCTAAATGGACCCCAAGGAAGGCAGAGCACAGAGCCCTCTGTAAGCAGTTTCCACAGCATCTTTACTTACTTGGTTTATTTCTTGTACGCAAACCTGTGCATGCGCTTACTATTTTTTTTAACATAATTTGTCCATATTTCTTTTTCAGTTGACATATTTTCATTTCCATTTGTTCATTTCTGGAACTGTTGTATTTTCAGTTGATTTCATAGGCGGACTTGACACATACTCCTACCGACAGCCCCCCCAGGAACATGTTGAGTTAAAGCCTGTAAAGCCTGTAGGTAAGGTTCTGGTCCTACGGACCGCATTAATCCTTCTAACTGGACTGAAAGCTAACCTTCTCCTGAAATAATTTTGGCATCAGGTTACTAATAATTTAATTATATTTTAATTAGAACTTAATTAAAAATTAATCCACATAAAACATTCGAGTAAGGCCATTTTGTCATTGATGACATATCCACTAAAGCAAGGATTAGTAGCTATCACTACGTCTGCCACGTCGTGCCTTGGCTTAACGCAAGGAGAGGCTCTCAGTGAAGGATGGAATTGCTTCCTTGCTGACTTTTTAGCAAGAAAAGAGCTGGGTTATGGCTGCTATAAACCTTAATGAGATTAACCCATTTATGGAAAAGCAGAAGCTTTTACATTTGTCTAGCTACTGAACGAAAAATGTTTGCTGAAAAACTGCTAGTCAGCTTAAAATCTATCTATCCGTAGAGTCTCACTGGAAGTTCATTATCTCTTTGCCATCACTTATTTGCTCCCACCATGAAAATCACATTTTCATAGAATCTTCCTACTCTGCTACCTAATGAATAAGTTTGGATGCATATCTATTATTTTTATGTGTAATAAATTAAGATATGGGGAGACATTACTAGTACATATATTTTGGCAGAAGCTCAGATAACTTCAAATGGATGATATTTCAAAGTATTACTGGTAAAACAGAAGATGCTCATTTGGAAATTCTTAGATGCTTGTAAGTTGTTGCTGTGATGCTTTCTGTTTTTAAATTTACCTTCAGGCCTCTCATGCATCTTAAATGCAACATGAAACCCACGTGCAGCTAATTGACTGAAACTGATTTAATGACTTACTGTATTTTACTTACCAGTTAACAGAATTAAAATGGGTTTGAAGGTTTTTCTTGGTGTATGCATGTGTGGATGTGCTGGGAGTTTTAATTTAAAGTGGACAATTGCTAACCAAATGTTTTGAGTCGGCACTTGACACCTGAACATTTCTTCTGACTTTATTAATTTTTGCATGTTTTTTAAATATATTTTATTCATGCTGCAGCTTTCAGTTTGTAGAAATAAACATGGAAAAAATTTTACTCAAATTTAGTGAGTAAATATTGTAGGATTATGAAGGCCCAAAAAGGAGAAAAGCCCTTTCTCAATATGACTGTGTATGTTAGATCAGGAAGAAATATCACATTAAGACAACAAAATGAAACAATGAACAGTTTGACATGGCATTAAGTACACCTTCTACACTGGAATCTGCATTCTCAGTAATATTTCATTAAATGCCAATTTTGCTGTATTTTCCGTGGGAAAGATGACAGCAAATTGGGGTTTTGACCATTCTGAATAAGCTGCTAGGCTGAAAAAGTGACATTGGTATCCAGGAAGAAGAAAGCCACAGCTACAACATTTACACCTCCACCTCTCCATAGAAGATTTTAATCTCTAAACCTGCATTCAGGTTAATTTTAAACTATTAGGTGAATAAATGTTTAGTACTTTCTTAGCAAATTTACTATAATTAAAGGAGAGGAAAAAATAACATTTTCACAGAGGACTTATAAATATGTTCCTGCAGAATATGTTCATTTCTTTTGCAATAGAAAAGTCACAGAATCTGAGAATTTGTTCTTTGATAGCAGATTTTGTAGCTCAAAGGACTTGGGGGTTGTTGGTGAGCTTGCAATACTGGAGAATAAATGGCATCTTCCCATTGCCCATGTATGGGTATTGTACAGCTGGGAGGACCCTCTCTGGCCTTTTTATTGCTGCTAGAAGTATAAAACTGGAAGACAAATTATATCGTGTTTTCTTCTTTATTGATATTTTGGCTTTATGCACTGAAAGATACAGAGAGGATCTTTACCTAAGCAGGGAGGAAAAATACTATCAGTGATCAAAGTCTGAATTAAAAGCCAAATTGCTGGAAACAATTTGTATGGTCAGTGGATTGTGCCAGAAATTTGCAGATGTTTGTCCCTGTGCAGCACATCAGCCTTCTTGACATCTTTTGATAAGTTAGTTGCTATCTATATCAGTCATATATAGTCTGAGAATCCAGAGTATCCCTAAGAAATGTGACTTCTGGTATTCAGGCTGTGAAAAACTCCATTTCTGTTCTCTTAGAATTGAACATGAATAATGCTTGTTAAATATATTCAAAGCCTTAATAAAGGTTACAGATCTTTTGTCATCCTTACAACTTTACTCATGGGAAAAATTAGCATGATGCTTTTTATAAATGAAAGCTTGGCTATATTTCCCTTTTTCTCATCCCTTTTGTTTCCTTTATGTCATTCATAAATTAACTAAACATAGCCCATTGAAAATACAAGGTTTTGTGGCCTCATCCAAACTATGTAGAAGACAGTCTGTTTTTAACAAGTACTCATATTCAGCATAATGTCTACTTAGTGCTGCCATAATTATTAATGATTAGCAAGTCTGAGATTAGTTTTCCTTGTCACCCCTGAGAAGAGGCTAAATTTGAACTTGTTCTCATGGGGAACACTTTTTAATGCAAATATGAATGATCATAGCTTGTCTGTTTGCTCTTTGTTCTGCCTATAACTCCATTAGGCTACTGGACAAGGAGAAGCAGGATCTTTGCCCTGAACTGTGCAGTTTCAATTAAGATATGTGTAAGGCAGGAGACAAGAGAGAGAGTGGAAAAAAATCATCATGTTCTCTTAATGGACTAAAGCATAGGGTCTATAAAGAAGACTGTTGTGTTTTCATCTGTTTCAAGCACAATATCAACAGCCAGGTCACTCAGTAGTATTTAGAATTGCTTCATGTACTGCTACATGGAAAAGAGAGGAGCATGGGGATTAGAAGAAAAAAAATAAGAAGTTGCATTTTGGCTTGCATTAGGGTTTTTAATCATTATTATTATTATTATTATTATTATTATTATTAATGGTTTGCAGAAGTTCAAGTTTATATGTGCCTTATTCCTGTTTGGATGAGTACGTCTGATCCAGTGCTCCTATAGCTTTGGGCAACCCTGTCTGGACAGACACCAAATTCCTAATTCCAATTAGGGATGTCCCTAGCATTTCTAGGGACATTGCTAACTTCTGCTCGTGGGACTGATTCAGTGTCTGAGAAACTCTGCCAGTGGAGCGGTCACCACTGTGTGATGGGTCTGTGTGGTCCTGTCCTGTTTGTATTTTCTCCTGAGACTCTACCCACTGTAAAATTGCTATGAAAGACCATCATAGATTGTCCAAGATTACACAAGTAAACATGGTTTACAGGGAGTCATGTGAGAATACCTAGATTCAGCAGGCATGTGGTTGTGGTGAGGACTATAAATAGTGTAAGTCCAGCTCAGATGCACATGTCTGTAATGAGGTCATGTCAGCATTTTATAACCTGGTGAAAATACATCTTAAATTGTTAAATTATGCTAAAAAGAATCTATTATTATGTTAGCTTTGAACATGTTTCACCACCTGTGGGATTTTTCCCAAAATGTGTTTTGCCTTTGTGGTATCCATGATACAAAGCTACTGCTTTGTACCCAAATATTCATTCTTGACCTTATATGTGGGTCATACAGCTGAGGAAATTAGTGACCAGAGGTGATTTATCCACTTGTTCATTATTTACTAACCGGTCAGCTGGTGTGAATTTACATCTCAGAAATTAGAAGATAAACAGAATAGGTTTTAATTTATAAGTAATTCATATATTCTGCTCTTTAGGTCGAAGTAAGTAATGAACATGGACTCAAGACTTCTGCTGCTGTAGCTGAAGAAACAGACTTTAGAAGAAAAGACCAACCTTGTGACTCATCGTTCTGGAAGAAACCCACCATCTGTTTCTCACGGCATGTGGATTCTTCTTCCCACAGGCTCAGTGTCATTATCAGCGTTGTTATTTCGTAGATCCTTGTAGATGATCTTGAATTTTTGAATAATTTACTTATATGGACACTTGTAAATTGTAAATTTTTTCTTTTTTAATTTCAATATTTTTACAACATTTAGTCTTAAGGCATGAAAACAAAACAACCTGTGAAAACTAGGAGAAGGGTGCGTCTTTCTCAAACAAGTCAGTATTTTTTGACTGATAGAATCATACTGTGCCTGGTCAAGATTGTGTCAGTAAACAGTAATTTTGACTCCAAAATATGCAGCAGAGTCAAACCCCAACAATGTACAAGAGATCATTTCAATGCTGTATTTAGAATTCACAATGTCCACTCCTTGCATTGTTTGAACAGATGTTCCAGCGCTAACTTACTCATCTAATTATCACAATTCATATATGGCTCCTTCTCCTTTCCTAATCTCTTTTGCCCTGAGCCCACCACCAGTAGCCCTCTCTGATTTGAAGAGAAGTAGGATGACTGATCTATGGATGTTGGTCTTGTGGAACCCTTACATCCACGGCTCTTTAGATGTCTATGATTTGCACATTTTTAAACTCTTTTCCTCCCTTCTCCCAGGAAGAAGCCAAGCATGAATGTACCGTACAAGGCACCAACTGAAGCCTTAGAAGCCTCTGGGGACTAATTTTGCTCTTAATTTAAAAGTAGATAAGCAAACCTGAAAATGTGTGTAAAAATTTGTAAAGTTATTTGTAAATACTTCTAGACAAAGAACATGTATGTAACTCTGTGGTATTTTGTTTTCTATTCTGTCACCACTAGCATAAAGTGATACACAAAGCTATTTTCTCTGGGGAACTGGCAGTCTTTTTAACAGAACACTGTTTCTTTCTTTTTAATTACTATATATAGTGCTGTGCACAGTTGTATGCCCCAGGGAGTTACATCTCTCCACAGAGCCTACATGCCTCAGCATTCAGCAGAAATTCCATCAGGGTTTTGGGGCTGTTTCTGGTTTTGTGCTTTCTCATTTTATGGTTTCTTTGGTGGGACTGTCACGAAGGACATTCCTTTTGCTATGTGTATCTCTACCTCTCCACCAGAAGCTGAACAGAGGTCCACTAAGTTCCTTCATAAATATCCTAAACAGTCTTCACCTGGTAGTTCCTGGTCCAACAACATTTAGATCCTAAATTTGCAGTCTTCTCTTGAATCATCTATTTTCAAGTCTGAGCAGATGAGAGCTAGAAGAAGGCTTGCCTTGATTCTTTCCCTTCTAAAGTCCATTTGTGTTATTTATCAATACAAACCTAATGGGGATGCTAATAAATACAAAGGAGGTAGAGTGTCATCATTTTTAGGTGACGAGGCTCTTGCGGTGCATCCACCTGTTTCCCAGCTAGTTAAATCAGAGACCTCACCATCTTTGGAGAAAAGACAGCCTGAACATAGGTTAACCTTCCCTGAAACTGAGTATGAAGTAAGTGTTAAGACAAAGCCAACAGAAACGACAACTGAATACAAAGCCAACAGAAATGATGACTTGAACACCTGGCAGTGTTCCAGGCCAGGTTGGATGGGGCTTTGAGCAACCTGGTCTAGTGGAAGGTGTCCCTGCCCTTGGCAGGGGGGTTGGAACGAGATGGTCCTTAAAGTCCCTTCCAACCCAAACCATTCTATGATTCTATGAAAACCCTTTTTTAGTATTCCTAGAACTGAATATACCTCAAATGGTATGTCTTCATGTGTGAAGTCAGACTGTGCCAAAAAGAGGGATGATTTTTATGAAGTTAATGCCATCTGTCCTTGTGTATTTGTGTGTTCCCTCATACACTCTTTTCCCCTATGTTCTAGAATACTGCAAAGTACCAAGTTTGTCCCATCTTGAAAACCTCATCTTAGCACTAAAAAACTGGTAGTTTGTCACAAAATTAATATGAATAATAGCATTTTTGAGGCATCATGAAGAAGATACAGTGTGAATTGCTTTATAGCTGTAGTATTTTAATAAGGTGAACATATATGTATCTACTTCTGTAATATTTTACTTCTGCTTAGCACAACAGATTACTCCATTTCTTTACATGATGCCTTAAACAGTGATGATATCTACCTAGCCAGTGCTTGCAGCCGTCTGTGTTTGTGATGGCTCCAGAACTTCAGAGACAGGGATATCTGAGCACCGTTCAGTGTCTGACAGTTTCCAGAAGCTGCCTTGCTTCAACTTTCTCAAGTACAGAGAGAACCCAGGACGTGGGCATCTAGCATAATGATTCCTATGATCAACACAGTTCCCGTTTGGGTTTTACATTTCAGCATTAATTTCCCTGCATTAATTGTTATGGGCTGGCAGATTAAAGGCCTCCAGCTGAACCCAGCGCTACCCTCAGGACCAGGCAGGAGGGAAGGGAAGGAGCGCTACATCCCCACTGGTTGCACAGATTCACACTCTGTTCTGGCAGAGCTTTGGAAGCGTGTATTTAATTTTCTACCAAGACAGACATGTCTGCTGGACCATGTTTTTCAAATTTGTCTGAATGTGTCTAAACCCTGCCTTTCTGTGGGTCCTTCAGGTTTTCAGCTTGCTAATGAAGAACTGTGTACACACCACAAAAATTCTGCCAAGAACGAACCTGACTTCCATCTGAAATATCGATCACTTTTTAGCTGAGGAACACAAACCAGTATATCTCAAACACGCTTAAAATCTCAGAATCGTTACCAATACAGCGAGTCTGCCATCTGTCTCACTTAATGAACAGAACAACCCTGATTGAGAGGAATTTGTCTTCATTAGAACAAGCCAAAATGCACACTGCAATGCCAAGGGAAACTGTCATTCTTTTCTAAATTGAGACACAAAAAATAGTACCAATCAATCTGTACATGTTGGGGTAAAAAATCTTGAGAATAATAAATGGATTTGAATGTTAATTGCTGTGTCCTCCAATACAGTAGAGTATATTGGCTCACATTTTTGTAGCAAGCCTTGAGCAATAATTCTTTTATTTTTGCAACACATACTTTCAGTAAGGTGTTAGGTGAGTCGCAGATCAGCCAGCTATGCAGGAAATAAGTGTTGGCTTTCCAAATAAACTTGGGTAGTTTTCTTAAGCTCAACTGTAACATGCAATTTCAGGAAATGACTAGGTTTGTACTGCAAAACAGAATTTGCTGACAATCCTAAAACCTCAGAGCAGATTATCAGTTGGTATGAACTGTTCTGGTAGCATTAATAAATCATAGTGTAACAACTTAGAACAGCTGAAGATCTGTCCTTCAAACTTTTAGACTTTTTTCCTTTCTCCAAGTTTCTGCTCAATTAAAGTTTTACAGAGAATCAGATTTGCAACAGTACTTTAACTGATAGCAAAACTGGAGATGTGACCTCAGAAATACGGAACTATATATTCTTTAAGGACTGAACCAGGTACCACCAGTTTCATAAAAAAAGCAGCAGATGTCTTCAGGACATGAAAACAGGAACTATATCAAGAAATTAACAGATTTTTGCGGGGTACAGTGACATAGAGTAATTATATATTACAATTTCTGCTGTTGCTGGAGGAATTATTGGTTGGGCTGATGTCCCCAGCTCTTTCCTATCCATAGAGATTTTTTACACAAAAATTTGAAACAAATAAATTTTTTGAAGTTCAGTTATGATCTGGAAGAACTCTCTAAAATTAAACAGTTCATAGCCTGGATTTGCTGAAGGGTTTTTTTAGTGCTAGGATATGACATTAACTAGTATAAATAATTTTCAGTAGAGCTTTACCAGTTAAAACCATGGGAATTATGCCTGGTTTTACTTAACATCTCCTTGCTTTCAGTAGTGCAGAAGGCGGTATTAAGAAGATGGTATTTACCATATATTAATAAGGGTATTAGAGTTCAAGCTAGTGGTATGGTTGCTGGTTAGCATGCAACAAGACTACCTTTTCTTCTTTAAAATCTGAGCACACATAATTAGGCCACTCGAAAGCCTGTAGTCCTGTCCCCAAAATGGCAGATTTTAGCCCAAACAACTGGTGGCTTGTCTCTTTCAAACCCCTGCAGCTGCTGTGCAGAGTTCTGCTCCATGTTTGAATCTTGAGTTTCACCACTCCATCCAGTTGTCCACAGCTCAGGCGTTGCAACACCGTTGGCACCTCCAAGCACCACCCTGGCAGGTGCAGCCTTTTTTCAATGGCAACTGCAGTATGCTTCTCTGCACCTAGCTGCCTGCTTGTCTTTCACTTCGGGATTATCTGGTTGAAAAAGCCAACCCAACAATCTATCAAGTTCCTGTAACAGACTTTGACAGTGGCAAACAAAATTTGACGTCCCAAGCTAATTGGCTTGCCTCCTTCCAGTATCGGCCTCATCTAGTTTAATTATAACAAATTACAACCTGGGAGCTATTTTACACACTGAAGAAGTTTCTTTTCAAGTTGGGAAAATATTCCTTCCATGTGAAGCTCCAACATCAGCAGGATGTTTTTCGCAGGCGAATTCAGCTCTTACCTGCTATGCTGAGCGTTTTGACAGAAACCTGTTCTTTAGTGCCCAATACAGTGGTGGGACCGTGTCGTTGCCTGCCAGAACAGGGCTTTTACAGCAGGGTGGCTGGGTTACACCCTGAGGTCATGTCAGAAGTTGATGGGTTGGAGCTGCACTAGGTGGAGGGTGCCCTCGTCAATGCAGCCTTAAAGTGGCCTCTCTCTCCTCTCTGTCCAGGGAGCTGACTATCCCTGCAACCATAACCGGGGATCAGCCTGAAAGATTCATTAATTTGCCGGGGGTTCACGAGTGAACTAATATATGCGTTATGGACAATCAGGGAATTCAGATCTGGGAAAATGGGCACGTAAAGCAGATATTTCATATCAAGATTACTGCTGCAGGGTTTACCCCTTAGAGCTCTGTCTGCATTGCACGCTGGTGGTGTGCTCATAGAGTGTCAGAGCAGCCCTGATCACCCGGGAGTACCAGCAGCACTCTGCTTCACTGTAAGGGGGCACTAGCCTGTTCAGGACCCTAAATAATTATTTAGCAGCTAAGGGCACAGATCTAGCCTGTACTGCTTGCTGTTTGACAACTACATATAAGATGCACCATTTTCCCCAGGCTGATAGGCAACTGCTGATAAATGATGGTTTCTTGCCGTAATTTCCATTTCCTTCACACAAGTTGTAGTTTGAATGTTTCTCTTTGGTTTTAAACCAATTAAACATCTGGATTTAATTCCTGCCTCCACATGAGTACCTGCTGGTCAGTCACACAACAGTCCTGGATGTGACAGCTTTGTGGAACAGCTGCCCTCGCATGGTCTGTTGCCTCTCAAAACCAGCAACAGACTCTGAAGATAGTCTTACTAAACAGCAGCCATGCGTAAAAAATACCAGGAAGGAAAAAAGATTCTCCTTGTTTTTCTTATCCCCCTAGGACCCAATATCACTTCTTTAAGCCTTCTGTCCCAGTTTCCTATTTATTTCACACCAGCCATATGCAACCATGCTTTCAAAACACTCCTGTAAGTCAGTGCCAAGCAGACTTGCTGAAGCTGAATTTTAAGTTGGCTGAATGCAATTCCAAGAGTAATCTAATTTCTCTTTTTCCACAACATTGCATACCTGCCCAATTAGTAGAGTATCATATACAAGGAAGGGTTACAGCGTTTCCCAGCACATGACATATTTGGAATGAGAACTGTATCACACATGAGCAAACAAATCAGCTCCCCTTGTTGGCCCATACTATTCAATAAAACATCACAAGGGTGTACTTATCCTGCTTTATCTGCATAGCCAGAACCGGAGTGGCAAGCAGGTAGAGGGTCCCAAGTGCTGGGGCAGATGCAAGCCAACAACTTGTTTAAACCACCTTGGTCTGATGTTAATAATCCTCACTGCAATGTGTTTTTTTTCTTAGCAAATAAAGCTGCCTGGCTTACAGGTTGCAGCCAGATCCTCAGGTGTGTGATAACCAGTAACCTTCTATGCTACTCTCACACATATATATTCACAGTCATGTTTTCATTTCTAAAGGCCTTATAATTCAAGTAAGTCTGTTTTCCCTGAAGTTTAGAGGAGGCTGTATATCTAGACTGCTGTGGGGAGTGTCCCTTGGAGTGTTTGGAGACCAGAATAACACCTATGGAGACCATTGCCTGCCCACGGGAGCCCCCCCCAGGACCTGTCCTGGTGCCAGCACTGGCTGGCAGCTCTGGCCTGCCAGTCTGGCCCACCCCCGCCGCCC
>NW_010973294.1:1207275-1212034 GCF_000737465.1 Haliaeetus leucocephalus | reverse complement strand
GGCCCGGCCAGTCTGGCCACCAGCTGCAGCTCCCGGCTTGCCTCCCTTGGCCAAGCATCCCCCTCCCGTTGCCCCCAACAAAGGCTCACATAATGCCTTTGTCCTGCCCTTGTCTCTTCCGTTCTTCTACTCCTGTCTCTGTGGGCTGCGAAGCAGAGGATTGGGATTCTTCCTGTATAAAGTATTCTCCACTGACAGCTTAAAATGACTTCTCTTTTGCATCCCTTTATTGTAAGGTGCTCCAGTGATCAAAATGAGACAGCCGTAACAGAGACTGTGTTTGCTAGGGAAGCAAGACCCATGGCATATAGTCCATTTCCTGATTTATGGCTTGCCAGGGAGTTCTCCAAATCTGCAGGAAGTCTTTTGTGCTGGATTCTATTTAGGATTACAGAATATTTGGCCTTTTATCTTCAAGCAAGAAAATACAAAAAGCTGTGCTCAAGAAATGAGTTTCTGATATGCTTTTGATGATGAAATATTAAATTCATGCACTGTGATAAAGATGTTCTTACCCAAATTAATACTCCACCCTCTTAAGGCAAGTTGTGTATTTGGAGAAGTATTAAACTCACGTATGTAGTTAACAGTTGTGTAATATGTATCTAATTTAAAAGACACTTCTATTAATCTGCCCAGTTAGTAAGAAATTAGACTTGTGGCTATTCTTAACTCATCAAATCTATTTCACATTACAATATCTGAAAGGAAAATCAAACCTGGAGAGGCTAGCTCTGTGAAGGAAGAGAGATTTGGGAAAAAAAATAAATCAGACTTACAAAAAAGCAAAACTAGATAGTGGAAAGCAAACTAAAAAAAAAAGAAAATAATTGCAATTTTGTTTTTAACATCATCATGTAGTAATATGTTCAAAATGGTTGTTTGCTGGAATGAAAAGCTGCACAACATAGACACACACAAATATGCATCTTTGTCATTGCTTTTGTAATAGTGTAGGGTTTCTAAAAGCTCAACTAGTTTTACAGCCTGTTTTTCACCGTTAAAATCTAATATGCCAAGAAATATGATGTACAAAGGAACATTAAAAGGAAGGTTTGATTGCTGTTCTGCTGTGCATGTTATGCCACCTTATGGTTAGTGGCAGAAATACCACCACACTCTCAAGAGTGCTGTTTCAAAAATACAGCAGAGGAAAAAAAGTAGCACATCTCATTTATTGGTACATATTGCTGAAATGTCACAAGTCCCACTGGGATCAATCATTGCAGAGTGTTAAGATCAAACCTGTGAATTATATATAATATATAAGGACAAAGAACTGCAAAACACATCGTCTCTTAACAGTTGAATTTGCTGGTTTACTGCAAATATATAGCTACCATAACGTGTAATCCAAATCTGACCTGGTACTATCCCATAAACAACTCCTCCTGTGGAGCTACATTCCCATGTTTAACTTGTTTCAGTAGGTTGCCATTATCTGGAAGCACACAGTGTTATCCACTCCAGGAAGTATCATCTCTTTGCCTCTTTCACTTCCGTAACATGAAATATTATTTACTTACAGTTGGATAACTAACATGGAATTCCAGTCATGGATGTGTATAAAATACACCTAATTATTGGACTTGGATTTTAGCATGACCTAAAATTCTTAAGGCAAAACCAAATCCAGAACCTCAAGAGAATATGGTTTTCATTTGAGTAAGGAGTTCATAATATACACTAGCAAAGACTGGATTACATTTTTGCATTAGAATAAATTATACAATGAAGTAGAAATGGAAGATGGGTGTATCAATGAGACCTGGAGTGTACAGCCAGCTCGGTGATGCCTAGAGTCTCAGCTACGCTAAAGTTACTTTGGAGAAAATGTTTGTTAAAACCAATGGGTTGGACTCAGATGGCTCGTGTATGAGTAAAAATAGATTAATCTCACTTAAGGTTAGGCATTTTTATATGAAATATCTAAATTAGGGAGTCCAGTCACCTGACATTATCAAAGGAGCAGGAGGAAGGAAACTGTGTCTCTCTTGCTCCAGTATGGGTTTTGTGGTAATCAAGCTCTTAATTTGGGCACCTCAGTCCAACCCAGAGTCAAGCCAGAGGAATGTGAAAAAATGTACTTTCAAATCCTGTGTTTTTACTTTCCTGATCTTTCAGTGAAGCATACTCAGCTTCAGACAGTTCAGAGTATGGTCAGCTCCTGAGGATCTGAGGAAATCCAGATAAAGCAAAAACATTTATTAATTAGGCACACACATGCCAACTTGAGAAGTGGAAATGAGGCATTAAAAATTAGGTCTTTTGGCTTTTTTTCTATGACCTGGTTAACTCAGAAAGCAGATAACCCATCCAGGACACATGAGAAATGACTACGCATAGTTTAAAACTCCTCTTCTAAAGGGTACTGCAGTTTTTCATCATGACAGAGGATAGAGAAACTTTACTTGGTTTATCTCTCAGCAAGAGACTTGTACACTAACTTTGTAAAAGTGAATGTGAAAGTCAGGCACTATTTGCATTTGAATATTCAGATTCTCTTGTTAATGTAGTTGCTCGAAAAAAGGGCTGTGCCCTATTTTTATTGCAATCTAATTCAGGGATAATAAAACACTTTTGTTTTGTATGTCTAGAAAGGCTATGGATGGGTTCTCTCCCTCTTATCCAGGGAATGCACTTGTTGGAGCAGTAATCTGCAGTACAAATTTACTGATGCATTTAGGGATCATCCTCATTTCTCTGACTTGCCAGGAAGTTCATATTCCCAAAGGATGACTTACCATGCAAATAAATTAAAATGCCAGCCTCATCAGAAAAAATACTAGTTATTTCCTGTTCAGAAGCAATTGTTCATTACAGCAAACCAAAATACATTTATTGGTAACTATGCCAGTTTTTAAACTTAGAATGCAGAAATATCTAATTACCCTGAAACCTCTTTCTGGAGCAAATGCAACATTGGAGTCAGAATCTTTGGAGAGTAAAAAAACTATAAATTGTGCATTCTTCCCCTACTTCCAGTTTCTGGGGTTAATTTAGCCAGCCATGAATAATGCATTACAAGACCAGCTTCCTACCTTTTGAGATTCATTCTGTTCATCCAGTGTAACTATTATGACTCTCAGTCTGCTCTGTGTGACATATAATTTTGCATAACATCAGTCAGTATGTTGGAAGTGGGGGCTCCTTAATAAATAGAGTTTCTGCTTCCAAGTTACATACAGATGACTCCCTAGAGCTGTCTGGAATATACGCTCCAAAAGCTATCTTCTGAAAACACTCAGGTCCTCTATAATGACATTTAAACTGACTGATGAATACCTGCTTGGGCCAATGCATTAGTAATTAATGGTGTGTAGATATGTCTTTGTCCTCCTGGAGAAGAATAAAGACTTGGCTTTCTCAGTAGATGTGGCTACTTACTTTATTTTAACACAGCTGTACTCTGAGGTCCAAGCCTTACCGGCAAACCAAAAAGAAAATGCAGGCCTTTTCGCTTTGTGCTAGGGAATTGCAAGGCATTCTGCTAGCTGTATCTGCCACAGAAGCTTTAAGGAAACAGAATTTTCCTGGGATTTCTCTGAAGAAGAAACACTGCCTGCTAGTGAGACCTCAAGGTAATGGCCCGAATTGTATTGTGGCTGTGAAATGGAGTCCCACCGTGGGACTGGGACTGTAATGTTCAATCTCTCGGTATCACACTCCTCTGTGACATGTGAACAGTAATCACTATGTAGCCCTCGCCCACAGAAACAGGATTTTACTCAGATTTGACATTTTATTTAGCAGAGCCACTGACTACAAAGTATGATGTTTGGATGGCAGCCATACTAGTAGTTCCCAGGTCACCTTCTAAGATTCAATTTCCATTGACTCCAGATGGGAATTATCATGTAGTTGCAAAGAGAAAGGACCAAGGCTGTGCCTCCTTCAGAAAGCAAACCTGTGCTGGCACCAAATGCCTTCTCTCTTCCCCTCCATTCCCCCCAAGTCTAGTCTGACAAGGGGGGGACAGGGTCTACCCACAGTTGTGGTTGGTAAAGATTAGGGCAGAGCAGCTGCTCAGGCTCTGTATTGCCTACTACACTGATGTAGGATGGGGTCTCAGGCACCAACCTTGACCACCATTGCTGTGGCATTGTCACTAACCCCTTAGCATGGTTTTGAGTAAGGCCAGCTCAAAGTCCCAGCAAGGCTAGCCCAGACTGGGAGGAAGCATAGGCTGGGGACTGTCCCCAGTAGTCAGTATGGATGGGTACACCCTGCTTTGAGTTTTAGCAGCATGTAAACGAGCTGCACTGGGCCCCTTGAGCAAAAAGTTAGAGCACAGGCCCTGGCCCACTTTATTTTCTGTTCTGACGTAACCACAGTGACGGCTCTCCCTAACTTGTTGAATATGCTGTATGTCACATATGTACATATAGGAGCGGGCATGGCTGTGGTACCACCAACCGCTTTGCAAAGCTTCATTGCCTGGAGCACGCACCATCCTCAACACCAAATCGCAGGGCAGGGGCAGGAGGCTCACAACACCCCCAGGGCTCCTCTTCCTCCAGCCTGGATGGAGAGAACATGGGGAGATCTCTGTACAAACTGGGGGCTGCATTTTGGCTGCTCTTGACCTCAGAGTGGGTAGAAAGATCTCCCTTGCCTTCTCTTGAGCACTTTATTTTCTTCACTTTATGGACACAGGTGTGGGGGCGGTAAAATGAGGTGTGAAGTGGTGCGCTGTATTGGTTTTGTGTGGCAAGGTTTTGGTAGCGGGGGGGGGGGTACAGGGGGGGGCCCTGTAAGA
>NW_010973294.1:1180719-1207265 GCF_000737465.1 Haliaeetus leucocephalus | reverse complement strand
CTGAAAGAACCGGCTGGAAGCTTCCCCTGTGTTCGAGAGAGAGCGAGCCCATACCAGCCAGCTCTAAGACGGACCCGCCGCCGGCCAAGGCCGAGCCAATCAGTGATAGTGGTAACGCCTCTGTGATAACATTTTTAAGAAGGGAAAAAAGTTGGGACACGGAGAAAACAGCCATCGGAGAGAGGAGTGAGAACATGTAAGAGAAACAAGCCTGCGGACACCAAGGTCAGTGAAGAAGGAGGGGGAGGAGATGCTCCAGGCGCCGGAGCAAAGATTCCCCTGCAGCCGGTGGTGAAGACCCTGGTGAGGCAGGCTGTCCCCCTGCAGTCCAGGGAGGTCCACAGTGGAGCAGATATCCACCTGCAGCCCGTGGAGAACCCCACGCCGGAGCAGGTGGGTTCCCGAAGGAGGCTGTGACCCCATGGGAAGCCCGTGCTGGAGCAGGCTCCTGGCAGGACCTGCGGATCTGTGGAGAGAGGAGCCCACGGAGCAGGTTTTCTGGCAGGACTTGTGACCCCGTGGGGGACCCACGCTGGGGCAGTGTGCTCCTGAAGGACAGCACACCGTGGAAAGGACCCATGCTGGAGCAGTTCGTGAAGAACTGCAGCCCGTGGGAATGGCCCACTTTGGAGAAAGTTCGTGGAGGGCTGTCTCCCGTGGGTGGGACCCCACACTGGAGCAGGGGAAGAGTGTGATGAGCCCTCACCCTGAGAAGGTGAAGCGGCAGAAAATAACGTGTGATGACCGTAAACCCCATCCCTGTCCCCCTTGTGCCGCTGAGGGGGCTTGGTGGAGAAATCCGGGAGTGAAGTTGTGCCCGGGAAGAAGGGAGGGTTGGAGGGAAGGTGTTCTGAGATTTTGTTTTATTTCTCATTACCTTACTCTGGTTGATTTGTAATAAATTGAGTTAATTTTCCCAAATTGAGTCTGTTTTGCCCGTGACGGTAATTAGTGAATGATCTCTCCTGTCCTTATCTCGACCCGCAAGCTTTTTGTTATATTTTTCTCTCCCCTGTCCAGCTGAGGATGGGCGAGTGATAGAACGGCTTTGGTGGGCACCTGGCATCCAGACAGGGTTAACCCATCACATGCGCGAAGAAAGCTTTGAGCGTGGGTACATTTGCAAAGTGAAGGAATAGAGAAGGCAACACCAAAATCATCCTGTGAATCATGCCACTTAACTGAAGAGCTATAAAGGCTTCATCTCTTTTAAGGGAAAACCAAGGTAAGGACAAAAAGGAGGGAATGATATGGCATGTGACATGAATTATGGAAAACAGTGCAAAAGATGAGAACTTTGAAAGGTGCTTCAAAGAAGAAAACCTAAGAAAGGGAATATTCCATCTTCAGAGAGAAGAGGTAATTTAGAAAAATATGCCAGTTAGAGAAAGATTAATTCCATGGGCTGTGTGAGGAACAAACACAACAGAATAGAAAGAGCTATGCAGGAAACCAACAGAGAAGGTGAGATTCTTCCATTACATTTAGGTTTCTGATGGCTTTTCTCAGGGCTTGTTATGGGTGTATGCAGGTTGACAGTGAAGTTGCCCACTTTTCTATAAAAGTGGTAAGTATTTGTACTTCTCTAAGTATGAGGATTATATATAAAGGATTGTGCCGCTTTCTTCACACACAACTTTAATGGGTGTTCTTTACAGACAAATTAAAGAATTGAAGTTATTAGGAGTTGTACATGAATGCATATTGCTGTAGGGCATGGGGTTTTCTTTTTCATTTTCAGCTGGATAAACTAATTAAGCATAGCTGAGTTCAGGAACTAAAAATAACATGTTGTCATTTACAGGAGTGGGTTTTATCTATGTCTTTTTCCCTCAGGGGAAAAGTGAGAGACGTTAAAAAAAAAACAACAACAACAACAAAAAAAAAACCTCCCACAAACTCCTCCATGAAATAGGTTAAAAGACTCAACTAGAAATGTATTATTCTTCATTGTAGTCAAAAGTGCTCTTGAACACTTAAAGCAGTTTAAAAGCACAGTCAGGAAATCTGACACAGTCCCCAGACTTTGCTTCCACTTCAGCCCTCAGTCAAAAAGTAACTGAGCAACAGTACTCCCTGTACCTGCTGCTCTTAACATCACCTCAGGTCCTATTGCCCTCACCAAAACTCAGTGCTATGTTGGCTTGCTGTTGTTATTTTTGCAAAATCAGACAAAACCCAGAAGAGTTTATTAAATGGTTTTCCGAAGGAGACAAAAAAACTTTGCCAAAACCCACACCGCAATAAAGCAGTGTACTATAAAAATATAGTACAAAGGCTGATATAGTGCAACAGCATTTAAATTATAGGGATCCTTTGTGTAGGGCTACTGCATGGCCATTGCTCCTGGATGTGTGCTTTCTCCCCATCCAGAAATTACACTTGCTTGGCACCATTTGGGATCATCATCTGAGGACTTGGGGTATTTCCCAGATTTCTAGTAATCTCATAGTCTTTTGGGGGGTTTGGCTTGTAGCGAGTGTTAACTTTGACTTGGCTGTAAACAAACAACCCTTGATTTGTTCAGTATGAATATATAGACTGTTAGGGGCATGTGCACCTTGCATACAGCGTGTTTAATGCTATATAGCATGTGCTTATTTGGGTGACCCTGCAGACAGCCATAGGAAAGTCTCTGTCTTTGAAGCTGGCCCCAGTGACTGTAATATAGATCATTACCAATGATCATAGTCACAGCAAGAGCTGAGTTAGTGCCCGCTGGAGTGACAGGCAGCCTATCTCTTCAGCATACTCAGCAAGTTCCAGACACTGCTTGCACTGGATTAAATCTCTGTCCAGTCTGGGAAAAGACCATCACACACTGGAGTGCTTCTTTGCACATCCGCCAGGCGCTCTGTGTTTGTAGTCCACTTGGTGTAATACCTGCATTCTGTGCATTAAGTGGATAAGGTGTGACCAGCATGATTTGCCATTTTATCTACTTCCTCTTTTCATGCTCTGCTGCATAGGAGACTAAAGGGTCATTAGGAGCAAAGAGACATAAAATAAAATAAAATAAAATAAAATAAAATAAAATAAAATAAAGCTTACTTTCTCATGCTGACTTCTCTTAGTTTGCAGTGGGGCTGTGATACTGCGTGCAGCGCACACACTGCACTGTGCAGCCAAGCACTGGAATTCAAAGTGGAGAGGCTGCTGTGTGACCAATAACATACACAGCTTGCTGACTTCACTGCACTCTTCTGCTGTGCCTCTGCAAGAAATAGGGAGGAGGGAGGGTTGCACGAACACAGATGGCAAAAGGGAAAAGCATGAGGAAAACAGGAGTGCATAAAATATACCTGGACCCAGCAAGACACTTGGATGGTCTTCACAGCCATTCTTTTGTGTCCATGAGCTTCTGTAGCTGCTCATCCACCTCTTCAGATGCGCCTAGCTCACTCTGCTCCACACATCTGCCTCGAGTCCCGGCTACTCCTGCAATGCGAATGGGAAGTGCTGGTGCAGCTGCAGGTAAATAGAAGCCAAAGTCATATAGGGTTTGACCTGAAAATTGGTTGCATGCTTCACAAATGAGAAGTTGCACGCTCCAATCTCACCTTTTACCTGAGAGAGGTGAAATCTTTGCTGTGTGGCACCAACGACTTCCCCTCCATGAAGCTAAGTGGGTTGACTGATGGAGTTGGGGGAAGGCAAGCAGTGCCACATGCACACGTAGAGGATCAGCTACCACCTTTCCTCAGAGAAAAACATTTCTATGCTGTGATGGGACCTGGTATAGTGAAATCACGCTTCACTTGTCAGAGTGGTACCTCCCCACCACCACGTTTTCTCTCAGGGGGCTTGAAGAGGCCCACAGAATTGGTGCTACATGATGGGCTCCTTGCAGCAGAGGGTTAGGGACTATCCCCCTCGCGCGTGGCCTTCTCCCGGCATTTTGCAGGTGGAAGCAGATGATAAGCACTGAAGGTCAAATGGTAGCTACCCACCAAACACTGCTATTTCATCCTTGTCCTGATCCATAAGGCTGAGAAGAAATCACCTCTAAGGATTTACATCTTTCAGACGCTGCAGCTGGCAGGCAGGCAGATGACTGAAAGCCACAGGTACTTGTTCAAATCAAGAAAAACAAGAGTCAAACGGGAAGTCCAATGCCTGAAGTAACTCACAGTGCTAACCGACTGCAACTGCCATGTCTTGCTTCAGCTTGCATCCAGGACCTAAGGGCTAGTTTCTTTTATGGCACTGATGTATTCCTTCTCATTTCCATATGTTTGCTGTATTACAGCAGCTGTCCCAGCAAATCCCAGCACGCTTGTTACTGTACGAACGTATAACAGCTTCCAGCAGATGGAAGGCACAGTAGGCAGGAAGGCAAATGGAGGCAGAGAGAGGACAGCAGCTCACCACCAGCTGCATGGCAGGTCTGGATGAAGCTGACCCAGGCTGGGCTTCCTCCCACGTCTCTTTGCAGCCCTGCTTCTGCCCGGGAAGGGCTGCGGGATCTTGCCCTTGCAGGAGGGGAAGGGGCAGCACGAAGGCATGGTTCAGCTTACTCCAGTGGGATGGAGGGTGTGAAGCAGGGAGCCAAGGTGGCCAGCTGGGATGCTCCCCCAGATGAGTCCCTCCCTGGGCTGCCTGATGTCCATGTCAGCAGACACGGCTTCCTCCTCCGCCTGAAACCCCTCGCACGCCGTCGCGGTCTCCCACTCACCCTGGGTCTGTTAGACCATGACCTTCACCACACTGGGATCTAGGCTCCAGGCTGCTCTATAGCCCACCAGCTGAGCAAGGGCCCCATCTCCAGGTGGAGATTTCTGCAGTGCGCTGAGGAAATAACGAGGTTACGTGGCCCGAACGTGTTGAGAAGGAACCAGCCTGGCTGCTGTCACTCGGCCAATGTTATTTATCACACCAAAGCAGTCTGCAGCTTAGCTGTAATGACCAAAATAAAGCTGTTGTGGACAAAAGAGGAAAGAAGATTGGGCCATAATCAGAAATGTCTAGAAAGCATTAGCTTTTTCTACTGGAAATTTTCATGAGCAAATTTCCATAGTTAATGGCATCAAATGAAAATGCTTTGCAGATGCATAATATACCAAGGCTCAGTGAATCTGAGAACAGCAGATGGCTTATATACATCTGAGGAGTTTTTTAATATTAAACAAATAAATGAAGATTGGAGAGGAGTGTCAGTCACGCATCTTGTTGGATGTTTAATCAGGCAGATGAGACATCCCAAATTTTAATTGCCTCTATTTTTTAGTGCTCCGGTCTAATTTCAAATTGCATAAATGAAGCTCCTCAATTTTTCTTGTCTGGTTTGAAGTCTTGGTATCTAGATTATAATTCATCAATAAGTTCAACAGGACACAGAGAACAAGACAACTACCAAAAATCCTGCTACTCATGAAAGTATGAGATCATGTTTCTTTTTAATTACTTTTCATATAATTAATCATCCATCTGTCTGGATTATATTCTTCAATATTATAGTCATGAGTTAAAACACATGCAATGAATTCATGGCAAGCTTAGCAGGAGATAAGCTGTGCTAAAGGAATAAAAATGATGTGTGGTAGTGATTTAGAGGCTGTAGCAAAGTCCAGAAGAAAAATGTCAGTTTACCCCTTCATTTACCATATGGGGTCATCTGTCTTGTAACTAAACACTGAGCAGGACAATCAAGATCTGTTCTAAAGACAGCTTTTTGTTTTTTTTTTTACACTACTCAACCTGGGGACAAGTGATCCCAGGAGAGATCTGTTTCGTGTCAACCACCACACCAAATAGGCTGTCTGGGAATTCAGAATACACACCGGCTTTGTTAGCAATGCCACTGCATGGATGAGCATTCAACTCCAGTGAGTGCACGGGAGTTTTATCGTGGTCACCGCCATCCTTCTTGGATTATGCAGGCACAGGGCAGCAGCAAGCAAGCATGTCCGCTGCTGGGAGGGATATCCACGGAGCAGAGGATGGGGCTGACATCACGTCTGCAAGCCTGGCTCTTTGCTTCTTTATAGATCATAGGGATATGGACAGCAAACTGAAAAGGTGAGCAGGAGAGGAAGCACTGCTACCCTATCAAGGTCCCAAGCAGCAGAAGAGAAAAAACATCCCCTTTATTCGGACAACAGAATATAATTTCTAAACAGAAATAATTTCATCGTGCTACTTAAGTATCAATTTTATCTCTTATGAAGAATGAAGGAAGACAGAACATTATGACCTTTCTGAATATCACTTTAAGTCCTTTGTGAACAGCACAAAAACATGGCACGTTTTGCACACATCTGTGCTCACTGGTGGGGTAGTGTCGAGTATGAGCCTCAGACTTGCTCTGCTTTTAGGAAAGTGAAACTCTCCTAAATTGTTTAAGTGTGAGTGAGACATGACAGATTGGGTGTGATTGTGAAACCCTGACTTGTCAAACCTCATCTGCCACATGACTTGTATTCTTCCCACACACAGTTCTGTGGCCTCACTGCCACAGACAGCCAAGCCACAGACGGAGGCACTGCTGGGTTTAGCACCAAAGCCCTGGTGTGACCGTCACCATCTACACTAAGCCTTTGCAGAAACGGTTGCCAAAAGGGTAGCTTATTATAAAATAGCCTGGACTCTGCTATCAAAATGCTCAAGTGAGAAATCTGGGAAAACAAAAGATGCCCAGCAAGCCCTGCTGTTCAAACAGGTGTTTTTGTCTGGATTGGTATTCCCCAGGCTGATGTGATATGATTCATCTTCTCTTCAAATAAAATTTATTTATACACTTTCATCTGTACCACAATTTTGCCCCCACTGCTGCACTAAGGTGCAGCTAAAAGCCACAGTATATCCACAGTGCAAGTTTTGCTTCTCTTTGGGTTAAACCAGTTGGAAATTAGTCCAGGTTCATTCATTTCACGTGTCTCAGACCCCCTGGGTGTGGAAAATAAAGAGGAAACCACTGATTCTCAATGGCTTTCTTCAGAAAGCCTTACAAACACAACTAAGGGAGGGCAAGAGCATTGATAGGTTAAGAATAAAAGGACATGAAAGTCCTTTATGTTAAAGTTCTGTCTGCCTAATCATAGCTCAGGCTAGGACGGCTTGAGTTGCTGCTTCAGATGGCAGAGGCTGCTGCTTCTGCTGCTCACTGCTTCCTTTCCAGCATCTCCTCCCAGCATGGTGCAGCAGGCTGGGCTCCAGCTAGCATGTCCACTGGCCAGGGAGCTACTGGGCTTGCTTAAGCATTTACTGCATTCATGAAGCCAATTCCCTCATTTGCAAGCATCTGAAGTGGAACTGTCGATAATTTGGGAAGACTATGGCAGCTGTTCCTGGAAGTAGCGAATGCTGGCTGGAAGTTATGGTACTGTAACTAAGCTCCCTAAGGAGCTGCAAAGTAGCATGGGCGGCAAGAACCAAAGTGGGAAAACTACGGGGATGTGTTCAAACTCATCTTTGGGAGGGATGAGAAACCCAAAGTAAAGCTTAAGAGCCTAGGCATGAAGGGTGAACTAGCTTCTGTTTCTAGTAAGAGGAAAACAATGTTTTCAGTTTAGTGGCATAAAGAACAAACAAAACTGTTGTGGATATAACTCCAGAGACAAAAGGTTTACGGGTACTTTTGGTTGAAAGGGTGGACTGAGATGCTTCTTGCAAATATTAATGAGAAATAATCAGTACAAGTTCCTCTAAAGCAAAGCAAGTAATAAGGTTCTTCAGGTTTCTCTTTTCCTCTGGAAGTATAAGACATGGTTAGATCTGCTTTGAGAGACTGCAAATGGCCTCCATCAAACTCCATCAGTGGTACAACAGTATAAGTGCTAGTGATTAATTTGAAGGCCTAGAAGGATTGCAAGGACTAACTCCATCCAGGGTGAGAATGGGTCTGGCCAAAATCTTTGGAGGACTTCCATTCTGCCAGGGGCTCTTTGGAAAAATCTCAGAAATTGTCTGTAAACTATTCATTGTACTTTGTGTCTCCTCTGTAACACTAACATTATTATTAATAAAATGTAATAATAGTATTATTATATTAATTACTAATTGTTGAGTAATTAGTCACAATAATATAAGTCTCATTGTGTTCTGAAAAGGCAGGCCCTTAGGAGTTAGCCTAGTGTGAGAGCTGCTGAGTAAATGCCAGTGAAGTACAGGTATGTGAAGTTCAAACTTCCCAGTCTGAAGTTGAACTCGGGTGATTACAACCGGTTTATATTGGTGCCTCAAGAATGTCACAGGGAGAAACTAATTTCCTAATGTGGTCCTAGCTAGAAAAGTGCTATTTCAGGCTTTCTGGTTTTGCTGATCTACTCTTCAGAAAAATAGTAAGAAACTACACACATATAAAACCAGCCCTTGGACTTGTACAACTGCAAAAACACAGTGAAATACCTTCCAGCCTAGATCATCAAAGGAAGCTTGGGAGGTACATAGTCCCAAGGCTAATAGTACTCAACCCAATTGCTTTGATGATCAGAAACAACAATTACTAGAATTTACTCCTTTCGGCCTTTTGTTTTGCTTGCTTTTTGCTTTTCATTACAGAAAGCTTGGTTGCAAGGGATGTTCACTACATTTCTGAGACTCACAAATAAGAGAATTTGAGGGGTTTTGCTTAAGTTTGGAGCAAATGCCTTGTTCAAGTGCTCTTTCAAATACTGACAGCTATTTTTAGATGGTCTGGAGGTTTTTTTAATGGAAGGGTCTTGGAAATTTTTGGTTATATAAGAACTTACAGAGAAAGTTGGCTCTTAAAACATATTGCTTATGTTATGAAACAGATATAAACATTATGAGGAAGTGATGAAAGCTGGAATAGTATCCTTATCAACAGGTGGCTCTGAGCAGGATATTCCTCACTATTTGCCCTATAAATAAGCACTGGATTAGGAAAAAGCCCTGCCCTGGGGAAAGACACAAGGCTAACAAGGGAAGGTAATTAATCACCTCACAGTATCTGGTAATCTGTCTTCCATATAAGTACTCAAACCAAAATAATTTCAACAGGCATTTAGAAACCTTAATGGGACTTCAATGCTAGCCAACTCCTATAGCTTTTCTGATAATATCACCACCAGCTACATACAAGTGAACTCCACAGAAGGAAAAAAAACCAACCCCAGATAAAATAGAATAAAAAATGAATTACTGCAATAAAAGTGGCTGTGAAATCTTCTCGTGTACACCCTCCCACCTCAAATCCAAACGTTCTTAGAGTATGCATTGGCATGCAGTCTTCAGCTGTCTGATCACACACACAGCTATTTCTCTCCCCTTGGGACTCCTGCTTCGTAAGGGCAATGCAGAGATAACACACAACTGGGAAACTATTCATTATTGTTCTTCCTGGTTGTTCAAACTGTCTCCATACTTTCCTCGCTGTTCCAAGAAAAAAAACCACCACGTCCCTAATAGGCCACTAATTTCTGTGGAAATGTGCCCAGAAGTGCAGTACAGTCTAGCTTTCAGTATCATTTTGCTGAGTTACACCCACAGCAATGAATAAGGTGGAACTGATGATGAAGGGAGAAAGGCTAAAAACTAGCCTAAAAAAAAGCTAGTCAGCATTGAACTGGGAATAGGGTCATGGCCTGCTCAGACACTAATCTCTTGCTTTGAACTCACTACCTTGCTAGGAAATTTTGCATAGCTGGCCAGCCCAGAAGCGCTGGGGTTTGGAGTGGGTTGTTTGGTTGGTTTTTTTTTCCCCACAACGCAGCTTGTGGGCTAGGCTCTTCCTCTTAATCTTTAACTCAATACTTAGAGCACTTACTCAGGATATTTCTTCCTTGTAATTTCTTCCTTACCTGAAGGAATTCAGACTGGTCTTTCCTACCTCCCAGGCAAAGGTTTTCTAAGCTCCAGTTCTCAGTTCTTCCCATCTAAGCTCTCCTGTTTCGGATGAACTAGTTTTGTATTTATAGAAAAAGGAACCAAGACAGATTCTGTAGCTATAGGGGAGGAACAATCACCTGAAAATAGTGATGTCATTCCAGTCACCTCTAGCTGATGCTCAAGTGTTTTAAATATTCACTGGAAACAAGATTTAATCCCAGCTGAATTAATTCTATGCTCATGTACTCTCTGTTTCTCTCCTGCAATCCTGCCAATCTGGCCAGTTATGCCAATATGGTTCCAGTTTTATTCTGTCTGGTCCCTTCTTCTTCTCCCACATCCCAAATA
The DNA here is from genome assembly GCF_000737465.1 of Haliaeetus leucocephalus. NCBI lineage: Eukaryota > Metazoa > Chordata > Aves > Accipitriformes > Accipitridae > Haliaeetus > Haliaeetus leucocephalus. Next base: position 1,197,128 of record NW_010973294.1, on the reverse strand, counting down.
CCCTGGTACAAAAGTAAATACCATAGTACAGTAAATATCCTACTCAACATGTCACTTTGAGACACCACCACACCCGATTACAAAATTCCATGAAATACTGGTTCTTGTAGGCCATCTGGTGGTAAAAGCAGAATAGTACAAAGAGAAAACCACTTCAAACTTTTCCTTCTTAAAGATGATTTAATATAATCTGCAAGACACACAGTTACCTTCTTGATCAATGGATGTTTTTCCCACACAGCAGCAAGATGATTAGGCTCATAAGCCATACCCTGAATAAGCTGAGAGTATGGCCACAGGCTCCTTTTCTTCTCTCTCCAGCATTAATCCTAAAAGCTATGTTAGAAATTCTGCCTGAGCAACAAAAAAAAACCATATTGCAAATCATGTAGAGCAAAGAGAAGGTCTACTGAAACTTCGTTAAAACAAATTTTTAAACCCTCTATTTGGTAAGTGCTAGCCAATTCTGGGTTCCTATAGTTTGCTTCTGACTGGAGGAGAACTTGATGGAAGATGTCAGGTTTTATAAGGAACAGACAGAAGCTCTCATTTCACTGAACACTGCAGAGAGCAGTTGCTTTGCTTACAGCTCTGAGAGCACCCCCACCGGCTCTGCAACGCCCTCCCACCTTTGCAGGGGTTTGGCTGCCAGTGTGCAAGCAAGCTCTGACACTATGCACCTGGAATGAGCCTGCTGTGAAAGGCTGCACCAGAAAGAGCTGTGGGCAGCCTTGTTGAAAGCTTCTGCCCCCTTAACGCAGCAGCTGCATTTAAACACATTTAAGCTCAGGCCCTGGGCATAGGTCCCTGCCCGAGCTGTGCTGTAGGGTTGTCTGTGCTGGACCATGGGTCTCACTGATCCTGACCCTGACTTGCTGACATGACCATACCAAGCAGACGCAGGTTACAGTAGCCTCCTGATTTATGACTGTCACGGATGGAAATAAAAAGACAATGACTGTTAATGCTTTATCCATGGTATCTTAAAGAGAACAAAACCACACATCTGCTTGAATAAATGTTTATTTCATGTATCATAGGAAAATCATGGATACCAACAAATAAGGCTTTACAAGATAAACGGTATCAAGGAAAGACACATACCAATTCACAATAAATCCACTGCTCTCATCATATTACACCCAATATTGCTTACAGTTACACACTTAGGAACTAATTACTACCATTGCAATTAGCAGACTTTTCACTTGCAAGATTGATCCCTGGTTTTAAGGCTAAATCCTGCCCTCCTTACTTAGGCAAATTCTTAGAGCTATTCCAAAGAACTCAGTCTGAACAAGAAGTACATGACCGGACTTGGTTTGTGAGTACCTTAGCTGCTATACTTACATGCAACTGTAGAGCATAATCCTCTTTTTACACTTGGTTCTACTCAGGAGTCAGCTAATATAGTTAATAGAATAAAGTCACCTATATTTAAAACAAGTTCCATTCCTGAATTTGGCTGATCTGACAAAGGTAGAAATAATCTGCAATATTCACATGTTTAAGCTTGTAATTACCTGGCAGTGTCTTCCTGGTAGTCACAGTTAATGTGTCCTTACAGTTTTTTAACTAATGCAATTTCACATTCTCTTACGCAGTTGTTTCATGGTAAAGAACAAGTTAGAGAGTCTTTTACTTGAAAAACCTGAGAAACATACCAGCTTTCTTCAAATACAGTGCTTGAGAGTATAGGGTGCTACAAAACAGAGCTGAGGTATAAACCTGAATTCTTCATAAACTCCAGATCCCTGTTGATGTTAACAGAGTTTGGAAGCTGTGCAATAGAGGAGAGTTATAGTTGATTGTCTCATCTTAGTTCCTTTTTGGACACCACACAAAACCACTGAACAAAATTTTCACTAAGTGTGCAGCAAAGCAAAGAAAAAAAAAAGAATAAAGGTATCACAGTGTATTGAATCCAACTGCTATTATCACATTATGTCAACATTAATAGGTTTCTCATATACACTCATCTGCTGTTTGAATTCTAGCTGCATTAAACTATCCAAAAGGCAGAAAGAAACTACTGTCTAAGTTAATGGCAAACTACCTCTTGCCTCAAAGTGAGAATTCTATCCAGTAGCTACAGGAAAAATCAGATTATGTAAGAAAAAATAAGGTTTACATTCTTTTAAACACAAAGAAACAGATGTCTGCATCTTGTATCTGTCTGCTGACTCCAGTTACTCTCAAATTCTTGGAGGATATATAAAACTGAATTTGAAAAGAACAGCAAGTGGAATCAAAACTTAACTGTGCCCTCCAAACCTACTTATTTTACCTGATATTTGCAATGCCTAGTTTACACTGCATCCTCATATTTATGTAGACTTCGCAAGGTATAAGTACTCCAAACAATGCTGAATGTACAAGAGAAACAGTTTCACAAATAGGATATAACATGTGCTTTTCAGGCAAAAATGTCTCCTTACTAACATGCCTCCTTACTATTTTGGTCAATTTTTCAAATGACAAAATAGTCCCTGTCAAGAACTTGGTTACATACACATATTTTTAACAAACCCAAGAGTCTCATTTGTTAGATCATTTGAAAAGGATAGGATTTTACTAAGCAGTGTATCTAAGCCTCTAGTGTTACCATAGTCCACAACATTTTACAAAGATAACTCTCATATTTTAAAATACATGAATACAGTGTTCTTCCTTGTACTAAATGTGATTACTTCCAAGTTTATAAGCATAATCAAGACCTCTTCCCTGGAAGAAAAATGCATTTTTCTGTAGCTTGCCTTAAAGTGTGATCCAAGACAATTATTATGTTATTGAATGTAAATTTTTATATTAATGGTCCAACAGTGCAGAAGAAACACAGGATAAATCATTGTAAAGGAAGAGAACTGTTCTGGCTTTCTGTCACATGCAGTGCACTTTATCAGCTTAATTACACAATGCTGGCAAATAATTCCATTTATAAATAGTAACACTGCACCTTTGACACTATACTCAATCAAAAAAATAGATTTGCTGAAATGAAGAAAACGTTCCTGTATAAATTGGAGTATAATTATAAATCAATTCTTTTGTTTCCTCATCTTCACTGGGGAAACGGTGCAGGCTCTTCCGGGCTGTAAAACATTGTAAAAGTACAGATCACTTTACTGTTACCCTCCTTGCCAGTGTCTTTCTTGGCAAAGTAAGTTATTCTGTGTAACATAACAGCAAATGGAATTACAGTAACTTGTATAGGAAAAACTGTGAAGATACATCTTCAGAAAGTTGGTTATAGCACATTTTATTACTGGGGAGGGAGAAATTTAATTATTAATTTAAAGCCAAGACTGTACAAAAATATTTATCCATGATGTACTGGCAGTATATACCACAGATACCAGTACTTGTAATACTGAAAGAAATGCACCAGCGTATCAGCCTACCGAAGGCTGCAGTGTTAGCATGGACTGTGCTGGTGAGGACAATGAAAACTGAATTGTTGTCTGGTTTATCATGTTGGCAATTCTACACAAGTTAACATTAACGACAGATGGATATGAAAATGATATTTCAGTAGAATGGTTTAGTTATTAAGTGATCATAGATGGGTTTATTTTTGCCAGCTGAAAATAGTTTACTTTTTTCACCCCGTGGTTTATTTTCAAAGTTAAGGAAGACATTCTGCCTTACATTAGCTGAAAACATCAATTACTCATTGCCACATCATGATATGAAGTACTTGGCAGGAGCAGCTGTACACAGACTGGGGAGGTAATGAAGAATAACTTGTGATTTGGTATATGAGATGGGGTAGACACATAAAACTGGCTGACGCAAGTTTGCTCTACTAGAATTGAAGGTCAACAGATCCAAAAGCTAGCGAGATATCTGTGTGGTACTATGCACAAGCTCATTATATGTGTATACATATATAAAAGAACTCACATGCACTGTGTCTGAATAGGACTTATAAACAGAGCTAGCACTTATTTTGCCACATTCATTTGGATAATGGCCTGAGCAAGCTTACCTCTGCCTATAAGACACTATGCAGACAGATACTAGAGAATGTAGCAAACAAAACTAGAAAACATGCTGCATTGTAGTATTATGACTACAAAAGAAAAAACAGACTCATACTATACTTTCTCCTATTTTTCTCTTTATTTTTGTCTTAGTCTCCCGTAACTACCCTATCAAAATTCTTAAAATAAAAGCTTATGGATACTGACAAGGAATTTTACACGATTTTGCTACCTTTTCGCAAAGGGGAGTAGGACTACATTATGCAAAAAAGAGCCCTGAATTGCACAAAGCACAACTCTCATTTCTACACTCTCACTGACCAGGTCAGCACAAGTTGCATTTCTTTAAGCCGCTGTGTGTTTTCTCCAATTAGGTGACTCTTTTGGTTAGAGAGCAAATCTAGAGACCAAACTCAATTAGGTTGTTGATTATGTTCCTCACAGTCCCAATAGATCAGGTAAGACAATTTCACAAATAGCCAATTTAAAATATGAAAATTATTATTTCAGCAGAATGGTTTAGTAAGTATAAATAAAGGAATAAAGTAAGCTTGATCCTTTCAAATACTCTTGTATTTACATCCTGCTTATTTAAAGCAAATAGACCAGAAGTGTCATAAATTATCAAAATTTTACACACTAGTTACTTCCAGCTTCTTAGGGTATAACCAAACATATTAGAAGCTCTGTAAAATTCAAAAACTTCTTGTGCTGTCTATAGTATGTAATTGTTGGGCACCATATGGTACCCCTTTGATACATCTGTATACTGCCCAAGCAGTATTTATAATCTTGGTGCATATATTCTGCAAGCAAAACTGAGAATACATTGAATGACTGTAACTCAGTTTGGAACTGAAGAAACCTCTGGAATTATGAATGGAGTATTTTTTTCATTTCACTGTCTTTGTGCAAGGGAGGCTAAAATGCTACAGTGATCATTCGAAATGGTAGAAAGTCACAGTACAAACAATGCTTTTGAGCCAATCTACTGAAAAGAGTTTGTGGAATTCCTGGCCTTTTGATGTCACTTTTACTAAGCCATTCTATTTCTAGTAGTCCTTGGTTTTTTATAAGCCTATAAAGCTTGCAGAGTAATCTTCTCAGAAAGCAGTAAGAGGTACTGAACTTTGACAGCTGAAAAAGAGGTCTGTCATCTTCAAAGATTTTCACTAATGCTTCACTCTAAAAAACCAACGTTTATAGATAATAAACTTTTTACCTTCATTAATAAAGAAGTCAGCTATATAATACGCTGCTCTTATAGCTGATGGGGAATGTGGAATGCCTGGTGAATTCTTCCACTCAAAAGGATTTTTCTCTGGATGCCACTGGACACCATAAATTGGGTATTTGTATGCTGCAACAAACACAAAGCACGTAAGCAAGGTCTATGCCTTAATAATTATGTGCTTAGTCTCACTGCAAAAGAAACTCAAAGGATAAGCTACAAAAATACCTCACTTAACAGTTTCACAAAAGCTTAAACAACAAGTTGAAACTCTGTTAAAGTCACAGTAGAACTGAAGGGAAAAAATGTATATTGTAAAAGAAAGGTCTTGTTCCATGCAAGATTTTTGTACAATGCTTTTTTGATTATTCATTTCAGAATTTTTATATACACACACACACACACACTAAAAAATAATGTTACAAGTGTACCAGTCTCAAAACTTCCTATCTACTGCCAGCATCACTCAACATACAATACTCACAGCCACACAGGGTATCCCTTGCAGTTCTGCGGGACAGATCCAAGTCTTAGGATCTCCTTGAAGGCCCAGTCAATCCAGAGGCAGCTCCCATCTGCTCTGTGCCAGGCCCAATACACACAGGGAGAAGCCAGTCCTTAACTCTCTTACAGAGAATAGCAGCACAGCAGCTGATGACTGCTCTGTGATAAACCGCTTGCAGGCACGGGAGATGTCTGTCATTAGCCTAATTAGGTTTTCTGATCAAACTGCTATTCTTTGCTTCTGGAGGACAGCCAGTATGCCCTACAGAAGAATCCCATGGGCCGACAGCTGGGCCTTATGGTAGAGCTGCTAGTAGTGCACTGATCAAGATAAACCACTCCCTAAAGAGCTAACTTGTTTCTTAAGCTGAGCAAGCCTAGTGCAAAACATATGCGACACAAGGCGAGTAACACAAAAGGGTTTTGGAGGAGGGCAATTACCAGTATTGCTGCTAAAGTAACGAGGGATGTTGCTGTTATCTCGGTACTCTGAATTGTTCTTCCCATACAGGAAACAGATATAGAGCATCACAGGAATGCAAGCATAAGCAGACAGAAAGCAAGGTGCAGCAGAGGCACATTGCACTGTGAAGGGATTAAACTACTACAGGATGAGTGCTGTAGACTTCACATCACAGTACTCAAAGTGTAACAGCATATCTGGAAGGGGAACAGCAGGTGAGAGAAGTAAGTAATTAGGCTCACAGGCATGTACTCAAAAGATAAAATATCCCCACAAACGGAGTATGTTCTTTACAGCCAGGGCACTGACAGGGCTGATGCTCACCCTGCTATTCTAACAGCAAGCTTGCAGTTCAAATTAACATCAGTGTCACAACACCTCTAAAGAACTACTTTGTTACAGTCACAGTTTACAAAGGAAATTCATTTCCCTACCTTCCATGGTAGATATAAACTCCACTTCTTCAATGGTGTTAGTGGTCAGAACATTATAGAAATTACGAAGCTTTTCATTCTTTGTGAAATTCTGTGATAAGAGGGGGAAAAAAAAAAAAGGTGTTATTTGCTCATTTATTTCTAGTTTTAACAGAGCAAATGCATTTGTGTTTAGGAAATAAAATGATCAAATACCTTCATGGAGAGGCTCCACATATGAAAGTTTGATGTCAACGGCTCAGTAGCAAATGCATGTAATACATCATCAGGGAAATTCTTGAATAATCTACTGTCTTTTGCAGCTATTACAAAGAAAAATGAAGAAAGGATGTTGTCCATTACCCAAGCTGCTAACAGATGGACTAATACTGAACATAAGACAAATTTAATAAAATACTGCATTAAAGTAAACTTTTTTTCTGTGGTATAACTTTATGATTTTAGAATACGCTGCAAGGAAAATCAGTGAAATAACTACAACAGATTTCCAATATGCTTTTACCACTGTCCTTCAGTCTTGTGCCAGAGAGGACCCAACTTTGCTACTTAAGTTCTCACTAAAATAAGCATCATTCTTTGCCACTCATTTCAGTCACTTTTCCATTCACAGTGAGGACAAATGACAGTATTTGTGAATGCTACATGGTCCGCAGATGGATTACTCACAAATTAAAGGATAAAGTATCAACAGAGGTCACATTTTACCACTGCTGCGAAGTGGCACAGCTCTACCTTAAGGGATCTCTCCGATTTCAGTACTGTACAAGTAGGACAGCAAAGCTAATATTCATCATTAGGAAAGATGCAATTTGAAAAATTTTTAAAAAAATTTAAAAATTTACCTGCTCTCCGAGTTTGATAGGTTTTGGACCCATTAAATTTGTTCAGCTCAGTAACAAAAAGGGACCTAAACCCACATTATTTTTGTGGGTCCAAATTATCAAATGATTCAAAGAGCCACAACTATGTTTTTTGCTGACTGCTGTTGGTTTCAAACGGCTTGTGCTCACATCTCTTTAGAAGTGATAAAGTTGCACTGACTTTATAAAAACAGTCATGGCAACCTAATAAGAAAGAATTTAACAAAATAATCATCAGAAACCTCCCAAACATTCACCCCTGCATATTTATCACAAATAAAACACAACACCTCTCAGAAAACTCAGACATGAGATGTAACGGATTATTCACCTGAGGTAAAGTTCAGAGGAAGTGCAGAACCCTGTGTCTTGGTATTAACAAGTAAAACTTCGCCACTTGTCAGATACGTAAGCTCTTCGTGTCCAAGACATGTTCCCCATACTGGGAAATAATCTCCTTTATCATTAGCCTTCAAAATAAAAAGCAACAACATAAGGAAAAAGTACTGAAGATTTACAGAAGGAAGACTGAAGAGAACTTCCTACTCTTTTCGCTTTCTCTTGTGTAGGTGAGAAATAAAACTACTACAGTAGTACAAATTGCAACCAGAGGAATTGTAACAGTTCAATTACAATTGAAATAAACACACTCCCTTAGTTTTCCTCCTAAAATATGAAGGCTAGGGGATATACACATGTCCATTGAAGCTGTAAACTGAGCCTAATGTTGATATTAATTTCACTGTTCTGTTCTACCAGTAAGTAATATTGAGAGCAGCCTATAGAGAAACCACAAAATGGCAACATTTCTATAAAAAAGGCAATCATAAGAAGGGACACAAACCAATTTGTCACCATTTTGAGGGAAACCCTATTCATTACAACTCATACTTTTATATGAAGTGCATTATGATCACACACCAAGGGCCCTCTGCAATGTTTGTATGCCTGTGCCCACCCATCTGTTTTAAGAAAACATAAATCCTATTACTAGCATGGCTACAGTCTTCAGTAACATACTTATATGCGTGTTTAACTAGCAGGTTTGGACCTGTGTTCCAGAAAGATAAACTGTGAATTTAAGCAACATGAAAAAGTGACAATCATTTTCAAAAGAATAAAAATTGGGAATAAGTGCAAAAACAAGAGAAGAAAGCAAAAAGGGGAAAAGGAAATAAAAAAGAGAATACAGCTACCTTCCTGTCACTTAACTAAGCCCACTGTATATACACACAGTGGAAATTTGCTTTTTTGTATGGTTTATTCCTGATACTAAGTGCATATTAGAGACTGGGGTGTTTCAGAACTCCTGTTTCTGTGAAATCCGTGTAGTCTTTCTTAACTTGTTTGTAAACATTTTTAAGTTGTGCTCACACACACAAAGAGCTGCTGCTCAAAAGCCATTTTTGAGAAAGCTGAAATGACAGGCTTAAAATAAAAATGTTACCCTCCTGCATTACTGGTGGTATTATAATAAGAGCCCATATAACTACTACTTCTCAGAGCAAAACATGGAAGATTTACAGAAAGAAGGCTAATAGTTCTGCAGAGTTTTCATGACCACCATCATGCATGGCTAGAGACACAGAACTTGCAACTCCACTGTCTTTTCTTCATGTAAGTGAGGAATAAAACCACTAATGGCAAAAAAACGGGCTACAGTTTAAGAACAATTACAACTGAACTGTAAATGTTTTGTGCCCCCACCCCTTTTTTTTTAATAAACATTAGCCTGCAGGCTAAGAATATATTAAACAACACCCAAGACATCACATTTTAAAAAAATACTTTAAAAGCTGGAAAACAGTATTCCATTTAGGTTTTTGCCTAGCTAGTAAAATTCTATTGACTTGGATGGGGATTAGCATTTTGCATCTTCCATTCATATTAAAGCAGAGCCAGACCAAGTAATTTCTCATTGTGAACATTTGAAAATGAAGGGAAAAAGGAGCCCTCATACACTTTAAAAAAATCCATAAAATTCAGTCAATTCTGTACCTGGTAATACACTCTTGAGTATTGTAGCTCAACTTACATTAGTAAAATTGCCAAAATTTTACAGTGTTAAGTCTCAAAAGATGAAAATCAAAACACACAACCATCACAAATAGCACAGAAAAACCCCTAACTTATTATTGAGGGTTACCTATGATGAACCCAAAATTGTTTTCTGCCTTTCACTCACCTGAATTACACATACCATCAAATAAACCTGCCTCTCCAACCATAAAATTATGACATAAGCAATTCAGTTAATCATTGTGAAATGTCAACAGAATTTCATAATAGTAGCGCAAACCACAAGAAACCGTCACCCCATACTGAATAGCAAGACACAGGTAGCACTTAACACAGTGAGCAGTTTCAAAGAGACAGATGAGATTAATCGTCTTACAAAAAAATGAGATAGTCTTTGCAAGATTCAGGTTTAAGGTGACTAACAATCACCACAAATAAAGACAAACAAAAGAACACCACCACTGGTGCCATGAGGATCGAAGAGTAGGAAACTTAATTACTGAACTGCAAACAGCTAACTGGTCCTATGAATGCCACTGCTTGCACTTTCTTTGCCTGCTATTGGAAAGCTGGCAGTAAGGGTAGAAGAGGAATTCCTCACTGCCAGTGAGTGCTTCTACCATGGCAACGGTTTAAGCACTACTCATAACTGGCTCTAGAATGGGGCAAAGTTTGCCAAAGTATGACTTCCGTGACAATTTTAATCAACGTTAGCTGAAAATAAAAGAAGTCAGTAAAGAGGAAAAAGAAAGAAAATTTACATTTTTATTCAATGTGAATACAGAAGATCCTTAACAAATCATAAGGATTGTATATAAAGCTCTATCAATCTCCATTCCTTTCCACAATGCAAATTTTACTTCAAAATGTGTTGATTAGTATCTGAAAAAAACCCACCTCTTATGCTCTAAGAGAATTAAATCTTCAATAAGGATTCAGAGCCCTCCTGATGTTCTTTGAAAGAAACAGCTTTCCCAGAAATTTAATCTTTTCTTAATAAAGCTAATGATCATATAAATATTTAAAAATAATTAATACAACTTTTCAAGTATTCTTCCCACCTTTTTTTGTGTTATAAGTTAAGCTAGTGTCTACTTCAAAATTCTGCTATATTTAGTTACCAATGCAAAGAAACAGGTAAAATGGTATAACATGCTAATGGAGATCCATCATCTGCACCTCCAAAGATGTATTTAAATCTACTCATAGATAAGTGAGAATAAAGGTGCTTCACTAGCTGTAACATACATGTGAAGGGAGGCCTTAATATTTTATTATTGTAAATGGGTTTATTTGAAAGTCTCTCTATCATTCCTTCCAAGTCTAAACTTTAGTCATAAGACTTCTACAAATGATTACGTATGTCTATCTTTGTTCAACATTTAATGTCAATGGATACTCTGCACTTTTGGAAGGCATTACTGTTACTTTATTGCAAGTTCCACACAGCCATAAAGCCCTAGGTATAATGAATAAATGATAACTGTTCTCACCTGAAGAACTTGGGAGTTTAAGACCATGACACAACATATAATAGGAGAGGGTGTCAGAAGTCTGAATCTTAAGCTATTAAATGATTTTTTTAATGCAGAAGCCAGCAATGAGCTACTACTTATCAGCTTACAGTTAACACACTGGATGCCAATGGAAAAACTATGAAAATATGAACCTCCCTGTCATTTTGATCTCTGAACAGTGACAATAACAAGAACAGACCATTCCTTAGTAATTACCTCTAATGCCTTGTGGTAAAATATCTTAGCAACCCTGGAATATTCTGAAGTCTTAAGATCCACACCACCTCCTGGAAAAAGTACCCTGAAAGGCAACATCCAAGAATCTGATTAGCAACGGTGATCAAACTAGAACCTGGACAATGTACACAGAGAAAGGTCTGATAGTGGTTTTAAGGGTAGGATTCAGGTCTAGGTCAAGACACCTACATTTTAGGAATCTGTAGATAGGCATCTAAGCTTCCATTATGGACAGCAGGGATCTAGCCAGAAAAGTCAATGGAGACTCAAAGAGGTTTTCTAGAGCAGACACCTAACTGGTTGGTAGGTTGAACAGCCTTGTAGGCTCCACTGGCTGTACTGCCTAGCACTCCATTAATTATGAGTTTAGACAGCTAGCGCACACACAGACAGCTAAGTTGAGGTGTCTTAGTCCTCAACTGAATCATATCCTGAATCTCAGTGTTCTTCTACTGAAGAATGGTTACTATCACAAAGTAGTGACCAAGCCTAGTGCAACGTATGGAAGAGCAGAGTAAACAGAATATACACAAAATAGCACACAGATTTCAGCTGGTAAACAAAAGGGTTGCATGCCATGACTCTGCCAGATCCTGTCCTGACTCTTACCTGGCTCTCCCTACCACTTTAAAATCCTGGCCTCAATCTTAATTCATCCTGTTCAATTTCAATAAGGAAGAATTGTGGCCCTAGCAGAGTGACCTTCTTATTGCAGACAACGCAGATCAAAAAGTTCCCATTAAAAGGGAAAAAAAAAGTATGTTTGGCTGTAACCTTTGGTCACTCAGGATCTAATATAGCCACAGAAAACAAAGCAATCTCAGAGACAATTTCAAAGAAAGTGCACAATCTTTTTCCACCACAAAAAAAAAAAAAAAAAAAAAAAAAAAAAAAGGAGACTCGGTACAAAACAAGACAACTCAGCAACTCAGTACAGTCTAGCAGAGATTTCACATGTACATGTGATGACATGGAAAGTAATCAAGTACCATCAGAGACAGTAACATGAAATAAAGGAACTCTCTTCTGGGTGTAACTGGAACAGTACTTGCAGAACCAGCAGAACTGAATGTGTGAGCGCTCCCTAATCCACTGCAGCAGAACCCCAACTAGATTTACTCAAGCCGCATCCTTCAGTTGCCCATTTTTTACCAAAATGGCTGAAGGATTTCCTTTACGTTTCTGTGCTCTGGAAACATCAACCTGTACCAGTGAGATACTAACAAGCAGCTAGAAACAACTAACATCTCAAATGATCCCAAGCATTTGCAGAGTGAGTGTGCGTTTAAACCCTTGTGACCAGGTTTATTGTAAGGTGAATGATGCACAGGATCATGCAAAAGCCACCAAGTAGTTGGTGGAAAAGAGGAGCAGTATTCACAAAAATTTAAGTCCGATTACTCTCCAGTGCCAATATAGAAAATGAATACAGCTGAAAGTATTTTCAAAACAGGCCAGATTATAGATTTCTACAGAGATCTAGTCAGACAAATAAGGCGATCCTTACTTGGAAGTGGTAGAAAATTCACTCCACCTGTTCCTTTTGTTCAACCCCCAAACTGGCCAATACTAATTAGGAAAAACAATTGTCATTTCTGCTAATGCAAAAAGGAAGTAACCCATTAAGTAGCAATGGTAATGGCTTGACATTGTCATAAACAGATTGAAATGCAACTACCTGTATTCCAGTATCTCTGATTAGAGCTGATGATGTTCACTGTGAATTTCAAAGGCTATCTCAGGAGTACATTGCTATATTCATAGAATTCTGTCTCTACTACCGTAAATTTCATTATTTCAAGAAGGTGGCATTTAATAAGAAATAATTTCCAACTGCAAAGCACCTGGAGCTAAGGCCTCACAACATGGAAGATCAATATATCTTCTTCTTATTCTAAGTTTCCACAGAATGGAAAGTCCTTCCATCCAGAGATCTTGTTTTTTACACACAGCTATACTGTGGAAGCCATTAGCTGACATCGGAGAGCAACAAGAGGAAATATAAACCATCCTTACCCACCTATATAGCACAGACCCAACTGCCAGTCACTGCAAAGACAGAAGGATAAGGGAACTGGATCTACTTGCCTAACACCCTCTTCTGCATTGAGGTAGGTGGTGAGGTAGAAAGAGCGGGAGACCCCATTGGTTAAAGTCCTGGCAACCAAAGAGAGGCTGGCAACCATGAGAAAGTCATGAAATGATTCAGTTTGATCCAACATGAGCCACAGGGGAGAAAGTATCACTGTCTTATACTTGGTTATACCACAAGACTGTAAAGCCTTTGTGTACAGGGCATGCTGTGGAGCATAAGAGGACAATGCTCTCCCCAGACAGCCACAGGTCTAAATCTGCAAGTTCTACACATGTTGATTAACATTCTAGTATATGCATAAGCTTAACAAAAATATTCATGGTTTAAGATGCTCATCTCATGACTACAAGTAGCCCAATCACATGCTATGGGCTCCCACACAATCAAGCCTGTGAAGCATAGCATCAGCTGATTTAACTCTTCTAAAGCACACTTCTAGCACAAGGCAAACATAAAAGGTTTTGACTTTGCTTAGTCCACAATTAAAATGTGTTAAATTAGATCACATTATCCCACATTTAAAATGTAGGAAGAACACATTTCTTCTAGGCAAACAGTTGCCATAGGTCAGCTGAAAAGTTTATCTAACAAAGACCTAAGCCACAGAATCACAACAGGCAAGACGGGCCATTCAAGTAGCAAGAGAGAAAGCACCCAAAGAGAAAAAGGGTAGAAGACACTGGAAATCAGAAACTTTTATGACAGAGGAGATACGGAGAGGACTGGAAGAGGAAAGAAAAGGTAGAAACAGGGATGAAACACCCAGCAAGTGCTATTAAATACCAAAATTAAGGTGATCACTCAAATAAGGAAGAGAAAAAAATTAACAAAGAGGAAGTGGTCTATTTCACTTGTAAAATTGTTAAGTACTATGTCACTTCTGTCTGCCTACAGGCAAGCACAGGAGAATGCCAAGATGAGCCTTGGTACTGTTGGAGATTATCTGACATGTGCTCCTCAAGGAAGGAAAGGCAGCAGACCGACATCGGATGAAATAGTGCGCTCTCCGTCTTAGGGCATATTTACATGTCTGCAGCGCTCAGCACAACCTCCCAAGAGAGTAGAAAGGCAGTGTTCTTGGCAATACAGCAGAGCTCAAAACCAGAACTATCACATCTTTCAACAGAAAACCAGTGCTCAAAACTTACCCATTAATAGAGTGGAATATTTTATCATATTCTTCATCTGAAAGATTTAATCTGAAACACCAAGAAAATAGTTACAGAACACACATGAAATATACATATTTAACAACAAAAATATCATTGTTATTGAATGGAAACATGAGACACAGGAAATATATAGAAAGCACGCTTTAAACAGAATAAAATAGACCCAAACCAAATGAAACAATTCACTTGAAACAGCTCAGTCCCCAAGATTGAAAATAGGGCCCTGTCAGGTACTGTTCAGGATTAGTACTCTGAGACCCCTTTGCAGATACTCGTTAAATTGAATATTTACATGAACGGCATGGTGATTATTTCCTGCAGACCGGCAACTCCGGTTTCCAGCTGACTCTAAGAAGGGCAGAGCTGCAAACAGTGGGTCACACCCATTCTTCAGCAAAGATATAGTTGAGAGGTAGAAAGATGAGAAAGACCTCAGCATCAGCAGAACGTCAGCAAACCAGTATGACAGCTATACTGATGCAGAACTGATACACTGGGTATATTCAAACAGTCCAGCTCGGCTGCATCTAATGTACCTGCCAGAATCAGAAGCCTCCATTCACTGGTGAAGCTTCTGGTCAGTGAACATTCTGAAAGCTCCACCAGCTATGTAAGGAACACTGGCTTCTAATTCAGGCACTTTACCAGTGCCCTTATTGGACTGTGTAGATACATCCTATTGTGATTTTCTGCAGCTGCATTAGTATCATTTTTAAGTTCTGACAATTACCATTTCAACATCTGATTTCAGTGCATTTACTATTTTATAGCTAACTGTTGGCTATGAAGCATTGTCAGTTCTGTTAGTTACTCTGCTACTTTTTAGCCAACAACAAAATACAAGAACACATGGAGTCAGTGACCCATAGTTTGAGCAGAACTGGACTTTGGTTTCTTCAAGGAGTACTGATAGCCTTCCTCCATTACTTGAATACTAGGACTACAGAATGTGACAAAAGATAGCATGTATGTATGTATCTAGATAGCTATGTGTGTTTGTGGGTCACTACGCATTAGACTGAATATAGCTAACCTCAAAAAACACTGATGCACACTATGGAGGGTAATTTTACAGGTAAAAAAATAATATTTTTCAAAGAATGGTTATTATCATAAGAAGAAATATTAAAAATTACATGTTCCAGTCTGGTTTTATTCTGATTTCTAAAACCGTGGCATCTTCAAATAGTCTTTGAGGACCTCTAAACACCCAGAAAAGCAGCACAACTGCTTTCTGTGCCTCTAAGATGATACTTCTACGTTAAACAATTATTACCCACTTGTAAGGATACAAAAACCTACCTTATTGGCACAACTCGGGCACCGGCAGATTCCAAAAACTTCACATATGAAGCCGCAATATAAGAACTTCCAAATTTGTGGAACTTCTTGAAGTGGCATTCCTGCGACAATATCCCTGAGGGGTCCAAGGAAGAAAATTAGCGCTATACAAACAACAAATGCTACGCACCGAAAGAAAAATTAAACTCCAATTTCCTAAATGCCAGGTTACAGCGTTACATTTACTGCCTGAAAGAATTATAAACACGAGACAACGGGGCAGCAACGACGATGCCTAGCCACAAGCTACCAAATAAACACACGTTATCTGACTAAGACTTAGCTCCCCTGCCTTAACTGTTTAGTACTACAACTTCTCCTAAGTAAGTTACCGAGATTTTTAAACAAAGTATGGACAGAGTAACGCTATCTGTAGAAGCTCTAACCAAACCTGCGCTCCGGGAGGCCTTTCACCCCGCAGGGAAACCGGCAGGGTTTCCATGTCGGTTGCAGGAGCCGTTCCCTCCCGCAGGACGGCGAAGGCAGGGTGCGGGGCAGCCCTCGGCCGCCGTGTCGCGCTGGGCCGGCCGGTAACCCCCGCGGAGCGGCCGCC
>NW_010973294.1:1162801-1180531 GCF_000737465.1 Haliaeetus leucocephalus | reverse complement strand
GCCGCCGCGGGGCACGCTGGGAAAGGTAGTTCCGGCGGCGGGGCAGCCCCCGGCCGCGGCCTGCGGCCTGTGCCCGGCGGCGGGGGCGGCCTCGGTCCTGCCCAGGCCCCTTCTCGCTCCTCCGCAACGTGACGCTTGTAGCACTAAACAGTGACAGACGAGGCTCGTTCAGCTAGAAAAGGTTTATTAATATAAAGCTGTTAATGCGTAAAAAAATTAAAAAACATTGCGCATTACATTGTGCTTATAGTCAGTAGAAAATTGTATCTGCATCATCATTTAACGGCAACTTTCTTTTTTTAGAGGCACTCCTGGTATTCTTAGAGAAGAACAATGTGCTTAAGAGATTTTTACTTCTTTGTTCTGGTGATTCGGCAGCTCAGAGCTGCCACACCACCACCCATCGCACCAATGCCTCTTCCATTCGTTACGCAAATGTCCTAATGATCTCCTGCCCCATTAGGAGCAGCAGCTGCAATTGTACCTTACGCAGAGTTGCTACCGTCTACATAACATGTAAACATTAACAAATAATTAACGTGGCACACACGTTACCATTTAATAATACATTCAGGATATTTTTGAAGACACGTAAGACTTCATACAGCTGGTGTAGTCCAAATGACAACCAAAAAAAACCACAGCTACGTTTTGTCCATGTGCATATACATATGCAATCAGATGAAGTCTCTGCTGCACAAAACAGCAACGATTACAGATTGGTTTCATAGGAAAAGTTTAAATCTTCCTGTTCACTGAAACACAGTTAATTCCTTTATGCAGTTTACATTCAAGGATTAAAATTGAAGGAGCATCAGGTTAAGACAATAGCTTCAGTTCTCCAGTTTGTAAATGATTTGCAACTTGAGTTACTCACTTGAAGAATTGCCAAATGCCTGACTACTTAGTCTATTTTCTTATAAAGAAGAATTAGCACTTCATTGAACTCCTCTATTTACAGAGCTTTTACATTGCAAAATAGTCCAATCCGAGAAAAAGAAAGGTACATGAAATATGTGAATATATGAAAATGTATCTGGAAAATGTTTCTTTAACTTTAGGCTCCCTCCCTATCAAAGATACCCTGAAGGAGAAGAATGAAAAATGCACTTGAGGAAATGAGGGAACTGGAAGAAAAAAAAAAAAGGAAGAAAAAATCCTTGTCGGTTTTGAAATAATTTTGTATTTGGCATTGACCTTACCACAGCGGAAGAAACTACAACCAACAAGTACTCTATGGGCCTTTCATAGATGTTCCTCTTGTTAATAAAGAATAGCCTCCAATGGCTTCTGCAATAATGCAGTATTAATGATAATCTAAAATAAGAAATTTCTGATTTAATAGGACAGTCTCATTTCTCTGCCCTAAGCATATATTAATATAACATCCCAATGTCCTAAAGATTCCAGAATAACTGAAGTTAGCATTTCTAGCTACCCGAGGAACAAAGCATTTGTTACGGATTCCTGGAATGCTTAAATAAATAGTGCTTATGCAAAGACCCCCTGGCTTATTACAAAACAGCATTAAAAATGGGGTAAATGAACTCTAGCAGTTGGTGGACTAACAGATTTTAACAAAAAGCTGAGTGAAAAATAAAATAATGTTTTAGATTATTAAATACTGGGGATTGCAGGGTAATACTGCTATGTAATGTGAGTGATAGCTTTTATACATGCAGTGGTCATATCTGAATTATGTCCCTTAAAAAAAAAAAAATCTGTTTTCAATAAGTATAGACAGATTTTTTTTTTCATTATCCCTACAGAAATAAAGAAGAGGGCTCAACAGAAATTAAAAATCATTCCTTCCAGTGCCCAACAGAAGACACAGACTGGCAAGTTGCCAATTACTTTTCTGAAAATAAAAAGAAGATTCCCAGCATCTCCTATGCTGAGGTCCAAAGTGACCTACAAGCACCCTTAAACCATACAACAGGTATTTCTAAAGTTCACATGCACAAAGGATAATCTACTTCACCCTTCAAAACAAAGAGATACTGCAAACAGCTAAGAACTTGACCTCTGTAGCACTCTACAGTAGCAATTGAATTAAAGATGATCATAATCTCAGTCGCTTATCACTTGTCCGTGGACAGTATCTCTTTGAAGAAAGAAAATCAGGATTTTCAAGGTTGTTTTGACACTCTTACCAGTTGCTCCTTCTGATTCATACTGTCCCTTGAAGAATAGGTACATGGTGTTTCCCCTATTGTCCTCTGGAAGATTACTGTATTAATTAGCACAAAAAGGGAAGCTGCACAAGCAGCACAAAGATTAACACAGATGTCTCACTATTGCTGACTAATTTTCAATTTGACACAAACTAACAAAACAGTCTTTTTTCCTGAGAGTCAATCCAAGAAGCAGCCTCTTTTTACTCCTTGTAAATTAGCCCTGTAGTCATACTTCCAAAATAAACTAGTCTACCCCATTCATGTTCTGTTCTTTTTTGTATTGTATTATTTTGACAAGCCAAGATACAAGAGCTATGCATAAGGTTCTGGACTGCATTATTACAGATGAGTCATCTCCAAAGACTTAACAGGAGCAGTATCAATCCCTGATATCCAACGCAGCATTCAGCTTTTCATCATACAAGTTAATCAATTACAAACAGTATTGCAAATATGCAGAATTCCTTAATCTCTTCAGATGTACATACTGATAGAATCCAGTTAGTATGAAAGTGTAGTCAGTATAATACTCAGTGCCTTGCAAAGACATACTGATTTCATTTACAGTAATTTCAAGTTTACATGAAATATTTTGTATTAAACTTATTTCCACTTCCAGTGTTCAAGAACTGATATAATACTGTTAATAAGGTTATTCCTGGGCAACCAGAGAAATGCTCTGAAGATAATCTGCAGATGCCATTATAAAGTCAGTCCATTCCTTGGCCAGCTCTTCCATGGAGACTTCCTCCCCTCCATATTCCTGGGGGAGAATGCTGACCGGGAAATGTTCAGTCAGACTCTGCACGTAGTTATTTCCATGCATATACACCTAAAACAAAACATGAAAAGAATTTACTTGGGTATGAATGCTAGACTACTGAGTGAAAACACGCAGTAAAGAAACTCGGTGCAAGAACTGCAGCTACCAGCTTGGTTTGACTAAACAAGTGTACTTGTTCATAATGAGCTCCTTAAATGAAGAAGAAAGTACAACATAATTGAGTTTCCCATGGGTGCTCAAACTCTGTCCTGCTCAGTATCTGCAGCTTGATGAAGCATGGGCTACAACCCGAGAACTGCATTTTATGCAGCTGCGAGCACAGGAGCCAAAACTAACTACATGCTTCTTCCACACTGGCTTAGCAACACTGATGAGGGTACACGCTACATCCACACAGCTAAAGTGAGCTAAACCATGAGAAGACTGGGGTTTGGTCTTGTCATGACAGCTATCATGTACTTGCTTTTGAGTCATTTCCAAGAAAAGAACAGTGTTTGGCTCCTGGTCATTACTATCTGGTCCTGCCACATTTATTTAAAAACAACTTTATGTAATACGTATGTAGGTTCAGACAGGTGCCAAGGAGGATATTCAAAACAATCTATATCTCAGTCCCTATGTTTCAGTTCCAACTGAAATTAGATCCTGGACTACTTCTCCACTTTAACCCTTGTAATACTGTACTTTCTGTTCTTCTCTTTTTGCTTCATTGTAGCTATTTTGAAGCCTTGTTCATTAGTTCCAGTCAGACACTTTTATAGGCCTCTTATGAACACTTGACAAGAATTTTCTGCAATTATTATTACACAAAGACTACAAGAATATGCACTCCTGTAGTAGTTGGCTGCCTTTTATCTAACACTTCCTCATCAGAACGTAAAAGAATGAATGAATAGTAATTATTCCTATGAGGGTATGGGGAACTGGCTGAGTTTTTTTTTTCAGGTCATACCTCTAACTAAGCCAGGAGACAAGCCAGTCTGGTTCTATTCCACTCCATGAACTGCAATATCTGGTTTGTTTTCTTTTATGCCTTTACTCTCCATCTACCCTCTTTTCTGCTTTTTGAGTTCTAGCCCAAGATATTCTGAGCTAGATCAGGTGACAGGGGCTTTTTTTCAGAGGTATTAATGTGAGAGAAGTGCCATGGCATCAAGACACTTTTTAGTCATCTTTTGAGAGTGAGGGACTGCACAAGGCTGGCAGAAAGAATCTTGCCTCTCTCCCGTAACAAAATACACATGCTACAAAAAGGGGACTGGCAAATAACAGCTAACAGTGACCAGAAAAATCTGGATCTACTGTCCTGGAGTGCCGTGGCTACTGCAAATGCAGAAGATCCACGTGCTGAGACAAGGAGGCTTCAGAATGGGAATAAAAATAGGCAGGACTGATTATTTTGTACCTTAGTCCTGCTGTTAACACTTCACAGTACTTCCTTTTGTGCCAGCTGAAACCACCAATATTCTTCCTATGCTACAATAAACCAGAATTTTTGGCATGCTTTTGCATCCAAATACAAACAAGGTTTTCGGATTTAAAACTGCAGAACAATTTAAAACAATTAAGGAGCTATTTGGAAAGAAACTTTCAACTTCAGCCTGACCTATGTTTAATGCATAAACGCCTCTGCAGGTCTTTCAGAACTAAAAAGTTGTCATCTTCTAATTCTGTGCAACTTGGAGCATAACATCATTGTTCAGTGACAATTTCTGTCATTTATAGGCAGAGCGCTGGGAGATCCAGGACCTATTTCTTCCTAGTTCTGCAGAAGAACTGTGTGTGACCTCAAGCAAATTATTTAACCTCTCTGTGTCACAGTAGTTTTTATCTTTAGAGCAGTGATAACAGCGACCACTTACAACTCTCACATTATTGATAACTGCCAGCACTTTACAATTAGATTCTGGAGGCCTGAGTGGCACTAACAGACAAAAATGATTTATGCTCTTCAGTGCTCAGGAGTACCAGATCCTAAGGGAAGTGCTACAGATTGTCATGTAAGAGTTTTGCGGCAGAAAAAAATATTTGTGTGCACTCACCCGATCTTTTATTTTTTCAGTGAGAAAAGGCTTAATTAGAGCGAGGACTGGGTGGAAGAATAAAGGCTCATTAATCAAGTGGATACCTCGAACTTTTAGTGGAAAGGAATCCTGTCAACATACATGAAAAACAGTGTAAGAAAAAGAAAATATTATTGAAAACATTCTATTGTTAGGGACAAGTCTGTGAAAACTGTCTAGTCCATAGGCTAGAGAATTACTCCTGACCTTGCCAACCCTGCTCTTTGGAGTGTTCTGAATCTACACTGCCCCAACAACACTTAGAAAAATCCTATCTTGCTTCTCCCATTACAAGGGGGAAAAAAAAAAAATCAGTATGAGGGGAGGCTGACTATTAAAAAAAAAAACAACCAAACAAACAAAACCCTCATCAATTTGCACATAAGCAATGTACACAAAGCTTGTGCTCAACCTTCCTCAGAGGTATAATTTTTCACAACAGAGATTCTGCTGCTGATTTACCAAAAAGCAATCTAGCCTTGTGCTTTCATTGGCAATTCACAGCCTGAAGGATAATATGTAAATATATAAAAATATAAACCATTGAAGCTACTAAATTTAAGTTAAATAAATTGTATTTCTAATTTAGAGACAAGCCTTGAAATTACTGGGAATTTGCCCAAGCCAGAAGTTCAGCTTTACAAGATTACTGTTGTAATGAAAATAAAAATTATATCTGCTATACAGCCTTTATAATATGACATACTTCTACTTGCATTCAAGATTCATTTAGAAGTACCAGACCTTTGAAAGTTAAAAGAAAATATGGCAGTGCTCAAAGACAGCATTACACCATGGGGTAAGTACAGCTTCCATTCATATCCCACCTGATACTACCTCTGCAACCAGAGGTTTTATGCTTACAAAAATGGTACTTCTCACTAACACTTCTCCCCACTAGTACAGTAGCTCTTCTCACATTATTGTTTCATGCACTTTTCTACGGATAAAAAAAACCCAAACCCCACACATTTCTTAAGTACAACTCCCTTTAGATTTTAATGTATGATAGAGACCTTAAAACTACCAGATTATAGGTTTACTGCATGTTATTATGTGTTATTGTATACTTAAAGTCTACTATCATGTTTTTCACAAAGCAGTTTGGGTTTGCCTCAGGTAGCAGATTTTTCAAGCTAATGTCACTTACTAATCTTACTATGCTTTCCATTCCTCAGTACATATTTTCTTTCTCTTCTGTTTCTTTATAGAGGATAGTAATTTGCAAGACACATCTCTTAAGGAAAACACAGGGTTAAAACTAAGGTTCGTTAATTTTTACTTACAAGCATATTGAACAACACTAAGACAATCTCTGGGTGAAATATATGAACCCAGTTATAGTGATGAAAGAAATCTGAAAAAAATGAGTTAAACTTTTTTCTCTTCTTCAAAAAGAACACTGGAAACACAATAATTTTTTCTGTCTTTTTTTCAATAGCTATAATGAACGTCTAGAAGCTTGAAAAGCTTGCAACAAATCTGAAATAGGTCAAGATGGAAACATCACATACAAAGAATTTCCTGGTCTGAGATAATGGACTGAAACCTTTAGACATAATTGCAAATCATATTCTACTTCCTTTCTGCTCTATTTCAAGGGTAAAAAATTACCAGCAATTTGTTTACTACCTCAGAAATCAACTGAAACACTGTCACTAGTCCTGTTCTCATGAGATCTGGCCCAGGATCGTATGAACATGAAGAGTTCTTATTCTAGATGTGAAAAGTTGGGAATACCTGCTGGTTTCACTGAAGTTTTACAGCAGATATCAAAACGGAAGAGCAGCTGACATTCTGATGATATTAGTTCAATGACTAAGCTTTGACTGAACCTCAGATATGCACCTTACCAAATCAGAACAAGAGATTATCTTCCTGGCTCATTTCCACATCACAGCCTAGCAGCTTTTTTATTACTGACTTTCAAACTAACTTCTGAAGGAAAATGGGATTATAGGACTACACTGTCAATTCTCTGTCCCGTTCTTTTTTTCTTTCATTCTTTTTTTTCCCCTCTCAAATCCATTGGCAAAGTTCAACCGAGTTTGACAGAATAGAACAAGTCTTAAATACAGTAAAGTTCCTACAAGTTTTGTGAAAAATACAAGGTGAGGCAGCAGTGAGTTGCTCATGTTGGGGAGCAAAAAGCAAGCAGAACATAAACATTATGCAGTCTGTTGGTAGCAGATGGAAGATCACGTAGCATCATCCATACTGGTAACAAGTTAGTACTGTCTTGCCCTTAACTACTCTTAGCACATGCTATTTCTCACCTTCTCTGAGTCTCAGGGAAAAAAACTTTGAATGTTGAGTTAATGCACAAGAGCATGGAAGAGAAGAGATGAAATGGGGTAACGAACACAAATCCTTACAAAACTGGGCTTCATCTGCTCTTACACTCATGAAATTTTTGTGTCGTACCAGGCTGGTGGAGTTCTTATAAAACATCAGAGGTTAAAGGGCATTTAGTGCTATACAAGAACATACTTTAAGTCAAATCAAGCACAACCTATGACTTAATGGATTTAAGATTTTGTTCTTTAAAGCTGTATAGACTCAAAGAAGGACTACGGAAGGAAAATTTACTATAGCTTAGAACAGATGAAAAATTGGGAGTTATAACAATGAAGCAGCATAAAGCAGTATGTCATACTTACTGTGAGAACACCAGCAATTTTCTTGGCCACTGCTGGACTGATTTGAAATGCATGAGCAAATCGCCACCCTTGAAGATCAAAGATAGCCTTGACTCCATTCCGCTGAGTCTCAACCTCCTTTACAATGAGTTCAGATGTGATGAGACTTACACGAAACACATCATATGCTGTAAATAACTTGGGATCCCATTGTCCTGAAGAGTAAATAGATTTATTTGTGCATTACCACAAGAATACCACGTACACCTGTACTTTTGTCTGCTACTGCTTCTAATGTCCTTCTCAGGAACAAGAAGTAACCAGCAGTATCAAAGATCCTGAAATAAACCAATTTGCCAGTACAGAAGTTATTTTGTGTGTCTGCTCTGTCACTCATCTTTTATACTCTTTTTGTAGATGGTACCACCTAATGGTAGACGGTTGTAGATGCCACCTAATGTAGTATGTCCAACCTATGTCCATAGCCTCCAGTACAAGGTTTTGACAGGAACAGCTTAATTCACTAACAGTCATGCTAGCAGAAACTACACATCACCAATCCAATCAATTCATATAATTTTTCTTCAATATAGTAATTCTGCCAAGATTCAGTGAATCTCACTTGTTTTTCTGAGGCCTGAGCAAGGAATTGCACGGGATGAGCCTTAACACTAGATGAAAGCTTCAGAGAGCACAACTTTCTACTAGATCAACTGATAATAAAACAGTTCTTTGAAAGTTGGCAAAAATAATGTCTCTGTCCAAAACAAGAACAAAGAAATACGGTAACACATGATCATTTAACTACATCTTTTTTTTAAAAGACTTTTGGGAGTGCATCAAACAAACCAAGGATCTTCAGATTGGTGTTAGATAGGGCTCTTTGGCTACGTGTAAACAGTGAAAACCCAGAGAACCTCTCATCCGTATCTAAACCAAACATTGGTATGTGACTAGGTGTACACATTTTTTTCTGTTCTCTCTCCCTGCTCTGTGCTGCATCTGCACAAGTACCAGAGTCGTAGCACAGCTTTGAAAATTTGCATGGAAACAAATAATTGTTGGGACACTCACACCCAAATAACCACATATTCTTACAAGTTTTAGGCTTTTAAGCTTAAGACTTCTTTTGAGGCAGACAAGAATTCCACTAAAAAGGAAATAAGTTCTTTATAAAGGATTGTACAGCCTTAGCCATACCAGTATACAAGTCAAATCATGTAACTGTTACAGCTCAATAAACTCACTTTTATATTAATGTAAAGGTATTTCTGACAGGGAACATAAATATGTTACCTTTCTAGTTAAGACATTCTGATATTATCTAATTGTATCAACGCCTGGTGTTGCATTCATAAAATACTTCTATTTTGCTGCTGAAATTGTGATAATTAAAAAAAACCCACAAAACAAAACAATAAAAAAAACACCCAAACCAAAACAAAAACATCAATGCCACAGCCAGGTGTGAAACAGGTCCAAGGAATTTTGTCACTCACCAATTCTATATATTAGGACTTTGCTTCCATGTGGGTCCCTTGATCTCAGGACTCCATGATAGCCAGCATGCAAAAGACCAAGAATAGAAGATGGTTGTAAATCTGCACTTATTTCTGGGCATTCAATTCTCCACTTCTGGTAATTCTTCAATAACTGGAAAAAATAAATGTGGATGTCAGGTAAGCATCAGGTATTACATCAAGAGCACAGTTAAAAATAAGTTTTCAACATGTGGTTACTGTCAGAGGTTTAATTAATTAAATTAGCTATCATTTCATTGTGTATTTTAAGCAAATCACTCCTAGAAGCAGAAGGTTGGTATACTGTATCAAGTAAGTGAGTTACAATGAATTAAATTCTGTCAAATTGTTAATGGACTGCAATTGTCATTTTCTATCAGAAGAGAAAATTGGAGTGTGTAGAAAAAGCCTGTAGTTTCTATGTAAAATACATCTAAACCCCAGTTTTCTTATTCAGGTTACATTTAGGGTTATTCAGTTTGATACTGCATCAGATTCATTCAGGTTTTGTTGAATTTACACATGCAAAATTTTAGAGGAACATTCCGATTTACCCACCCACCCTCCCCCTCCACAAAGTATGGGCCCATTTTGTACACACAGTCATTAATAATTTTTGTTTACTATTTGAGAAAGACATGATCATCAGCATGTCTGAAGAATATTTTCAAAGTCCCTCCTACCCCTCTGAAATGGCAGAAAATAACAATGTAGTGGGTCCACTACCCATTAGACAATTTCCCTCCTCCAGTGTGGAAATAATGAGAACCTGTTCTGCTAAAACAGAGACCCTGTCCATTATCAGGGACATGATCACCCTGATTCCTAAGGCTGGAAGGCAGCATCATAAACTAGTATGGCTAAGGAACAGGAAGGGCCGTGTGTTGAAAGACTATGGCCTAACTGTAAGGAAGAGTTAATTAAAGGTGTTCTTTTCTGAGGTAACATCTATGTAGAGGACTTACAGGTGATACTGTGAAAGGTCATCTTAGAGATGGATCATGAAAAATTAAGTTGGTGATGCAGTAGTTCTAATTTCCAAGTCTAATTACTTTTTCTCCTTTAATATTAATTAAGTGGTAGTGGAGAAAATGGACTACTATGCTCTGCAACTAAAATTGATTTAAGACATTTTGCATAGGTAAGCGGGAAGCTGTGCAAGACTACCTTCTAAAAAGCTTCCTCTCAATTTATCAACTAAATTCTGCCTCTGCTGTATCACCCATGCTAATTCTCTAGCACTGAGTTTGAAGGGTAGAGGGATAGCTCTGGCAAGTAATTTAGATTTGGTATTGCAATTTCCTAAATAGCTACAGTTTAGACTTCTAACCTGAGACCTTCAAAGGAGCTAAGAGAATCAGAATTTTTCAATATCTTGTTTCCAACAAACTGAAATGTAGGTTTAAATCTTAAAGGTAGAACACACAGGCTAGCCTTTCAAATTGTTACTATATTTCATCAAACAGGAAATAACCATCTGATCCTCAGCACAGTTTCACAGATTAAACATGGTCACCACAATGAAAGCATTGACCAACAGTCTTTTACTTCTGATAATCTGTATTAACAGAAATTAATTTTTATTAATTTCTCAATTACTCCCCATTTCGCAACAGAGGCATTAGAGTTAAAAGAACTGACAACTCCAACTAATAAAACATAAACTTAAATAGATACAGGAAATTTGTAATTTATGCAAGAATCATTTATTCACCATCTTCATAGAAAGAATGGTCAGAAGGAACCTCAGTGGATACTGAATTCATCCTTTGGAACCATCACAGCATCAGCTATGCTGATGCTTACCTACAAACTCTTAAAGAGTGAAACCTGAGACTCACCCATATCATGCTTATGTTAGATAATTGGTCTTATTTCTTACCCTTCCCTCTACTTTCAAGTTTCTTGTATCATTTTACATAAAATATAAACTTTTTCTTCAGCTTAAGGCTTTTCTCCTCAGATTAAGGTCTTGAATTATTTTGAAGGTGTCTCAAACAAATTGTCATGAGGAAACTGTTTATAAGGCACTACAGTTTGTCAGCAGAATTTACTTACAAATACAAGGTATACTGATCAGAAATTGTCTATATCCTTCATGGAAAGAGCACCTATAAATATGTATTTATAGGTACAAAAATGAAAAAGTTCATCTGCCACACTGGAATCCAATTTGATTTGGTAATGAGGAAGTTGGTAAAAGCCTCATCCTAAATCATACACCATAGAAACAAACATTTATCCATTAGGAGAATTTTACTAGAAGCCTTTTGATTGCATTAAATCAGTTTGTCTATGACAACTTAAAACCAAACAAATAAAAAAAGGGGGGGGGGGGTGTGACGTAGGGAAAATAAGTTAATTTGTGGAATAGAAATTCACTATGATTTCAAAAATAGTCCTGATTAGGTACTCTGATTATCTCACTCTGTTAGTACTTGACTCTCTACAAAGGGCACTGTTTGAGCAATCCTAACGGCTTTGTGCCAACCAGACAGCACTGTCAACATATTATGTTCTTTTCCTCGGTCTTTCCAATACAAACACTTAAACAGCAGCAAAATACAAAACCACCCTCAAAACAACTATGCAACAATCTCTAGCTTTATAATTTCTTGCTTTGCTTCTAAAATCTGTTGTACCACAACTTAATGAACCTAAGTAACAAATACATAAATATTTTAAACAGCTCTTTGAAGAGCTGCCTGCCAAAACCAAGATGAGAATAAAAATGATACATTCATTCAATCCCCTAAATAATCCTATCCTGTCAGTATAGTTAGTTTCTTATTTTCATGAATATTTCCATTTTCCAAGTTGGAAATGGCAAACGTTTAAGTTCTGGACCTTGGGAGAAAGGAAATGGTGTTCACAGCTTGTGACATACTCAAGATCCTTAGGAAAGACATGATTTACCTAACTGGTGAGTCCATAAAGGAGTAAGTAGGTGGTTGGAATACTTCCGACACCTTCCATGACATGGGCAAGTGGTACACCTTTTTACATAGACACATAACATGGCTAAGCTCCAAATGTACTTCTCTTGGCCAGAAAACCATGAATGCTGAAGAGTTCTCAGATTTTGAAAACCATCTGATCTAATCAGCTGAAATAATTTAGAGCTGAAGGTTAGTGTTAGATAATCTTCCATAACATCTATAGCTAGTTTTGGGACATCTTCTGTACATTTTTACTTATGGAAACAATCCCTTTCCTAGGAGCTGGACATACTCAAGTCAGACAGAGCTACTTACATGAGTAATCCTCAAACATATAGAAGAATTAAAAAACTACCAGTGGGTACTTACTATTTTACTTTATTTTAAAAATTTCTAGTTTAACAGTGTTTAAACACAGAAATTCACATAGAATATTTGAAAAACATGAATTTTTTTTTTCAATAAAGACAGCAAGGAGAAACATAAATATTACATATAATAAAGTCTGGGGGTAGACAATGAAGTAACCTAATATCAGGAAAAACAGGAGCATTCATTACCTTGTATAAAAAATAGCTCATGCACTTTGAACACAAGAAAACATCTCAATGTATAATTATCTGTGTTTACAAACTGAATAACCTACTTAGCATCTGCTCAGCGTCTGAAAATAGATGCAAGATAACTTGATAAATAGGAAAAGCTGGATGAAAACCTCCAGTGTCTGGAGTTAAGCATTAGTTAAGAGGGTTTCTTCCTCAGGTCTGTTGGGGATGGTTCCAGATTTCTGAACATCAAAAATGATAAAGTTACTGATTAATCCATGATTCATGTGCTACAAAACAACAAAAAAATGAACTTAGTACTTTACTTAGAATTAAAAGAACCAAACACACCGTGCTTCTTACAGAAACCAATGTATTTGTATATGTAAATTAATTATGTTTTTTCTTTATTAATAACAATTTATTCATATTAACAAGGATGCTAGACAGAATTAGGCCTCTACTGTGTCAGCAGTTGTACGAACTTGTGCGATGTTTAGGGAGAAAAAAGTTTTCTATTGGCAATCTTTGATGGAGAAACCAACAGCTCAAATTTAGAGTATAAGCACACACACACATATGTATATACACACACCTTTATGCATATATATTTTATATGTATTTTTATATGTGTATATAGCAACACACAGAATTTAAACATATGGTATACACAAAGAATTTAAAATATTTTTATAGAAGCATAGAACTTTCCCAATTCCATATGCATTACCCTCTTTGCCACTTGGGAAAAGACTGGCACATGCGTAATTTGAGACATTTGGCTCCGCACAAAGGGAAGACTGGCTGACTGATTTGTGTTTCCTCAACAGTCAGGCCAGAGAGCCTAACAGGGGCTCTTCCGTCCTTTTTGAGGAATCCCTCTGTATTGATGGAAGTTACTGCCAAGTAACTGATTTAAACTTGGTATTTGTATTTGAACGATGTGAAGATGCTCAGAGATAATGCCTGAGACTCAGCAATATGTTTGACACTATAGAAAACAATCCTTCTTGTACATCATAGTTATTCTAAGCAACTTATTTGCAGTACAACATACTAGGAAGTCTTAATTCCGCCATAAGTCAAATGCAGAGCAAAGACAAAGTCTGGCTATATACCTTTGTATCAACCAGAACTCCTGAAAGTATCCTAGAGATTTAGACAGTTTTGAGTGCCATAAAAACAATGCTTACAAAATTCTAAGTGGTATGTTATGAAAACATCTCTTAGCATAGAGTTTCAATGTTGCATTTTTAGTGAATTTAAAGATTTTCATTCTTTTCACCAGAGTATAATCTATTTCAAGTACAAAAAGACAGTATCCCCAAGTCAATAAGAATTAGCCTTATACAAGAGTTGTGGGATGCAAAAAGATTTATGGAGGAAAGGAGATGCTAGTTCTCCAGATTTCACATATCACTACTGAATCCGGGTGACAGTAGTTTTGATCACAATGAATTCAAACATAGATACATAGCTGGTACATTAAAAAAGGGATATATAAACCCATTGCTTTAGCAGAATTAATGGGGGCCCGTAACCCCACTTCTCAGTTTAGAACATATATAGTAGGTAGGTGGATCTGTACAAATTAATGAGCAAACAACATGCTTAGCTCAGGTATGAATTTATATGCAGACTGAAATCTTTTGCAGCATTATCATTTCATCCATACCTGTATCTCTAACAGGAATTACAAAGGCACAAGAGATGCTGTAATGATATAACACTGTTCCTTCCGAGCGTGAATTTTGGTAGGTAGGTGTCCTGGTTTCAGCTGGGATAGAGTTAATTGTCTTCCTAGTAGCTGGTACAGTGCTATGTTTTGAGTTCAGTGTGAGAAGAATGTTGATAACCCACTGATGTTTTCAGTTGTTGCTAAGTAGTGTTTAGTGTAAAGTCAAGGATTTTTCAGCTTCTCATGCTCAGCCAGCAAGAAGGCTGGAGGGGCACAAGAAGTTGGGAGGGGACGCAGCCAGGGCAGCTGACCCAAACTGGCCAAAGGGGTATTCCATACCATGTGATGTCATGTCTAGTATATAAACGGGGGGGAGTGGGGCTGGGGGGATCGCTGCTCAGGGCCTAACTGGGTGTTGGTTGACAGGTGGTGAGCAATTGCATTGTGCATCACTTGTATATTCCAATCCTTTTATTATTACTATTGTCCTTTTATTAGCATTACCATTATCATTATTAGTTTCTTCTTTTCTGTTCTATTAAACTGTTCTTACCTCAACCCACGAGTTTACTTTTTTCTTCCCGATTCTCTTCCCCATCCCCCTGGGTGGGGGAGTGAGTAAGCAGCTGTGTGGTACTTAGTTGCTGGCTGGGGTTAAACCATAACAGTAGGGCAGTATTACCTAGAAGTCTCACGGGACAAGAAAATTTCTTATTTACCTATGGAAGGTTTGTTGTGGTGTTTGACAGTCATTGCTAGCCTGTATCAAAGGACTTTGTGTTCATTCCTAGACACAAATCTCTGCCAGTATTTCATGTAGCCTGACTTAACACTTTCCTACCAACAACATTCATGCATTTGAAAACCTTTCGTGGAAGCTATCTGCTTAACTTCATCTCCTCTTCTTGAGCTTGTACTTAAGCGGTTCGGGTTCATGCATACATCTCCAACCACTTTCTAAGATAAGCCATTGGGCCAAGACTAATCCTTCCTGTGATTCAAAATGCAGAAGATGAATTCTCTTCTAACTTGAGAATAGTCTGTTACTAAGCTTAATTGAATAATCATTGGCTTTAAAAAATACAGACAGTTCTAGCTCTTCAAGTTCTTCAATTCCAGCTCCCTGTTTCAGTGGTGGATTTCCTTCTAGCATGACACGTATCGATAAATCAGTACTTGAAAGCAAGTTTGGAATTGCCAGTAGAAAAGTGTAAAAGATTGCTGTTGGAATGAGGCATCATAAAAGATTCACAAACAGAATGTCTTGCCACAATCTACCCAAATATTCTTTTCTGAAGCATTTCCAAATGTTGATAAACTGAAATCAGATAAATCTGTGTCAAATATTAACCAGGGATGCATCAATACACAGTCTGGTCAGTTGCCAGACTCTTGATTCATATTTAAGGCTAAGTATAAGCCCATACTAAGAAAGATGCTTGACAAGAGCTTGAAGATCTCCAGTTATAAACATTGACTGAGCCACAAACTTTGATTACCCCTTAGCTGCTCTGCAAGTATTACGCAGTAGTACACAGGAGCCCAGTGGGCAAAAAGGGACCGTATCAGCCTGAACTCCAATCTGAAAGGCAACATCAAACCAGGAGAGGAGGGAGCAGCCACTGTCTGGACTGATGGCAGGAGGGCTCTGTCTAGGATGAATTATTAACATAACTTCTGCATGAGGTCAGACTTGGGTTAGGTGAACATACATCTTATGACCACCGCAGATTTTTGCACAATAATTCTCTTGGGCTTTAATATAGCAATTGCAGATAAACACATTCCTTAAAAAAAAAGTACTTATTTCCTTCTTCCCATGCTATAAGAGAAGTAACCTAGAAATTAGTATCACCTGGTACATGGAAGATTAAGTACAAGTAGCTACAGCATTGGGAGACCTGAAATTCTAGATGGAAAGATTAAACACAGGTGGTTTTTGAACATCAGAATCCCTTAGTTCAAAGAAGGGTCCAAACAAGAAATGTGGAAACTTAGAAGCCTGTAGAGACTCAGAAATTCTGAAAAGATTCTAAAAAGACTTAGCTTTTCCAAAATAGGTCCCCAGCCCTAGAGGGCCAAATCTCAAGAAGAATATAAGAAATTTGCTACTTCGTAGACTCCATCTCTAAACCTAGCTTTCATTCCTCACTCTTGAAGATTAGTTCTACCTACAAGACATCTCACAATTAATCACAAGAAAGCGCAGAAACATATGGGCCAAATTCTGAAGTGCCACTGTCCTGTCTACGGGATTATCAGTAACAACCAATTGCAATGCAATTAGGAATGCATATTTAGGAGCACATACTGTCTTCATTAAGCCCTACTTTTTGGAACCAAGGAATACAGGAAAACAAAATGGCTTTTGCTGGAAAAGCAAAAAAAGGCACAGTTCTACAATTGTTAGCACATGTCTGATATAAACAGTCTTAGGAACTTCAAGCAAAAGTAAGATCCGTAGATATCCAAAGGAATCTGGCTTGACTTGCTGCTACTTCTGCTGAGGAGGAAAGGTTTAAACCTATGGTGCAAGTCTTATGAACCAAATGAAAAGAACACAAAATACCATTTTTAAAGCTATTTGTGATTAAGGGTTCAATTTAATTTGTCACATTCTTGTTTAGCTACCCTGATCCTGCAATATATCCATATGCAAACAATCTTCTCTTATGGTAAGTAAACTTAGAAAATCTACAGTGCAGAGAAGTCAGAAACTAGAAGGTGAGGTCTGTTGGGCAACGCTGTCTCATGAGCATCAAATTCCAATAAAACACAGTTTCCAGTTAGTACAAGTGAATGACCGCTTTTGCCCTGGGAAGATTTGGAAATACTTTCTGTTCAGAAGGGTTAGTGGCTGTCAATCTTTCTGAAACAAAAGAAACAACTGATAACAATTTGTACTTTTTGGTATTGAAAAAACGCACGCGCTGTCTGTAAGGCAAAGAGCCACACAAACAGCCGGGAAAGTACCAAAACTCACCAAAGCCCGAAAGGAGCGTTGTGAATGACTGAACTCCGAGAAGTTTTTACTCATAGCTTTATGTTAGAGTAACTCTAAGTCTGTAGGGAAACTAGTGTCACTACTAGCAGCTAGTAACCCGAGCCTGATAAGCATGATAAGGCTGTCCGCCGTTTCCTGCTGGGAGTTGTGACCTTACCACGCTTACCGTAACCTCCACCTTTCGCGACTGTACCGCCCTCACCGCAACCTTGCTGCTACCTCACCCAGGCTGCACAAAGCCAGCCACAATACCGTACGTCTACACGGCGCCACGCTGAAGACACGCGTGACAAGCCGTTAGTGACACCCTGCAACTCGCCGCCCGGCCTGCGCCGACCCAGCCAGCGCGGCTCGCCCACCCGCGACCGCAGCCCCGGGCTC